>NC_057810.1:671306895-671669932 GCF_018294505.1 Triticum aestivum
TATGACGACATTCAAAGCAATGATCATGTATATAGACATCACATCCAAGATAAGTAGACCGACTCTTGTCTGCATCTATTACTATTATTCCACGCATCGATCGCTATCCATCATGCATCTAGGATATTAAGTCAATAAAAACAGAGTAACGCTTACACAAGATGACATGATGTAGACAAAGTAAACACAATCAATATGAATAAACATGTTATTTTACCCTTAATGACAACAATACAACTACGTGCCTTGTCCCCTTCTGTCATTGGGATATAGAGCACCGCAAGATTGAACCCATCACAAAGCACCTGTCTCACTGAAGATAAATCAATCTAGTTGGCCAAACCAAACAGATAGATCGAAGAAGAATACAAAGCGAGGTGAGAGAAGAAAAAGATGTTCGGAGCTTTGAGGATGAGCAATCGTTGCATAGAATCGAATGCAGCCGATTTATCCAAGCGTTTCTCTTGGATCAAATGACGTCGTTGCGCCACCGGTTGTCATATGAGAAGAAGACCCAATAGCTGCTCCAGGATATGGACATGTGGGGCTCCAATCGTGATGACGAAGAGGATGATGAGATGGATACTGGCAAGCCGGCCATGGAGGATCTGGCACCGAGGGTCGACTCTGAATTCAAATCAGAGAGGAAGGCAGAGCTGGTGGTGTTCATGGGTTTGGATGCCATTACCGATGAGGACAAGAAGATAGTCGAATCACACAAGCCAATGCTCCAACCTGCATATCCCAGCACCAAAATATTGGATTCTGGTGGCGACGACAAAAAGGATGAGATGGACATGCGCAAACCAGACGCGTGAAATCAGACAAGATGATGCTCAAACTTGCTTACACAATTGGCAGATGCTCTGTGCAAGGTTGTCTTGATCATGACGAGATGGACACACTATTGGCTAAGGAAATGGCTAACGAGACAGAGAGATTCGCTTCATATGTTCGCAGCTGGGAACTTGCCTGGGGCAGAACATGCGGCTTCTTCAATCTTCCGAGACATAAGTGGGTGAGCAACTAACAAACCTCTCTTTTTAACTAGTGGTTCATGTCATGTCGGCCTTGTATAACGATAAGAAAAAAGCAAGGGGTTCTCTTTTTCCTTGAAACTAAGGGAAGGGGTCCATTTACTTGGTTCTCTGTGCATGTGCTTATCTAGTGCTTGTTCATGCATGTTCATTAGAACATTTCTGACACCCGATTCACTTTGGTTCTACGTGCAGCGACGCTGAGTTTCATGGAGTTTACGCACAACACACCCGGACTCAGCAACAGTCTCCTGGGTCCGCCACGCAAACATTGCAGATCTTCACCATCAAGCTCGCAGAAATAGACGGTGGCTTCAAGTGGCCATTGTTTGTGTATGGCGTGGTTGTTGTCTGAGGCGTCGCGGATCACAACCGCAACCTTCTCTTCTCTTGCAATAGGAGCCAGGCCAAGAACTGAAAGAAGATGTATGTATGCTGCAATTAATCTTTGATTTTCTTTTGAAGATCTTGATTGCACACATGTGTCCTCTTTTACTGATCAATGGGGTGAAATTGATGATCATTGCAGGATAGAATTTTGCGCTTGACCAGCCCATCCCGCACAATTGTGTTTACGGACACAGTTGACTTTGAAATCCAACTGAAAGTAAAAGGTACGTGTACAACCAAGTCTCAAGATAAAGCATTGATCAGCTATGTGGACTGTTACGACGACGGATATGGACCTGGTGTCACTACAGGAATCAGCTTATTTGTCGTCCGCCATGGCGGACAGCAAAGGCACCAAAAGTAGACGGTAAAACTCTTTGCCGTCCGCCACTGACGACAAACCTGCCCGTCAAAGAGAGCGACGGTAAACATGTTCGTTGCCATCTGTTTCCTCAAAAGCGGACGACAAAGGACCTTTGCCATCGGCGGCGGATGACAAAGAACATGGACGGAAAAAACATGCATTAGCCACGTTAGGTGGGTAATGGCAACCTTTGCCGTCCGCTAGCAGACGAAAAAACTGCCCAACCCTGACGTCAGCAGATGCATCAGCAGAGCCAGCTCTTTGTCATCGGCCACCGACGGCAAATTGAACAAATAGGTCTGCTCCCAGGTTGCACAGGTTGTTGCCACATGGCCTCTTTGCCGTACGCAGTTGACGGCAAAGTGCCTGTATTGTTGCTGTTTTTTCTGTTTTCTATTATATCCCTGCATTTTCAAAAGATATATATGATATATATATAGTTTCAACATCAAACTAGCCCATGTATCAAACATCTAGCAGTCCATCAATGCAACAGAACACATAGGGTATTAAAAGATCCAATACATATATAGTTTCACAGAGTTCATCCATATATACATACATAGTTTCACATTGTTCATCAACACAAATGAAAAACAAGAACTAAACACTAGCAGTCCATCAATGCCGCTTCCATGAAGTGAATCAAACCTGCAAAAATGGAAGAAAGTTAGAAGAAGAAGAAGACTAGAAGAAGAAGAAGAAGAAGAAGAACAAGAAGAATACTAGAAGAAGAAGAAGAAGAAGAAGAAGAAGAAGAATAAGAAGAAGAAGACTAGAAGAAGAAGAAGAAGAAGAAGAATCTTCTTCTTCTTATTCTTCTTCCACTTCTAGTCTTCTCTTCTTATTTCTTCTTCTTTTCTCTTCTTTCTTCTTTGCTTCTATCTGGTCACGTCCGGGATCTCGTCCGGGACTCCGAACAACCTTCGGTAACCACATACTATTCCCATTACAACTCTAGCGTCACCGAACCTTAAGTGTGTAGACTCTACGGGTTTGGGAACCATGCAGACATGACCGAGATACCTCTCCGTCCAATAACCAATAGCGAGATCTGGATACCCATATTGGCTCCCACATGTTCCATGATGATCTCATCGGATGAACCTCGATGTCGGGGATTCAATCAATCCCATATACAATTCCCTTTGTCCATCGGTATGTTACTTGCCCGAGATTTGATCGTCGGTATCCCAATACCTCGTTCAATCTCATTACCGGCAAGTCTCTTTACTCGTTCCGTAACGGATGATCTCGTGACTAACTCCTTAGTAACATTGAGCTCATTATGATGATGCATTACCGAGTGGGCCTAGAGATACCTCTCCATCATACGGAGTGACAAATCCTAGTCTCGAGTTGTGCCAACTCAACAGATACTTTCGGAGCTACCTGTAGTGCACCTTTATAGCCGCCCAGTTACGTTGTGACGTTTGGTACACCCAAAGAATTCCTACAGTATCCGGGAGTTGCACAATGTCATGGTCTAAGGAAATGTTACTTTGACATTAGAAAAGCTCTTTAGCAAACGAACTACACGATCTTGTGCTATGCTTAGGATTGGGTCTTGTCCATCACAATTCTCCTAATGATGTGATCCCGTTATCAATGACATCCAATGTCCATGGTCAGGAAACCATAACCATCTATTGGTCAACAAGCTAGTCAACTAGAGGCTTACTAGGGACATGTTGTGGTTTATGTATTCACACATGTATTACGGTTTCCAGTTAGTACAATTATAGCATGAACAATAGACAATTATCATTAACAAGGAAATATAATATAACCATTTTATTATTTCCTCTAGGGCATATTTCCAACAACCTTAACTAGACTTGATAGATCTTTTGCTGTCAACAAGGTATGCCAGTTTCTTCATGCACCCACCACAGTTCATTGGACCGCTACCAAACGCATCGTGGGATATGTGAAAGATACTATGAATCTTGGTCTCACTTTCAGCAAGTCATCATCCAATCTTGTTAGTGCATTCTCTAATTCTGATTGGGCAGGATGTGCGGATGATAGACGATCCACTGGTGGATTTGCAGTCTTCTTTGGACCAAATTTGATATCGTGGTGTGCTAAGAAACATGCTACCGTATCTAGGTCAAGCACTGAAGCAGAGTATAAAGCATTAGCAAATGCTACAGCAGAAATTATCTGGCTTCAGTCCATGTTAAGAGAACTTGGTGTGAAATATACCAGAATTCCATGCCTATGGTGTGACAACCTAGGTGCCACTTATCTATCCGCTAATCCAGTGTTTCTTGCAAGGACAAAACACATTGAGATAGACTTTCCCTTTGTCAGAGAAAGAGTTGCCAACAGACAATTGGAAATTCGGTTTGTGCATTCACGAGACCAACTTGCAGATGGCTTTACAAAAGCATTGCCCACAAGAAGTTTTGAAGAGTGCATGCGTAATCTCAACTTAAAAAAGTTTTTATTAAGGGAGGGTGTTAAACAACGTGTCCACCACTTCATGATTCGGCTGTCATGTATGGAGTTCGGCTAGGAGTCCACCTCAACCGAAGCTATAGACTAGGGTTGTTATGATCTTTCTATTATCTATTGTAACTATCTCTATCTCTCTAGTCTATCTCCTGGACCTCAAGTCAGGATCCTAACAATGTACCCAACTCTTCTATGGTATGCGGGAGTGGCGCCCCAATCCTATATAACACGAAGTCGTCGCCCTAGGCAGGGTACGACATTCTCTCACAAGGCTCACATGTTTTTATGGGGAGGCCAACCGAAGTCTTAGGCAGAACACATGGGACACTATGACACAACTAAGGAGTGAATTGACACTACCATGGGTATGCATTGGCGACTTCAACAAAGTCCTATGGAGGGAGGAGAAGATGGGGCCCAATAAGGGAGAGGTGTCTGATGTC
This sequence comes from Triticum aestivum, assembly GCF_018294505.1. NCBI lineage: Eukaryota > Viridiplantae > Streptophyta > Magnoliopsida > Poales > Poaceae > Triticum > Triticum aestivum. The sequence goes on from NC_057810.1 coordinate 671,311,590, forward strand.
TACTGCACAACCTTCTTCTTGTAGACGTTGTTGGGCCTGCAAGTGCACAGGTTTGTAGGACAGTAGCAAATTTCCCTCAAGTGGATGACCTAAGGTTTATCAATCCGTAGGAGGCGTAGGATGAAGATGGTCTCTCTCAAGCAACCCTGCAACCAAATAACAAAGAGTCTCTTGTGTCCCCAACACACCCAATACAATGGTAAATTGTATAGGTGCACTAGTTCGGCGAAGAGATGGTGATACAAGTGCAATATGTATAGTAGATAAAGGTTTTTGTAATCTGAAATTATAAAAACAGCAAGGTAACGAGCGATAAAAGTGAGTGTAAACGGTATTGCAATGGTAGAAAACAAGGCCTAAGGTTCATACTTTCACTAGTGCAAGTTCTCTCAACAATAATAACATAGATAGATCATATAACAATCCCTCAACATGCAACAAAGAGTCACTCCAAAGCAACTAATAGCGGAGAACAAACAAAGAGATTATGGTAGGGTACGAAACCACCTCAAAGTTATCTTTTCTGTTCTATCTATTCAAGAGTTCGTAGTAAAATAACATAAAGCTATTCTTTCCGCTCAATCCATCATAGAGTTCATACTAGAATAACACCTTAAGACACAAATCAACCAAAACCCTAATGTCACCTAGATACTCCATTGTCACCTCAAGTATCCGTGGGCATGATTATACAATATGCATCACACAATCTCAGATTCATCCAACCAACACAAAGTACTTCAAAGAGTGCCCCAAAGTTTCTACCGGAGAGTCAAGACGAAAATGTGTGCCAACCCCTATGCATAGGTTCATGGGCGGAACCCGCAAGTTGGTCACCAAAACATACATCAAGTGGCACATGATATCCCATTGTCACCACAGAAAAACACGGCAATACATACATCAAGTGTTCTCAAATCCTTAAAGACTCATTCCGATAAGATAACTTCAAGAGGAAAACTCAATTCATCACAAGAGAGTAGAGGGGGAGAAACATCATAAGATCCAACTATAATAGCAAAGCTCGCGATACATCAAGATCGTGCCATAGAGAGAACACGAGAGGGAACACGAGAGAGAGAACACGAGAGAGAGAGAGAGAGAGAGAGAGAGAGAGAGATCAAACACATAGCTACTGGTACATACCCTCAGCCCCGAGGGTGAACTACTCCCTCCTCGTCATGGATAGCGTAGGGATGATGAAGATGGCCACCGGTGAGGGATCCCCCCTACGGTGGGGTGCCAGAACGGGATCCCAAGAGGTTTTTGGTGGCTACAGAGGCTTGCGGCGGCGGAACTCCCGATCTATCTTCTCCGTGGATGTTTTTAGGGTACGTGGGACTATATAGGCGAAAGAAGTCGGTCGGGAGGTGCTCGAGGGGCCCACGAGACAGGGGGCGCGCCCAGTAGGGGGGCACCCTCCTATCTTCTGGCCTCCTCGAGGCTCTTCTGACGTGAACTCCAAGTCTCCTGGGTGATATTCTTCCAAAAAATCACGCTGCCGAAGGTTTCATTCCGTTTGGACTCCGTTTGATATTCCTTTTCTTCGTAATACTGAAACAGGCAATAAAACAACAATATGGGTTGGGCCTCTGGTTACTAGGTTAGTCCCAAAAGTAATATAAAAGTGTATAATAAAGACCATGATCATTCAAAACAGGTAATATAATAGCATGGAACAATAAAAAATTATAGATACGTTGGAGACGTATCAAGCATCCCCAATCTTAATTCCTGCTCGTCATCGAGTAGGTAAATGATAAGAACATAATTTTTGATGTGGAATGCTACCTAGCATGATTCTCAATATAATTTCTCTTTATTGTGGCATGAAATTCAGATCCAAATGATTCAAAATAAAAGTTCATATTGATAAAAGAAATAGTAACACTTCAAGCATGATAATAAAAGCAATCATGTCTTCTAAAAATAACATGGCTAAAGAAAGTTCATCCCTACAAAATCATATGGTTAGGCTATGCTTCATTTTCGTCACACAAAGATGTTCCCAACTTCTATACCCCCGATGACAAGCCAAGCAATTGTTTCGTACTTAAATAATCTCAAACTTTTTCAACCTTCACGCAATACATGAGCGTGAGCCATGGATATAGCACTATGGGTGGAATAGAATAATGATTGGGGATTGTGTGGAGAAGTCAAAAAAGGAGAAAGTCTCACATTGACGAGGATAATCAACGGGCTATGGAGATGCCCATTAGTTGATGTCAACATGAGGAGTAGGGATTGCCATGCAACTGATGCACTAGAGCTATGAATGAATGAAAGCTCAACAAAAGAAAACTAGTGGGTGTGCATCCAACTTGCTTGCTCACGAAGACCTAGGGCATTTGAGGAAGCCCATCGTAGGAATATAGAAGCCAAGTTCTATAATGAAATATTCCCACTAGTATATGAAAGTGATAACACATGAGACTCTCTACATGAAAAACATGATGCTACTTTGAAGCACAATATATGAGACTCACTACATGAAGAACAAGGTGCTACTTTGAAGCACGAGTGTGGAAAAGAGATAGTAGCATTGCCCTTTTTATTTATTTTCTTCCCTTTTTATTTTCTATTTCTTTTTCTTTTTTGGGCTTTTTTTCTTTTGGCCTTTCTTCTTTCTTTTTTTTCTTTTTCTTTTTGGGCAATGCTCTAATAATGATGATCATCACACTTTTATTGATTACAACATAGGAACTACAACTCGGAACTAGAGCAAGATATGACTCTATATGAATGCCTCCGGCGGTGTACCACGATGGTGCAATCAATCAAGAGTGACATGTATGAAAAATTATGCATGGTGGCTTTGCCACAAATACGATGTCAACTACATGATCATGCAATGGCAATATGACAAAAGTAATGCGTGTCATAATGATAATGAACGGAACGGTGGAAAGTTGCATGGCAATATATCTCGGAATGGCTATGGAAATGCCATAAATAGGTAGGTATGGTGGCTGTTTTGAGGAAGATATAATGAGGCTTATGTGTGATAGTGTATCATATCACGGGGTTTGGATGCACCAGCGAAGTTTGCACCACATCTCGAGGTGAGAAAGGGCAATGCACGGTACCGAAGAGGCTAGCAATGATGGAAAGGTAAAAGTGCGTATAATCCATGGACTCATAATTAATCGAAAGAACTCATATACTTATTGCAAAAATTTAGAAGTCATCAAAAACCAAGCACTACACGCATGCTCCTAGGGGGATAGATTGGTAGGAAAAGACCATCGCTCGTCCCCGACCGCCACTCATAAGGATGCACAAGCCAGGTACACTTCATGTTTCAAATTTGTTACACAACTTTAACCATACGTGCATGCTACGGGACTTGCCAACTTCAACACAAGCATTCTTTAAATTCATAATCACCCAACTAGCATGAATTTAATATCACTACCTCCATATCTCAAAACAATTATCAAGTATCAAATTGATCATAGCATCCAATTCACCTCCTATGATAGTTTTCATTCAAATTACCATGCTGTTTAAGACTCTCAAAATAATATAAGTGAAGCATGAGAGTTCATTAATTTCTACAAAATAAAACCACCTATGTGCTCTAAAAAGATATAAGTGAAGCACTAGAGCAAACAACAAACTACTCCAACAAGATAAAAGTGAAGATCAATGAGTAGCTAAATAATTATGCAACTATGCGAAGACTCTCTCTCATTTAAGGATTTATGATCTTGATATTGTATTCAAATAGCAAGCAAAACAAAATAAAATGACATTGCAAGGATAGCACAACTCATGTGAAGAAGCAAAAACTTAGGCTCAACCGATACTAACCGATAATTGTTGAAGAAGAAAGGTGGGATGCCTACCGGGGCATCCCCAAGCTTAGATGCTTGAGACTTCTTGGAATACTATCTTGGGGTGCCTTGGGCATCCCCAAGCTTGAACTTTTGCGTCTCCTTATTTCCTCTCATATCATGGTTTCTCTTTTTATCAAAAGCTTCATCCACACCAAACTCACAAGAACTCGTGAGATAGGTTAGTATAAACCAATGCAAAACCTTATCATTTTCTACTGTAACAAATCACTAAAATAATTATTCCTCATTGCATACTAAATTCCTCTGCATATTTAACACTCCTATCCTCAAATAGAATCATTAAACAAGCAAACATATGCAAACAATGCAAACATAACAGCAATCTGCCAAAACAGTACAGTCTGTAAAGAATGCAAGATTCATCATACTTCCCTAGCTGCAAAAATTATGAGAAAAATACTACGCTGTAGAAGATTTATCAGATCTCAGTATGCAAAAAGATTCAACATTATACCATTCTATGACTTTTCTAGGGAATTTTTGCAACAGCGGTAAACTTTCTGTTTTCAAACAGCAACATGTATACTAGCAAAATAAGCAATGTAAGGGCTATCCTTGACATTTTTATTAAAATTAAAGATGCCAAACATTAGTCTAAATAACAGAAATCAAAAACTAACAAGATAAAATGACGCTCCAAGCAAAACACATATCATGTGGCGAATAAAAATATAGCTCCAAGTAAATTTACCGATGAACGAAGACGAAAGAGGGGATGCCTTCCCGGGGCATCCCCAAGCTTTGGCTCTTGGTTGTCCTCGAATATTATCTTGGGGTGCCTTGGGAATCCCCAATCTTAGGATCTTTCCACTCCTTATTCCATAGTCCATCGAATCTTTACCCGAAACATGAAAACTTCAACCACACAAAACTCAAAACAAAACTCGTAAGCTCCGTTAGTATACGAAAATAAAACCACAACTTATGTACTGTTGTGAACTCATTCTAAATTCATATTGGTGTAATATATACTGTATTCTAACTTCTATATGGTTCATACCCTCCGATACTACTCATAGACTCATCAAAATAAGCAAACAACACAACGGAAACAGAATCTGTCAAAAACAGAACAGTCTGTAGTAATCTGTCAATCCCTCATTATATCAAACGTATACTTCTGGAACTCAAAAAATTCTGAACTAAACTTATGTACCTGAGTAATTTGTCTATTAATCATCTGCAAAAAGAATCAACCTAAAAGCACTCTTCAGTAAAAAATGGCAGCTAAACTCGTGAGCGTAAAAGTTTCTGTTTTTTACAACAAGATCACATAAACTTCACCCAAGTCTTCCCAAAGGTTCTATTTGGCACAAACACTAATTAAAATATGAAACCACATCTAAACAGAGGCTATATGAATTACTTATTACTAAACAGGAACAAAAAGCATGGAACAAAAATAAAATTGGTTGCCTCCCAACAAGCGCTATCGTTTAACGCCCCTAGCTAAGCATGATGAAATGATGCTCACATAAAAGATAAGAATTGAAACATAAAGAGAGCATCATGAAGCATATGACTAGCAGTTTTAAGTCTAACCCACTTCCTATGCATAGGGATTTTGTGAGAAAACAACTTATGGGAACAATAATCAACTAGCATAGGAAGGTAAAACAAGCATAGCTTCAAAACTTTAAGCACATAGAGAGGAAACTTGAAATTATTGCAATTCCTACAAGCATATATTCCTCCCTCATAATTATTTTCAGTAGCATCATGAATGAATTTAACAATATAACCAGCACCTAATCATTCTTTTCATGATCTACTAGCATAGAAAATTTACTACTCTCCACGTAAGCAAATTTCTTCTCATTCGGAATGGTGGGAGTGTCATAAGAGACTTGAATACTATAAATTGTTTCCACATTAAAAGAGTAATATTCAAAAAAAGGGTAATCATAATCATGACAAGTTTTATAAATATAATCATCACTACTTTTTGTAGCATAAGTTTCATCACAATAATCATCATAAGTAGCAACTTTGTCCTCATCATAATCGATTGAAACCTCTTCCAAGATAGTGGAATCATCACTAAATAAAGTTGACACTCATCCAAACCCACTTTCATCAATATAATCATCATAGGTACAAGGCATGCTATCATCATAACAACTTTGCATATCAAAACTTGGGAGGCTAAAAATATCATCTTCATTAAACATAGCATCCACAAGCTTAGGAAAAACATTAATTTCAGGAAATATATTCTCAAATATTTCATCCTCATAAAACATAGCTTCCCCAAGCTTGGGCCTTTTCATATCATAAGCATAATCACTCTCATCATTAATAGTATGGATAGCACCAATAGTATAGCAATTATCATCATCACAATGAGTAGTAGGAGCAACATCATTTGGGAGGGATACCTTTTTACCTTTGCTGCCCCTTCTCTTTCTTTTCTTCTCCACATTATGTATGGGTTCAACCCTCTTCATTGAGCTCCTTATTGATGAGATTGGTTGAATAGAAGGCTCCTCCTCGATACCTGATTCATCATAAGAAATAATAGGAGGATAATGGGAAGTCTCTTCCCTTTCATTAGTATTCTCTTCATCTTCTATTTGTTTTCTTTTCTTTAGGTAATTGGCAATATAAGGATTTTCAATGCAATTCACCGTACATTACAAATAAATCTTCTCTAGATCAACATCAAGGAATTTCTTAAGGGCAAAATCTGGAAGATCCTTAGTTAAATGTTTCAATTCTTCATAACCCAAAAGCAAACTAAGTTCATTATAATGTGCAAGGGAAATCAAATCATCAAAATTCTTGGACACAATTCGATCATGAAATAATTTTCATAGGAGATGTAGATGACCATGTTCATTGCATAGTTCACAAGTACGGCAAAGTAAATGTAAATTTTCAGCACTCCCATTTAACTTTTCTTGCAACAATTTAGTTTCTAAATGCTTATGCCTTTTGCAATAAATATGTTCTCTATTCGGTGTGTTCATGCAAACATGCACTCCACAAAAGTTGACATGCTTATAAGAGATATTTTCATCATGACTAGAGCAATCATCATTAGTACTAAGGATATTCAAGGAGTTCATACTAACAACATTGCAATCATGCTCATCATTCAAAGATTTAGTGTCAAACATTCTATAGATTTCTTCTTCTAGCACTTGAGCACAATTTTCCTTTTCATTATACTCACGAAAGATATTAAAAAGATGAAGCGTATGAGACAAACTTAACTCCATTTTTTTGTAGTTTTCTTTTATAAACTAAACTAGTGATAAAACAAGAAACAAAAAGATTCGATTGCAAGATCTAAAGATATACCTTCAAGCACTCACCTCCCCGGCAATGGCGCCAGAAAAGAGCTTGATGTCTACTACACAACCTTCTTCTTGTAGACGTTGTTGGGCCTGCAAGTGCACAGGTTCGTAGGAAAGTAGCAAATTTCCCTCAAGTGGATGACCTCAGGTTTATCAATCCGTAGGAGGCGTAGGATGAAGATGGTCTCTCTCAAGCAACCCTGCAACCAAATAACAAAGAGTCTCTTGTGTCCCCAACACACCCAATACAATGGTAAATTGTATAGGTGCACTAGTTCGGCGAAGAGATGGTGATACAAGTGCAATATGTATAGTATATAAAGGTTTTTGTAATCTGAAACTATAAAAACAGCAAGGTAACGAGCGATAAAAGTGAGTGTAAACGGTATTGTAATGGTAGAAAACAAGGCCTAAGGTTCATACTTTCACTAGTGCAAGTTCTCTCAACAATAATAACATAGATAGATCATATAACAATCCCTCAACATGCAACAAAGAGTCACTCCAAAGCAACTAATAGCGGAGAACAAACAAAGAGATTATGGTAGGGTACGAAACCACCTCAAAGTTATCCTTTCTGTTCTATCTATTCAAAAGTTCGTGGTAAAATAACATAAAGCTATTCTTTCCGCTCAATCCATCATAGAGTTCATACTAGAATAACACCTTAAGACACAAATCAACCAAAACCCTAATGTCACCTAGATACTCCATTGTCACCTCAAGTATCCATGGGCATGATTATACGATATGCATCACACAAATCTCAGATTCATCCAACCAACACAAAGTACTTCAAAGAGTGCCCCAAAGTTTCTACCGGATAGTCAAGACGAAAACGTGTGCCAACCCCTATGCATAGGTTCATGGGCTGAACCCGCAAGTTGGTCACCAAAACATACATCAAGTGGCACATGATATCCCATTGTCACCACAGAAAAACACGGCAAGACATACATCAAGTGTTCTCAAATCCTTAAAGACTCAATCCGATAAGATAACTTCAAGAGCAAAACTCAATTCATCACAAGAGAGTAGAGGGGGAGAAACATCATAAGATCCAACTATAATAGCAAAGCTCGCGATACATCAAGATCGTGCCGTAGAGAGTGATGGGGAACGTAGCAGAAATTCAAAATTTTCCTACGTGTCACCAAGATCTATCTATGGAGAGACTAGCAACGAGGGGAAGGAGAGTGCATCTACATACCCTTGTAGATCGCTAAGCGGAAGCGTTCAAGTGAACGGGGTTGATGGAGTCGTACTCGTCGTGATTCAGATCACCGATGATCCTAGTGCCGAACGGACGGCACCTCCGCGTTCAACACACGTACAGCTCGACGATGTCTCCCACGCCTTGATCCAGCAAGGAGAGAGGGAGAGGTTGAGGAAGACTCCATCCAGCAGCAGCACAACGGCGTGGTGGTGATGGAGGAGCGTGGCAATCCTGCAGGGCTTCGCCAAGCACCTACGGGAGAGGAGGAGGTGTCACGGGAGGGAGGGAGGCGCCAAGGGCTCAGGTATGGATGCCCTCCCTCCCCTCCACTATATATAGGGGCAGGGGAGAGGGGGGAGGCGCAGCCTTGCCCCCTCCTCCAAGGAAGGGGTGCGGCTAAGAGGGGGGGAGGAGTCCATCCTCCCCAAGGCACCTCGGAGGTGCCTTCCCCTTTGAGGACTCTTCCCTCTAGGGTTCCTTAGGCGCATGGGCCTCTTGGGGCTGGTGCCCTTGGCCCATGTAGGCCAAGGCGCACCCCCTACAGCCCATGTGGCCCCCCGGGGCAGGTGGCCCCACCCGGTGGGCCCCCGGGACCCTTCCGGTGGTCCCGATACAATACCGATGACCCCGAAACTTGTCCCGATGGCCGAAACAGGACTTCCTATATATAAATCTTTACCTCCGGACCATTCCGGAACTCCTTGTGACATCCGGGATCTCATCCGGGACTCCGAACAACATTCAGTAACCACATACAAGCTTCCTTTATAACCCTAGCGTCATCGAACCTTAAGTGTGTAGACCCTACGGGTTCGGGAGACATGCAGACATGACCGAGACGTTCTCCGGTCAATAACCAACAGCGGGATCTGGATACCCATGTTGGCTCCCACATGTTCCACGATGATCTCATCGGATGAACCACGATGTCAAGGACTCAATCGATCCCATATACAATTCCCTTTGTCTAGCGGTATGGTACTTGCCCGAGATTCGATCGTCGGTATACTGATACCTTGTTCAATCTCGTTACCGGCAAGTCTCTTTACTCGTTCCGTAACACATCATCCCGTGATCAACCCCTTGGTCACATTGTGCACATTATGATGATGTCCTACCGAGTGGGCCCAGAGATACCTCTCCGTTTACACGGAGTGACAAAATCCCAATCTTGATTCGTGCCAACCCAACAGACACTTTCGGAGATACCCGTAGTGTACCTTTATAGCCACCCAGTTACGTTGTGACGTTTGGCACACCCAAAGCACTCCTACGGTATCCGGGAGTTGCACAATCTCATGGTCTAAGGAAATGATACTTGACATTAGAAAAGCTTTAGCATACGAACTACATGATCTTGTGCTAGGCTTAGGATTGGGTCTTGTCCATCACATCATTCTCCTAATGATGTGATCCCGTTATCAACGACATCCAATGTCCATGGTCAGGAAACCGTAACCATCTATTGATTAACGAGCTAGTCAACTAGAGGCTTACTAGGGACATGGTGTTGTCTATGTATCCACACATGTATCTGAGTTTCCTATCAATACAATTCTAGCATGGATAATAAACGATTATCATGAACAAGGAAATATAATAATAATCAATTTATTATTGCCTCTAGGGCATATTTCCAACAGAGAGAACACGAGTGAGAGAACACGAGAGAGAGAACACGAGAGAGAGAGAGAGAGAGAGAGATCAAACACCTAGCTACTGGTACATACCCTCAGCCCCGAGGGTGAACTACTCCCTCCTCGTCATGGATAGCGCAGGGATGATGAAGATGGCCACCTGTGAGGGATCCTCCCTCTGGCAGGGTGCCAGAACGGGCTCCCGAGAGATTTTTGGTGGCTACAGAGGCTTGCGGCGGCGGAACTCCCGATCTATCTTCTCCGTGGATGTATTAGGGTACGTGGGACTATATAGGCTAAAGAAGTCGGTCGGGAGGTGCTCGAGGGGCCCACGAGACAGGGGGCGCGCCCAGTAGGGGGGGCACCCTCCTATCTCCAAGCCTCCTCGAGGCTCTTCTGACGTGAACTCCAAGTCTCCTGGGTGATATTCTTCCAAAAAATCACATTGCCGAAGGTTTCATTCCGTTTGGACTCCGTTTGATATTCCTTTTCTTCGAAATACTAAAACAGGCAATAAAACAACAATATGGGTTGGGCTTCTGGTTAATAGGTTAGTCCCAAAAGTAATATAAAAGTGTATAATAAAGCCCATAATCATTCAAAACAGGTAATACAATAGCATGGAACAATAAAAAATTATAGATACGTTGCAGACGTATCAAGCACCCCCAAGCTTAATTCCTGCTCGTCATCGAGTAGGTAAATGATAAGAACATAATTTTTGATGTGGAATGCTACCTAGCATGATTCTCAATGTAATTTCTCTTTATTGTGCCATGAAATTCAGATCCAAATGATTCAAAATAAAAGTTCATATTGATAAAAGAAATAGTAACACTTCAATCATGATAATAAAAGCAATCATGTCTTCTCAAAATAACATGGCTGAAGAAAGTTCATCCGTATAAAATCATATGGTTAGGCTATGCTTCATTTTCGTCACACAAAGATGTTCCCAACTTCTATACCCCCGATGACAAGCCAAGCAATTGTTTCGTACTTAAATAATCTCAAACTTTTTCAACCTTCACGCAATACATGAGCGTGAGCCATGGATATAGCACTATGGGTGGAATAGAATAATGATTGGGGATTGTGTGGAGAAGTCAAAAAAGGAGAAAGTCTCACATTGACGAGGATAATCAACGGGCTATGGAGATGCCCATTAGTTGATGTCAATGAGGAGTAGGGATAGCCATGCAACGGATGCACTAGAGCTATGAATGAATGAAAGCTCAACAAAAGAAAACTAGTGGGTGTGCATCCAACTTGCTTGCTCACGAAGACCTAGGGCATTTGAGGAAGCCCATCGTAGGAATATACAAGCCAAGTTCTATAATGAAATATTCCCACTAGTATATGAAAGTGATAACACATGAGACTCTCTACATGAAAAACATGATGCTACTTTGAAGCACAATATATGAGACTCACTACATGAAGAACAAGGTGCTACTTTGAAGCACAAGTGTGGAAAAAGAGATAGTAGCATTGCCCTTTTTATTTATTTTCTTCCCTTATTTATTTTCTATTTCTTTTTCTTTGTTGGCCCTTTTTTTCTTTTGGCCTTTCTTCTTTCTTTTTTTTCTTTTTCTTTTTGGGCAATGCTCTAATAATGATGATCATCACACTTTTATTGATTACAACATAGGAACTACAACTCGAAACTAGAGCAAGATATGACTCTATATGAATGCCTCCGGCGGTGTACCGGGATGGTGCAATGAATCAAGAGTGACATGTATGAAAAATTATGCATGGTGGCTTTGCCACAAATACGATGTCATCTACATGATCATGCAATGGCAGTATGACAAAAGTAATGCGTGTCAGAATGACAATGAACGGAACGGTGGAAAGTTGCATGGCAATATATCTCGGAATGGCTATGGAAATGCCATAAATAGGTAGGTATGGTGGCTGTTTTGAGGAAGATATAATGAGGCTTATGTGTGATAGAGCGTATCACATCACGGGGTTTGGATGCACCGGCGAAGTTTGCACCAACTCTCGAGGTGAGAAAGGGCAATGCACGGTACCTAAGAGGCTAGCAATGATGGAAAGGTAAAAGTGCGTATAATCCATGGACTCAAAATTAATCGAAAGAACTCATATACTTATTGCAAAAATTTAGAAGTCATCAAAAACCAAGCACTACGCGCATGCTCCTAGGGGGATAGATTGGTAGGAAAAGACCATCGCTCCTCCCCCACCGCCACTCATAAGGATGCACAAGCAAGGTACACTTCATGTTTCAAATTTGTTACACAACTTTAACCATACATGCATGCTACGGGACTTGCCAACTTCAACACAAGCATTCTTTAAATTCATAATCACCCAACTAGCATGACTTTAATATCACTACCTCCATATCTCAAAACAATTATCAAGTATCAAATTGATCATAGCATCCAATTCACCTCCTATGATAGTTTTTGTTCAAATTACCATGCTGTTTAAGACTCTCAAAAAAATATAAGTGAAGCATGAGAGTTCATTAATTTCTACAAAATAAAACCACCTATGTGCTCTAAAAAGATATAAGTGAAGCACTAGAGCAAACAACAAACTACTCCAACAAGATAAAAGTGAAGATCAATGAGTAGCTAATAATTATGCAACTATGCGAAGACTCTCTCTCATTTAAGGATTTATGATCTTGATATTGTATTCAAACAGAAAAAAAATGACACTGCAAGGATAGCACAACTCATGTGAAGAAGCAAAAACTTAGGCTCAACCGATACTAACCGATAATTGTTGAAGAAGAAAGGTGGGATGCCTACCGGGGCATCCCCAAGCTTAGATGCTTGAGACTTCTTGGAATATTATGTTGGGGTGCCTTGGGCATCCCCAAGCTTGAACTTTTGCGTCTCCTTATTTCCTCTCATATCATGGTTTCTCTTTTTATCAAAAGCTTCATCCACACCAAACTCACAAGAACTCGTGAGATAGGTTAGTATAAACCAATGCAAAACCTTATCATTTTCTACTGTAACAAATCACTAAAATAATTATTCCTCATTGCATACTAAATTCCTCTGCATATTTAACACTCCTATCCTCAAATAGAATCATTAAACAAGCAAACATATGCAAACAATGCAAACATAACAGCAATCTGCCAAAACAGTACAGTCTGTAAAGAATGCAAGATTCATCATACTTCCCTAGCTCCAAAAATTATGAGAAAAATACTAAGCTGTAGAAGATTTATCAGATCTCAGTATGAAAAAAGATTCAACATTATACCATTCTCTTACTTTTCTAGGGAATTTTTGCAACAGCGGTAAACTTTCTGTTTTCAAACAGCAACATGTATACTAGCAAAATAAGCAATGTAAAGGCTATCCTTGACATTTTTATTAAAACTAAAGATGCAAAACATTATTATAAATAACAGAAATCAAAAACTAACAAGATAAAATGACGCTCCAAGCAAAACACATATCATGTGGCGAATAAAAATATAGCTCCAAGGAAATTTACCGATGAACGAAGACGAAAGAGGGGATGCCTTCCCGGGGCATCCCCAAGCTTAGGCTCTTGGTTGTCCTTGAATATTACCTTGGGGTGCCTTGGGAATCCCCAATCTTAGGCTCTTTCCACTCCTTATTCCGTAGTCCGTCGAATCTTAACCCGAAACTTGAAAACTTCAACCACACAAAACTCAAAACAAAACTCGTAAGCTCCGTTAGTATAAGAAAATAAAACCACCACTTATGTACTGTTGTGAACTCATTCTAAATTCATATTGGTGTAATATATACTGTATTATAACTTCTCTATGGTTCATACCCTCCGATACTACTCATAGACTCATCAAAATAAGCAAACAACACAATGAAAACAGAATCTGTCAAAAACAGAACAGTCTGTAGTAATCTGTATCAAACGTATACTTATGGAACTCAAACAATTCTGAAATAAATTGCTGGACCTGAGTAATTTGTATATTAATCATCTTCAAAAAGAATCAACCAAAAATCACTCTTCAGTAAAAAATGGCAGCTAAACTCGTGAGCGCAAAAGTTTCTGTTTTTTACAGCAAGATCACATAAACTTCACCCAAGTCTTCCCAAAGGTTCTACTTGGCACAAACACTAATTAAAACATGAAACCACATCTAACCAGAGGCTAGATGAATTATTTATTACTAAACAGGAACAAAAAGCATGGAACAAAAATAAAATTGGTTGCCTCCCAACAAGCGCTATCGTTTAACGCCCCTAGCTAAGCATGATGAAATGATGCTCACATAAAAGATAAGAATTGAAACATAAATAGAGCATCATGAAGCATATGACTAGCACTTTTAAGTCTAGCCCACTTCCTATTCATAGGGATTTTGTGAGAAAACAACTTATGGGAAAAATAATCAACTAGCATAGGAAGGTAAAACAAGCATAGCTTCAAAACTTTAAGCACATAGAGAGGAAACTTGAAATTATTGCAATTCCTACAAGCATATATTCCTCCCTCATAATAATTTTCAGTAGCATCATGAATGAATTTAACAATATAACCAGCACCTAAATCATTCTTTTCATGATCTACGCATAGAAAATTTACTACTCTCCACGTAAGCAAATTTCTTCTCATTCGGAATGGTGGGAGTGTCATAAGAGACTTGAATACTATAAATTGTTTCCACATTAAAAGAGTAATGTTCAGAAAAAGGGTAATCATAATCATGACAAGTTTTATAAATATAATCATCACTACTTTTTATAGCATAAGTTTCATCACAATAATCATCATAAGTAGCAACTTTGTCCTCATCATAATCGATTGAAACCTCTTCCAAGATAGTGGAATCATCACTAAATAAAGTTGACACTCATCCAAACCCACTTTCATCAATATAATCATCATAGGTACAAGGCATGCTATCATCATAACAACTTTGCATATCAAAACTTGGGAGGCTAAAAATATCATCTTCATTAAACATAGCATCCCCAAGCTTAGGAAAAACATTAATTTCAGCAAATATATTCTCAAATATTTCATCCTCATAAAACATAGCTTCCCCAAGCTTGGGCCTTTTCATATCATAAGCATAATCACTCTCATCATTAATAGTACGGATAGCACCAATAGTATAGCAATTATCATCATCACAATGAGTAGTAGGAGCAACATCATTTGGGAGGGATACCTTTTTACCTTTGCTGCCCCTTCTCTTTCTTTTCTTCTCCACATTATGTATGGGTTCAACCCTCTTCATTGAGATCCTTATTGATGAGATTGGTTGAATAGAAGGCTCCTCCTCGATACCTGATTCATCATAAGAAATAATAGGAGGATAATGGGAAGTCTCTTCCCTTTCATTAGTATTCTCTTCATCTTATATTTGTTTTATTTTCTTTAGGTAATTGGCAATATAAGGATTTTCAATGCAATTCACCGTACAATACAAATAAATCTTCTCTAGATCAATATCAAGGAATTTCTTAAGGGCAAAATCTGGAAGATCCTTAGTTAAACGTTTCAATTCTTCATAACACAAAAGCAAACTAAGTTCATTATGATGTGCAAGGGAAATCAAATCATCAAAATTCTTAGACACGATTCGATCATGAAATAATTTGCATAGGAGATGTAGATGACCATGTTCATTGCATAGTTCACAAGTATGGCAAAGGAAATGTAAATTTTCAGCACTCCCATTTAACTTCTCTTGCAACAATTTAGTTTCTAAATGCTTATGCCTTTTGCAATAAATATCTTCTCTATTCGGTGTGTTCATGCAAACATGCACTCCACAAAAGTTGACATGCTTATAAGAGATATTTTCATCATGACTAGAGCAATCATCATTAGTACTAAGGATATTCAAGGAGTTCATACTAACAACATTGCAATCATGCTCATCATTCAAAGATTTAGTGTCAAACATTCTATAGATTTCTTCTTCTAGCACTTGAGCACAATTTTCCTTTTCATTATACTCACGAAAGATATTAAAAAGACGAAGCGTATGAGACAAACTTAACTCCATTTTTTGTAGTTTTCTTTTATAAACTAAACTAGTGATAAAACAAGAAACAAAAAGATTCGATTGCAAGATCTAAAGATATACCTTCAAGCACTCACCTCCCCGGCAACGGCGCCAGAAAAGAGCTTGATGTCTACTACACAACCTTCTTCTTGTAGACGTTGTTGGGCCTGCAAGTGCACAGGTTTGTAGGACAGTAGCAAATTTCCCTCAAGTGGATGACCTAAGGTTTATCAATCCGTAGGAGGCGTAGGATGAAGATGGTCTCTCTCAAGCAACCCTGCAAAGAATAACAAAGAGTCTCTTGTGTCCCCAACACACCCAATACAATGGTAAATTGTATAGGTGCACTAGTTCGGCGAAGAGATGGTGATACAAGTGCAATATGTATAGTAGATAAAGGGTTTTGTAATCTGAAATTATAAAAACAGCAAGGTAACGAGCGATAAAAGTGAGTGTAAACGGTATTGCAATGGTAGAAAACAAGGCCTAAGGTTCATACTTTCACTAGTGCAAGTTCTCTCAACAATAATAACATAGATAGATCATATAACAATCCCTCAACATGCAACAAAGAGTCACTCCAAAGCAACTAATAGCGGAGAACAAACAAAGAGATTATGGTAGGGTACGAAACCACCTCAAAGTTATCCTTTCTGTTCTATCTATTCAAGAGTTCGTGGTAAAATAACATAAATCTATTCTTTCCGCTCAATCCATCATAGAGTTCATACTAGAATAACACCTTAAGACACAAATCAACCAAAACCCTAATGTCACCTAGATACTCCATTGTCACCTCAAGTATCCGTGGGCATGATTATACGATATGCATCACACAATCTCAGATTCATCCAACCAACATAAAGTACTTCAAAGAGTGCCCCAAAGTTTCTACCGGAGAGTCAAGACGAAAACGTGTGCCAACCCCTATGCATAGGTTCATGGGCGGAACCCGCAAGTTGGTCACCAAAACATACATCAAGTGGCACATGATATCCCATTGTCACCACAGAAAAACACGGCAAGACATACATCAAGTGTTCTCAAATCCTTAAAGACTAAATCCGATAAGATAACTTCAAGAGGAAAACTCAATTCATCAGAAGAGAGTAGAGGGGGAGAAACATCATAAGATCCAACTATAATAGCAAAGCTCACGATACATCAAGATCGTGCCATAGAGAGAACACGAGAGAGAACACGAGAGAGAGAACACGAGAGAGAGAGAGAGATCAAACACATAGCTACTGGTACATACCCTCAGCCCCGAGGGTGAACTACTCTCTCCCCGTCATGGATAGCGTAGGGATGATGAAGATGGCCACCGGCGAGGGACCCCCCTCCGGCGGGGTGCCAGAACAGGCTCTCAAGAGGTTTTTGGTGGCTACAGAGGCTTGCGGCGACGGAACTCCCGATCTATCTTCTCTGTGGATGTTTTTAGGGTACGTGGGACTATATAGGCGAAAGAAGTCGGTCGGGAGGTGCTCGAGGGGCCCACGAGACAGGGGGGCGCGCCCTGTAGGGGGGTGCCCTCCTATCTCCTGGCCTCCTCGAGGCTCTTCTGACATGAACTCCAAGTCTCCTGGGTGATATTCTTCCAAAAAATCACGCTGCTGAAGGTTACATTCCGTTTGGACTCCGTTTGATATTCCTTTTCTTCGAAATACTAAAACAGGCAATAAAACAACAATATGGGCTGGGCCTCCGGTTAATAGGTTAGTCCCAAAAGTTATATAAAAGTGTATAATAAAGCCCATAATCATTCAAAACATGTAATATAATGGCATGGAACAATCAAAAATTATAGATACGTTGGAGACGTTTCAGTGTCACAGATGACGGGGTTCAGGGAGGTGGTTAACCTATGCGGTCTAAATGATCTGGGGTATATTGGCTTGGACTGGACCTTTGAAAGGAGAATTGTTGGAGGAAATTTTTGTAGAGTGTGCTTGGACAGGGCATTGTCCACGACAGAGTGGAATGCTAGACTCCCTTTTGCATCCCTTCGACACTTAGTTGCTGCTAAGTCTGATCACTCTCCGATCGTTCTGATGAATGAGCAGGCACCCGAGAATCGAAGGATCGGTGTGGGAAAGTTATTCTGATATGAGAAAATGTGGGAACAACATGCTAAAATTTTCCCTAAGCTTGAGTAGGCATGGAAGGCAAGTGTAGTGTGTGGAACAGTGGAAGGCCTCAGCGATTAGCTCGGTAATATGTCATGTGTGCTTGCTGACTGGGGAACGCGTGAGTTTGTACATGTACAGAAAAAACTAAAATGCTTAAAAGCATAACTTCAGGCATTGAGATAAGTGCAGGGGCGGGTTGGCCCATCTGATCAAGAGAGGTGGATGGAGGAGCAAATAGTGGAGCTTAATTTGAGAGAAGAAATCATGTGGCGCCAAAGATCACGAATCCAGTGGCTTGCTAAAGGTGATGGCAACACAATTATTTTTCATCAGAAGGCCACAAATAGGAGAAGGAAGAACCGCATCTCAGAACTGCTAAGAGAAGATGGTACACTATGTACTAACGCAGAGGATATTGGCACTATGGCCATGGATTTTTACAAAAATTTGTACGACTCAGAACCAACTATGAGAATGGAGGAAGTGCTCTCTCACAAGAACCGGATCCTTAATGTTGTGTATACAGAAACTGAAATAGAAGAGGCACTCTTTCAGATTTTTCAACCAAGTCTCCAGGACCGGATGGGTTCCCTGCACATTTTTTTCAGCAGAACTGGGGTCTTTGTGGTGAGGATGTTTCCAAGGTGGTTTTGCATGTTTTGAATGGGGAAGAGTCTCCGGAGGTTATCAACATGACTTTCATCATTTTGATTCCTAAGGTAGTGAATCCAACATCTCTTTCACAATTTCGTCCTATTAGTCTGTGCAATGTGATCTACAAGATCATATCCAAGGTGCATTCTAATCGGTTGAAACGAGTTTTACCGAATATTATTTCTCAGGAACAACCCGCTTTCATACCTAGAAGGATGATCACGGATAACATCATTGCTGCTTATGAGTGCTTGCACTTTATGAAGAGGTCAAGAATGAAGAAAATTGCTCATTGTGCATTGAAACTTGATATGATGAAGGCATACGACCGGGTTGAATGGTCCTACCGCTGTGATGTTAAAGATGGCGTTTAATCAAGTCTGGGTGGGGGAAATCATGGAATGTGTATCAACAGTCTCTTTCTCAGTTCTTGTAAATGGGGTGAAGATCGATGAGTTTAGGCCTACAAGGGGCATACGACAAGGAGATCCGATTTCTCCTTACTTATTTCTTTTGGCTGCGGATAGGCTTTCTTGTCTATTACGAGCAAGAAGTACAAATGAAAATGTGAGAGAGGTGGTAGTGGCTCCCAATGCTCCCCCCGGTTACCCATCTTCTCTCTGCAGATGGTTGTCTACTACTGTTCAAAGCAAATAATGGAGAAGTAGCAAAGATAAGACAGCCTATTGATGAATATTGTGCAGCTTCAGGCCAAAATGTGAACCTTGACAAGTCTAGTATATTTTTGGCAAGGGTGTTTCAAATGAAGCTAGAGAAGTAATTAAGAATATCTTAGATGTGCAAAACGAATCCTTAGATGAACGGTACCTCAGGCTGCCGTCAGATGTTGGCAAGTCTAAGAACGGATCGTTTATGTATATCAAGGACAGAGTATGGGCTAAGGTACAGGGCTGGATGGAAAAATGTTTGGCAGCAGCGGGGGAAAGAAGTTTTGATAAAACCAGTAGCACAATCGATCCCCACATTCTCGGTGTCCTATTTTGTTTTGCCAAGAGGCCTCTGTCTGCACATTGACAAACTGTTGCATCTGTTCTTTTGGGGTAGTAAAAATGGAGCTCGAAAGACGGCATGGGTTTCTGGGTTTTCGAGATACTCAAATGTTCAATGTTTCGATGCTTGCGAAACATTCAAGGCGACTCCTACAAAATTCGGATTCATTAAGTGCAAAAATATTGAAAGCAGTTTACTATCCAGATACTCACATTCTCGAAGCTCCTCTGGATCTCACCCATCCCAGGTTTGGAGAGCAATTTGTGCTGGAATGGAAGTGTTGAAGCAAGGAATTGTCAGAAGAATTGGTAATGGACAACAAACAAGTATTTGGAACCAGAATTGGATACCGAGAGATTACATGCTGCGCGCATTACACCCGCGAAGCCAAAACCCCTTGGACAAAGTCAGCGATCTGATTAACCCCTCTGAGAGGCAATGGGATAGGGTGATTCTGCGCGAACAGTTGCAGGAGCCCGATGTAAAAGGTATATTGAACATGGAGGGGAACTTTTGGTCTATGGGGACATATGCACCCTATATGGGAGTTTTTTTAGTAATTCAACAAAAGGTCAAAAATTCCTGGAAATATTTTTGAAATAAACTTGACCTTCTATTGTACTCGTGAGAAAAAGAATCCACAAAAAAATATCCCTTTGACTTCTTTTCAAAAAAGACAATTTTTGGCTAATATAGTGTGAATAGTGACCTATAATAGCAAATAATTTTTGTCTTTTTTGCTATGAGGTCGACTTTTGTTTTTTTCCGTCAAGATTTATATACAAGTACAAAAGTGAGTCAAGTGTTTTGTCAAAATAGTTCTTACCTATTTTGACTTTTTATTAAAATATTAAAAAAATCCCCATATAGGGTGCATATACAACCATGAACCAAAGTGTATTTCCCTATTGAACATTCCCTGTGTTCGATCAGTATGGCGGATTCATAGGCATGGCATTATGAAAAATCGGGTCGTTAGATCTCCTTATAGATTACTTATGGAGACAAAGCGCAGAAGAGAGGACTGGCTAATGGAGAGGCCGTGATCTTCAAACACAGATAACAAGAGGAAGAAACGGCCGAGCTTGTGGAAACTAAAGATCGCAGGATAGCTAAACTTTTTTGCTTGGCGGCTTGCCAGGAACTCGATCTCTACTGCTCAGGATACGGGGAGACATGCTCTCATAAACTGTACCATGGCAAAATGCGTCTGGTCCCTTGTGGACGGCGATTTGTTCGATCACATGATAGCATGTTTTTACTGTTGGGACATCCAGTACAAGAATCACACGAAGCCTCGTGAACAACACCTACACATACAAAATCAAATACTTGGCCCCTAACGCTGGCAAGATGATTTTCAATCCCCTTGAAATCGTTATTTGCAAGGATTAATTATGACAGTGATAGACATCAAAGTAAATTGCAAATAAAACAAAATAAAATTAGAGCAAGATATTTTTGGATTTTTTATATGATTAAAATAGACCCGGGGGCCATAGTTTTCACTAGAGGCTTCTCTCTTGAGCACATAGCATACTGTGGGTGAACAAATTATTGTTGGACAATTGATTGAAAAGCGCAAAGTTATGACGACATTCAAGGCAATGATCATGTATATAGACATCACATCCAAGATAAGTAGATCGACTCTTGTCTGCATCTATTACTATTATTCCACGCATCGATCGCTATCCATCATGCATCTAGGATATTAAGTCAATAAAAACAGAGTAACGCCTTACACAAGATGACATGATGTAGACAAAGTAAACACAATCAATATGAATAAACATGTTATTTTACCCTTAATGACAACAATACAATTACGTGCCTTGTCCCCTTCTGTCATTGGGATATAGAGCACCGCAAGATTGAACCCATCACAAAGCACCTGTCCTACTGAAGATAAATCAATCTAGTTGGCCAAACCAAACAGATAGATAGAAGAAGAATACAAAGCGAGGTGAGAGAACAAAAAGGTGTTCAGAGCTTTGAGGATGAGAAATCATTGTATAGAATCGAATGCAGCCGATTTATCCAAGTGTTTCTCTTGGATCAAATCACGTCGTTGCGCCACCGGTTGTCATATGAGAAGAAGACCCAACAACTGCTCCAGGATATGGACATGTGGGGCTCCAGTCGCGATGACAAAGAGGATGATGAGATGGACAGCGGCAAGCCGACCATGGAGGATCAGGCACCGAGGATCGACTCTGAATTCAAATCACAGAGGGAGGCAGAGCTGGTGGTGTTCATGGGTTTGGATGCCATTACCAATGAGGACAAGAAGATAGTCGAATCACACAAGCCAATGCTCCAACCTGCATATCCCAGCACCAACATATTGGATTGTGGCGGCGACGACAAAGAGGATGAGATGGACATGCGCAAACCAGACGCGTGAAATCAGACAAGATGATGCCCAAACTTGCAGACACAATTGGCAGATGCTCTGTGCAAGGTTGTCTTGATCATGATGAGATGGACACACTATTGGCTAAGGAAATGGCTAACGAGACAGAGAGGTTCGCTTCGTATGTTCGCGGCTGGGAACTTTCCTGGGGCAGAACATGCGGCTTCTTCAATATTCCGAGACATAAGTGGGTGAGCAACTAACAAATCTCTCTTTTTAACTAGTGTTTCATGTCATGTCGGCCTTGTATAACGATAAGAAAAAAGCGAGGGGTTCTCTTTTTCCTTGAAACTAAGGGAAGGGGTCCATTTACTTGGTTCTCTGTGCATGTGCTTATCTAGTGCTTGTTCATGCATGTTCATTAGAACATTTCTGACACCCGATTCACTTTGGTTCTACATGCAGCGACGCTGAGTTTCATGGAGTTTACACACAACACACCCGGACTCAACAACAGTCTCCTGGGTCTGCCACGCGAACATTGCAGATCTTCTCCATCAAGCTCGCAGAAATAGACGGTGGCTTCAAGTGGCCATTGTCTGTGTATGGCGTGGTTGTTGTCTGAGACGTCGCGGATCACAACCGCAACCTTCTCTTCTCTTGCAATAGGAGCCATGCCAAGAACTGAAAGAAGATGTATGTATGCTGCAATTAATCTTTGATTTTCTTTTGAAGACCTTGATTGCACACCTGTGTCCTCTTTTACTAATCAATGGGGTGAAATTGATGATGACTGCAGGATAGAATTTTGCGCTTGACCAGCCCATCCCACACAATTGTGTTTACGAATACAGTTGACTTTGAAATCCAACTGAAAGTAAAAGGTACGAGTACAACCAAGTCTCCAGATAAAGCATTGATCAGCTATGTGGACTGTTACGACGACGGATATGGACCTGGTGTCACTACAGGGATCAGCTTATTTGTCGTCCGCCATGGCGGACAGCAAAGGCACCAAAAGCAGACGGTAAAGCTCTTTGCCGTCCGCCACCGACAACAAACCTGCCCGTCAAAGAGAGAGTGGCGGTAAACATGTTCGTTGCTGTCTGTTTCCTCAAAGCGGACGACAAAGGACCTTTGTCATCGGCGGCGGACGGCAAAGAACATGGACGGAAAAAACATGCGTTAGTCACGTTAGGTGGGTAATGGCAGCCTTTGCCGTCCGCTAGCAGACGACAAAACTGCCCAACCTTGACGTCAGCAGATGCGTCAGCAGAGCCAGCTCTTTGACGTCAGCCACCGACGGCAAATTGAACAAATAGTTCTGCTCCCAGGTTGCACAGGTTGCTGCCACATGGCCTCTTTGCCGTACGCAGTGGACGCCAAAGTGCCTGTATTGTTGCTGTTTTTTCTGTTTTCTATTATATCCCTGCATTTTCAAAAGATATATATAGTTTCAACACCAAACTAGCCCATGTATCAAACATCTAACAGTCCATCAATGCAACAGAACACATAGGGTATTAAAGATCCAATACATATATAGTTTCACAGAGTTCATCCATATATACATACATAGTTTCACATTGTTCATCAACACGAATGAAAAACAAGAACTAAACACTAGCAGCCCATCAATGCCACTTCCATGAAGTGAATCAAGCCTGCAAAAATGGAAGAAAGTTAGAAGAAGAAGAAGAAGAAGAAGAAGAAGAAGAAGAAGAAGAAGAAGACTAGAAGAAGAGAAGACTAGAAGAAGAACAAGAAGAATAAGAGAAGAAGAATCTTCTTCTTCTTCTTCTTGTTCTCCTTCTTATTCTTCTTCTTCTTCTTCTAGTCTTCTCTTCTTCTTTCTTCTTCTTTTCTATTCTTTCTTCTTCTCTTCTATCTCGTCACGTCCGGGACTCCGAACAACATTCGGTAACCACATACTATTCCCATTACAACTCTAGCGTCACCAAACCTTAAGTGTGCAGACCCTACGGGTTTGGGAACCATGCAGACATGACTGAGATACCTCTCCGCCCAATAACCAATAGCGGGATCTGGATACCCATATTGGCTCCCACATGTTCCACGATGATCTCATCGGATGAACCTCGATGTCGGGGATTCAATCAATCCCGTATACAATTCCCTTTGTCCATCGGTATGTTACTTGCCCGAGATCCGATCGTCGGTATCCCAATACCTCGTTCAATCTCGTTACCGGCAAGTCTCTTTACTCGTTCCATAACGCATGATCCCATGACTAACTCCTTAGTCACATTGAGCTCATTACGATGATGCATTACCGAGTGGGCCTAGAGATACCTCTCCTTCATACAGAGTGACAAATCCCAGTCTCGATTCGTGCCAACTCAATAGATACGTTTGAAGCTACCTGTAGTGCACCTTCATAGACACCCAGTTACGTTGTGACGTTTGGTACACCCAAAGCATTCCTACAGTATCCGGGAGTTGCACAATCTCATGGTCTAAGGAAATGATACTTTGACATTAGAAAAGCTCTTTAGAAAACGAACTACACGATCTTGTGCTATGCTTAGGATTGGGTCGTGTCCATCACATCATTCTCCTAATGATGTGATCCCGTTATCAATGACATCCAATGTCCATGGTCAGGAAACCATAACCATCCATTGATCAATGAGCTAGTCAACTAGAGGCTTACTAGGGACATGTTGTGGTCTATGTATTCACACATGTATTATGGTTTCCAGTTAATACAATTATAGCATGAACAATAGACAATTATCATGAACAAGGAAATATAATAATAACCATTTTATTATTGCCTCTAGGGCATATTTCCAACAACCTTAACTAGACCTGATAGATCTTTTGCTGTCAACAAGGTATGCCAGTTTCTTCATGCACCCACCACAGTTCATTGGACCGCAACCAAACGCATCATGAGATATGTGAAAAATACTATGAATCTTGGTCTCACTTTCAGCAAGTCATCATCCAATCTTGTTAGTGCATTCTCTAATTCTGATTGGGCAGGATGTGCAGATGATAGACGATCCACTGGTGGATTTGCAGTCTTCTTTGGACCAAATTTGATATTGTGGTGTGCTAAGAAACAGGCTACCATATCTAGATCAAGCACTGAAGCAGAGTATAAAGCATTAGCAAATGCTACAACAGAAATTACTGGCTTCAGTCCATGTTAAGAGAACTTGGTGTGAAATATACCAGAATTCCATGCCTATGGTGTGACAACCTAGGTGCCACTTATCTATCCGCTAATCCAGTGTTTCTTGCAAGGACAAAACACATTGAGATAGATTTTCCCTTTGTTAGAGAAAGAGTTGCCAACAGAAAATTGGAAATTCGGTTTGTGCGTTCACGAGACCAAGTTGCAGATGGCTTTACAAAAGCATTGCCTACAAAAAGTTTTGAAGAGTGCAAGCGTAATCTCAACTTAACAAAGTTTTTATTAAGGGAGGGTGTTAAACAACGTGTCCACCACTTCATGATTGGGCTGTCACGTATGGAGTTCGGCTAGGAGTCCACCTCAACCGAAGCTATAGACCAGGGTTGTTATGATCTTTCTCTTATCTATTGTAACTATCTCTATCTCTCTAGTCTATCTCTTGGACCTCAAGTCAGGATCCTAACGATGTACTCAACTCTTGTACGGTATGCGAGAGTTGCGCCCCGATCCTAGGCAGGGTACGACGTTCTCTCACAAGGCTCACATGTTTTTATGGGGAGGCCAAGCGAAGTCTTAGGCAGAACACATGGGACACTATGACACGACTAAGGAGTGAATCGACGCTACCATGGGTATGCATTGGCGACTTTAACAAATTCCTAAGCAGGGAGGAGCAGATGGGGCCCAATGAGGGAGAGGTGTCACAATTGACGGGGTTCAAGGAGGCGGTTGACCTATGCAGTCTAAATGATCTGGGGTATATTGGCTTGGACTGGACCTTTGAAAGGAGAATTGTTGGAGGAAATTTTTGTAGAGTGCGCTTGGACAAGGCGTTGGCCACGACAGAGTGGAACGCTAGATTTCCTTTTGCATCCCTTCGACACTTAGTTGCTGCTAAGTTTGATCACTCTCCGATCGTTCTGATGAATGAGCAGGCACCCGAGAATCGAAGGATCGGTGTGGGAAAGTTATTCCAATATGAGAAAATGTGGGAACAACATGCTAAATTTTTCCCTAAGCTTGAGGAGGCATGGAAGGCAAGTGGAGTGTGTGGAACAGTGGAAGGCCCCAGCGACAAGCTCGGTAATATGTCATGTGTACTTGCTGACTGGTGAACGCGTGAGTTCGGACATGTACGGAAAAAACTAAGATGCTTAAATTCAGAATTTCAGGCATTGAGATCACTGCAGGGGCGGGTTGGCCCATCTGATCAAGAGAGGTGGATGGAGGAGCAAATAGTGGAGCTTAATTTGAGAGAAGAAATCATGTGGCGCCAAAGATCACGAATCCAGTGGCTTGCCGAAGGTGATGGCAACACAACTTTTTTTATCAGAAGGCCACAAATAGGAGAAGGAAGAACCGCATCTCGCAACTGCTAAGAGAAGATGGTACACTGTACTGATGCAGAGGAGATTGGCACAATGGCCACGGATTTTAAAAAAAATATGTATGACTCAGAACCAACTATGAGAATGGAGGAAGTGCTCTCTCACATGAACCGAATCCTTAATGCTGTGTATACAGAAACTGAAATAAAAGAGCCACTCTTTCAGATGTATCCAACTAAGTCTCCAGGACCGGATGGGTTCCCTGCACATTTTTTTCAGCGGAACTGGGGTCTTTGTGGTGAGGATGTTTCCAAGGTGGTTTTGCATGTTTTGAATGGGGAAGAGTCTCCGGAGGTTATCAACAGGACTTTCATCATTTTGATTCCTAAGGTAGTGAATCCAACCTCTCTTTCACAATTTCGTCCATTAGTCTGTGCAATGTGATCTACAAGATCATATCCAAGGTGCATTCTAACCGGTTGAAACGAGTTTTACCGAATATTATTTCTCAGGAACAACCCGCTTTCATACCTGGAAGGATGATCACGGATAACATCATTGCTGCTTATGAGTGCTTGCACTTTATGAAGAGGTCAAGAAGTAAGAAGATTGCTCATTGTGCATTGAAACTTGATATGATGAAGGCGTACGACCGGGTTGAATGGTCCTACCGCTGTGATGTTAAAGATGGGGTTTAATCAAGTCTGGGTGGGGGAAATCATGGAATGTGTATCAACAGTCTCTTTCTCAGTTCTTGTAAATGGGGTGAAGATGGATGAGTTTAGGCCTACAAGGGGCATACGACAAGGAGATCCGATTTCTCCTTACTTATTTCTTTTGGCTGCGGATGGGCTTTCTTGTCTATTACGAGCAAGAAGTGAAAATGTGAGAGGGGTGGTAGTGGCTCCCAATGCTCCCCCCGGTTAATCAACTTCTCTCTACAGATGATTGTCTGCTACTGTTCAAAACAAATAATGGAGCAACAGCAAAGATAAGACAACCTATTGATGAATATTGTGCAGCTTCAGGCCAAAAGGTGAACCTTGACAAGTCTAGTATTTTTTTGGCAAGGGTGTTTCAAATGAAGCTAGAGAAGTAATTAAGAATATCTTAGATGTGCAAAACGAATCCTTAGATGAACGGTACCTCAGGCTGCTGTCAGATGTTGGCAAGTCTAAGAACGAATCCTTTAAGTATATCAAGGACAGAGTATGGGCTAAGGTACAGGGGTGGATGGAAAAATGTTTGGCAGCAGCGGGGGGAAAGAAGTTTTGATAAAATCAGTAGCACAATCGATCCCCACATTCTCTGTGTCATGTTTTCTTTTGCCAAGAGGCCTCTGTTTGCACATTGACAAACTGTTGCGTCAGTTCTTTTGGGGTAGTAAAAATGGAGCTCAAAAGACGGCATGGGTTTCTTGGGAAACTCTAACCATGCCAAAATATTTGGGACGATTGGGTTTTCGAGATACTCAAATGTTGAATGTTTCGATGCTTGCAAAACAGTCATGGCGACTCTTACAAAATTCGGATTCATTAAGTGCAAAACTATTGAAAGCAGTTTACTATCTAGATACTGACATTCTCGAAGCTCCTCTGGGATCTCACCCATCCCAGGTTTGGAGAGCAATTTGTGCTGGAACGGAAGTGTTGAAGCAAAGAATTGTTAGAAGAATTGGTAATGGACAACAAACAAGTATTTGGAACCAGAATTGGGATCTCACCATCCTAGGTTTGGAGAGCAATTTGTGCTGGAACGGAAGTGTTGAAGCAAGGAATTGTTAGAAGAATTGGTAATGGACAACAAACAAGTATTTGGAACCAGAATTGGATACGGAGAGATTACATGCTGCGCGCATTACATCCGCGAAGCCAAAACCCCTTGGACAAAGTCAGTGAACTGATTAACCCCTCTGAGAGGCAATGGGATAGGGTGATTTTGCGCGAACAGATGCAGGAGCCCGATGTAAAAGCTATATTGAACATGGAGGGCAACTTTTGGTCTATGGGGACATATGCATCCTATATGGGATTTTTTTAGTAATTCAACAAAAAGTCGAAAATTCCTGGAAATATTTTTGAAATAAACTTGACCTTCTATTGTACTCGTGAGAAAAAGAATCCACAAAAAAAAATACCCCTTTGACTTCTTTTCAAAAAAAGACAACTTTTTGGCTAATATAGTGTGAATACCCAAGCCTCTATATCCAGCAATTTTTTACCCCCACGTCTTGCCACTTGGCCGATGGGAAGTGGGCTGCGTATCAAGTGCAGACACATGCACACGCAACCTCACCTGGAAAAAAAGGCACCACGGGCATCGACGTGCAACCAACGCACACCTAGCCGCCGCCTCCAAAAACCCTAGCTTTCTGCCTCCCACCGGCGCCGGTGCCGGTCCATCTCGTCTCCGGTGGCTCTATGGCCATGGAGGCGGAGTGGATCTCGGCCCTTGCCGGTGGGAGGGCTCCGTTTTTAGATCTTTTTTCGAACTTTGTTAGGATTTGTGTCCTGCTCAGGAAGGCGAGACGGTGGCGGCTCCCTGAAGATGGAATAAAGGTCTCCCCGCCTAGCCCCCGTTCCGGTGATGCGTCTTGCATCGTTGGTGGGCGTGTGGAGTTGTGTCTCCGGCGGATCTGCCTTTGGTGGATTTGCTCGGATCTGTTCGTCGTTCGTCTTCGTTCGTGTGTTTTCAGGTTGGATCCTTTTGATCTACACTCTTCATCCGGCGGTTGCTGTTCTGGTGCGTTAGTTCTACGGGGCCTTAGCACGACGACTTCCCACTGTCTACTACAACAAGGTTTGCCCGGCTCCAGCGAGGGAGGGGCGATGACAGCGGCGCGCCTTCGGCTCGCTTCAGTGCTTGTAGTCGTCGCTAGGTGGTCTACGGATTTGGATGTAATTTTTATTATTTTTAGTTTTCGTTGTACTACCATGATTGAAGATGAATAGATTGAAAGTTTTTCCCGAAAAAAAAGTGCAGACACGTGCATTAGTTTGGTAGGCTACGGGGTAGAAATCGCATGTGGCTGTAAACTGTCAATCGAAATTTTCTTAACGTGTGTGGCCTGTGGTGGTACACCATTGTGTGCAGGTAGCAAATGATGTTGACAACTACAACTTGATTTTCTATTGGTTGCATGGCTGTGGAGGATTGAAAGATTTGATCCTTATGCATGGTTTGCATTGTAGTGCATGCTCCCGTTCTGTCGGCTGCG
Source organism: Triticum aestivum (assembly GCF_018294505.1). Taxonomy (NCBI): domain Eukaryota; kingdom Viridiplantae; phylum Streptophyta; class Magnoliopsida; order Poales; family Poaceae; genus Triticum; species Triticum aestivum. The sequence goes on from NC_057810.1 coordinate 671,341,470, forward strand.
TTGTTTATTCCCTTGTAACTTATTTTTCGTCTTCTTGCATTTGTTTGTGTTTGCATGCTTCTCCTTGGATCTGTTGCCGCCATGGACGCATGTTGCTGTGGACGTTGTACATGCTGATTGTTGCTGGTTCCAAATTGAATTTTTCATGCTGCATGTGCGTCCTTCTGCTGTCGGCTGCCGCTTTTCAGGCTTCGGCTGTAGTCGTCGGCCGCTTTTACAGAATTTTCTGGTTGTTCCTCCATTCGTCGCTGCATGCGGTGGCTGTACTCGAGACGTCTTCTGCTTCTTCGCTGCCGGCTATAAATACAGGCATTCGCACGCATCCTTCCAAACTGGCCGGGCTCAGTTGCGCGCCCTTTTCTGTAGTATGGTTGCTGCTGCTGCTATTCAGTCTGCTCGGGTTCGCCGGGGGCGTCCTCCTGGGATCCCGGCTACTGTTACTTCCCATGTGCGCCATGCCGGCAACCATTTACCACCTACGGATCATTTGGCAGTGATGGAAGAGGCTGCTGTTCGTGATGAATTTCCTGCAGCTCATTTGGGGCAGCGTTGCCGCCGTGCGGTTCGCGGCCGTTGCGTTCTGGACGGATTGGTAGGTTTATTCTGTCTGTTTGTGTATTTGCAGGTTTATTCAGATTGTTTCTATACTTGTTTATCCAGAGTGTGGTCATTTTAGTCTGTTGCTTCTTTTTGTAGATGATCAACGTTTGAACTCTGATGGGTTTTCAAGTGGAGGTCTTGATCGCCATTGTCGAGAGATTTCATTAGGGGAGCGGCCTGTTGACTTTACTTTTGGTAAGTGCGTTGGGTTCTGCTGTATGTGCAAGTGTTTCTTTCTGCGCGCGTACATTTCTCTCTTCTGTTTTGACTACTGTGCCATTTTTTCATCTTATCTGTGTAGGTTCTGCTTCTACTGTTGGTTGTTCTTCCGTACGTGGTGGTCTTGCGTCTGCTGTTCCGCTCGCCAGTGTGGAAACTGGTGAGATTTTGCTTCTTCCCTGTTTATTATGCTGGTTTTGCTGGCTGTTGTAAAATGGGCATAATTTATTTGGCAAATTGACCAGGTGTAAGCAAAGGGAATTGGAGCAGAGCGGTTCTATTTCTCAACCTTTCCGACTTGCTCCTACGGAACCAAGGCTTAAGTAACCACCAGTTGAAACTGAGTGAGGATGCCTCTCCTAATGGAAGTTACGGGCTCAAACAATACCTAATGGTAGGCAACTTTGCTATCCGAGCATCTCTTTCTTATTAAGAACGACATAAATGTTGATTTTCTACTCTCGGGAGTAGGTAAGGGGGACTATGCCGAGCGGGTCTTGATGCTGGATCAATGCGCAGGATGCATGATCTATAAACAACAATAGAGAGAGCCAACCAAGAACGAAAGAACCTAGAAACAAACCCGCGAGCGAATACCAAACAGACTAAGGAGGAGGAAGGGCCGAAGGCGGCTTACTAAGCGAGAAGGCTCCAAGCAATAACGCATTAGAAGGGAGGACGGGGCGTCGACCCGTTGGCTGGGCAGCTAAGGTTGCTGCCAGCCCACCCGAGTTTAAGTCCCGGCTTGGACGCGTGGTGCTCGCGGAGTTTCTCCTATAAATAAATGCCAACGAGAGTTAGCCCTTGGGTTGGTCTCATTTTTTTAATAACGCATTAGAAGGGAGCTTTTAACATTTCAGTAATACTACATCTCAAATTTGGTCTCAGTCGATCTTTCTCCCTTCGATGGCACAAGCAACGAGCACGTTTATGTGCTTCTGTTACCGTTCATAATCTCCTGTTCTTATCTTTCCAAAAAAAATATAAACATACCTGCCTAAATATATAAGGGCCTAATAGGGATTAAAAAACGACTTTTCAAATAGATTGTGTTTTCTTCACAGTTGAACTCTTCTTCTCTTTTGCAGGTAATTCAGAGTTGAACTCTAGCCCAGATAACAATTGTGCATAGCTCTTAAACCACTACACCTATCATACGTGCATGGATCTTGCTTGCAAAATAGCCACGTGTTGGGATAGTACACATCCTATGTGGACATAATGATTTGTATAGTCATTTGTCCTTTTTTAACCAAACCGTTGGCTGTTGGATGCATGCAGTAGCCAGACTTAATTTTTAACACGATGTACTACTGCATGAAATTTCAAGGGGAAGTTGGCTAGGTGCATTTTTTTAATACGACACAAGTCATATATTAAAGGAGATGCGGCAAGAGAGCCAAAGGTGCATGTCTTTTCTCTGTTTCTATGTACGGGCCACAACTAATGTTGCATGTGTATAATGAATAGATTTTTTATGAGCTATTTAATATAGTCATTTTTTTCCTCTGGCTACATGTCTATGTTGATTCACAGGTGAGCTCGCTGAAATACAAGGTACAGCTAAAGAAAACGCTGGTCAAGTAGCTTTAAAACACATATGCACCCACTACAAGATCACTATCAGTGATCACAACTATCATGCACTTGAAGTAGAAAAAAGAAGCCTGCTTTCAAACACAAACGAAGGCACGAGAATGAATCAATCAACGGCAGTTCAATATGGCCCACCAGCAGGTTACCACACAGTCAAATGAGAAGGCAAACTAAAATCCTTGCAAACATATGAGACAATTTCTTTGTTGTGATACCACTGTGAATGTATCCTCAATGGCCATACACTGATGATTCAATCATTAAGTACACCGGCACGAAGCCACCAGTGGGTCGTGTACAACAATTGGTAAAGGTTCTCTATCACTTCATCACAGGTACCAATCTTGCAGGAGATTCCATCAGAATGATCTAAACTATAAGTGCACATACCATATTTACTTTAAATTATAAAAAAGATACCGGCATGTACGCCCTGTTATCTAAGATGCACCACGGATGTTGGGAATAAATCTATCATATTTCCAGTTTCTCATTTTTCTTATTCATACTTCTCTTGCTTTAAATTCAGTTTCAATGTAAATAATAAAAATAACATACATAAACACTACATATCGATGGGGCACAAGCAATGGAAAACCTATCCTAAAATATGCAATTTGAAGAGTACTACAATTACTGCGTCTTTGAGCTACAAAGGGAAGTCTGATTTCCTCACATGAAGCGACCCATACCAAACAATTACAGTTTAACATGGCCAAAAAAATAAGCACTCAACATAAGAAATTCACAAGGCAAGTTAAAATCTTAGCAAATATATGTGACAGATTTTCAGACATCATACCACTATGTATGTATCCTCGGCGACCGCGGACTGAAGATCCACTAATCACATATAATGGTACCAAACAACCCCATGGCCGTATGCAAGAATTTGCAGAAAGTTTTGTACTATTTCGTTATGGACACCAATCCCGTAGGAGGTGGTAACTAGGTAATGAATAAGTCTATATGTTCTAATCCAAATTTGTACACTACTTGCTTTATTGCAATAAAATAATAACATGAACGTAATTTGAAGGTAAAGTCTCGATCCCTATAATTATGTGGCACACCTGGAAGTTCCACATCAGCAGAGCACACAAACCAAGCAATGACAATTTAACATGGGCAGTCGGCAAGGAACTACTTAGCAGAATGAATTCGCAAGGCAGACAATCATTTTGGCAAAAATATGCAACAATTTTTCCGATGTGCTGCCACTTTGTATATACCCCCAGTGCGCACACAGCGAAAACCCTATTATCACATACACATGAGCAAAACCTCCTGCCGGGCATGTCCAAGAATGCAAAAGCTCTGTATCACTCTATTACTGAAACTAATCCTGAGGGAGGCTATACAAGGATGATCTTATTCAGGGAAAATCAGTTGAAATTTCTTATGGCAGTACGGCTCTGTATCACTTTGAAGCCTGGCCACGCAATGCCTCCGCACAACGCGCACGCACGCACATCACACAGACCTCCTGCTGCACTTGGCCACTACCAGCTTGACCGCTTCCCACGCACGCACTAACACATGCATGTCCGTCTAGCTAGCCCACCCAACGGCACGCACGGACCAGACTAATGGATTCACTAACCAACTACTTAGGGCATGTACAATGGTGCTATCTTAAGAGTGCCACGTAGGATAAATGATGATGTGGAGGAGAGAGAACTCATAAGAAAAGGCTTGTCTTCTCTTATTTAAGAGAAGACAAGAGATGATCTCTTAGCACAATATGTCTCACCACATTTTTAGGAATGACTAGTTATTGAAGATAAGGCTAAGAGATGACCCATTGTAGACTCTTTTTTTTGTCATATCTAAATTACATGCAAGACTTAAGATAAGACTACCTTATCAACCATTGTACATGCCCTAATGCATCAAGATTAGTACTAACACTTACAACGATGCGAGGCTTTGGCTCGTGGAAATGCAAGATTCCTTAAGCAGTCAGGATTTTGTGAAATTACTTGTTACACTCTGGTCGATATGGTGGGCAAAGAGGAAAGTCATTCATGAGGAGCAGTTTCAGTCTCCCCTAACCATTTTTTCGGTCATACAAGGTTATCTGAATGACATACAGGAGGCCGAGTTAGTCCATCTCCGGCCAGTTGTCCAGCAGCCGAGAAAGCAGGCTCATTGTCAGGTCACATGGAGAGCGCCCCCTCCGGGTTCAGTTAAAATACATGTTGATGGCGCTGTCGGCAGGCATGGTGACCGCGGGTCTTTTGCTGCTATTTGTCGTGATGTTTCAGGTAACTTTCTTGGAGCTTCTGCTGTTACTGTTGCTGAACTTGTTTCGCCGGAGATTCTGGAGGCCATGGCATGGCAGCGAGGGAGGCACTCGCTTTGTCAAAGGACCTTGCCTGCACCAAGATTGTTGTGGCCACTGACTGTCTAAATACTGTAAACCATGTCAAGACAGATTACATGGGAGGGGCCAAAGCGATTATCTTTGAGCTGAAGAGAAGCATGCAGGATTTTGTGTCCGCTGTTGTTTTGCATGAGAAGAGGGACTCAAATTTAGAAGCACATTGCTTAACAAAAGCTGTAATTTCCTTACCTTTGGGTAGGCATGTTTGGTTGACTGAGAAACCAAACTTAATCTGTATCCCTGACAATATCATGAGTTAATTTGAGCAGGGTTGGATCTCAAAAAAAAAAAAGGGAGGACCAAGCCGAACACACATACTAATACCCTCTCGCCGGCGCCGGCGCCGCCGCTGCCGGCTGAGGTGTGCCTATTCGATCGACGGAACGGAAGGAGAAGCCCGGCTTGCCGTCGCGCATCGATTGATCGGGTCGAGAGTGGCGATGGATGAGCGGCTGATGGGTGTGGAGACCAGAGAGGGGGGGGGGGGACTGAACTCGATCATGGCAAGATGGCGGGGGGATCCTCATCCTGGAAGCTGGGGCAGCAGTCTAGCGCTTTTCTCGGTCCCCAAACGACCCGGGAATGTACCGCCGGCGAAATCTGTAGTGCAGAAGCTGTGTTGTTGAGTCTGGACTGGAGAAGGTTCTTGCTGATCTGCAAGCGCAGGAGAGAGAACTGAGCGAGGTGAGAGAAGAGAGAGGTGAGAGCTTGGAGGATGAACAATTGTCGCATAGAATCCAATGCAACAGATTTCTCCAAGGGTTTCTCCTGGATCAAATTGCGCCCTTGCGCCCCCGGCTGTCGTTTGAGAAGAAGATTCAGGATCATCTAAGGTCCAGGGCCAAAGAGAAACGCAATCGTGCCCACAGATTGGAGTCTGATGGTGGTGGTCGTGAGTCTGAATTCAGATCACAGAGGGAGGCCGAGTCGGTGATGTTCATGGGTTTGGACACCATTGACAGGACGATCGAATCAGGCAAGCCAATGCTCCAACCTGCATATCTCAGCACCAACATATTGGATTGCGGCGGCGACGATGAAAAGGATGAGATGGACATGCGCAGATCAGACGCGTATTGGGCTGTGAAATCGGACAGGTTGATACTCAAACCTGCAGGCACAATTGGCAGATGCTCTGTCCAAGGCTGTCCTGATCATGACGAGATGGACACACTATTGGCTAAGGAGATGGCTAACGAGGCGGAGAGATTCGCTTCATATGTTTACGGCTGGGAATATGCGTGGGGCAGAACCTGCGGCTTCTTCAGAGACATGAGTGAGTGAGCAACTAACAAACCTCTCTTGTTTAACTAGATAGTGGTTCATGTCAGGTCGACCCTTGTATAAATGAAGATAAAGAAAATGGGAAGGGTTCTCTTTTTCCTTGAAACTAAGGAAGGGGTCCATTTACTTGATTTTTTGTGCATGTGGTCATCTAGTGCTTGTTCATGCATGTTCATTAGAACATTTCTGACACCCGATTCACTTATTTTGGTTCTGCGTGCAGCGACTTTGAGTTCCATGCAGTTTACGCACAACACGCCCGGACTCAACAGCAGTCCTTGGTCTACCACGCGAACATTGCAGATCTTCTCCATCAAGCTCGCAGAAATAACCGGTGGCCTCAAGTGGCCATTGTCTGTGTATGGCGTGGTTGCTGCCCGAGACGTCGCGGATCACAACCGCAACCTTCTCTTCTCTTGCAATAGGAGCCAGGCCCAAGAACTGAAAGAAGATTTATGTATGCTACAACTATCTTTTGTTTTCATTTGGAGACCTTGATTTCACACATGTGTCCTCTTTCGCTGATCAATGGGATGAAATTGATGATGCTTGCAGGATAGGAATTTGCGCTTGATTGGCCCGTCCCGTGCAATTGTGTTTACGGATAGAGTTGATTTTGAAATCCAACTGAAAGTAAAAGGTACGGGTACGGCCAAGTCACAAGACAAAGCATTGATCAGCTCTGCAGACTGTTACGGCGACGGATATGGACCTGCTGTGTCAACCTTTTCTGTCAGTAACTGTTTCTGCGCACTGGAGTTTTGTGTGCAGACAGTTACACGAACCTTTCAGGCCACTGTCTTGGATGTCCAGGTTGTCAAAGATGATGGGTCCTGGCCTTTTGAATACGGTGGCCGATTTGCCTGCTCTCCACTGTCGAGGAAGTTTGTGTTCACTGATAGCGGAGTCACTCGCGCTATCAATCCCTCATCTAGCCAAATTGTGCTGCTTGATTCAAAAGATGGAGCATGCCTGAAAAAATGTTGTGGGGGTTACCTACATATGTGGTGGCAAGTTGTTTCAGTAGAAATTGAAGGGCAGTTAAATGTTTTCATACAAGCCTACTCCAAATCTGGCGATATCGCTTCACATTGCCAGGTCTGTTTCATACCCAAATCTTGCGGGATGAGCCATGGTAAATGTGCTCTTGGTGGCTCCGAGGTATCAATTACTGTTGCTTGGTCCCTTGTTGCTACGGACAAGGGGACGATCGCAGCACAGGGAAATTTGTTTGAATGTTGAACCTAGGAGATTTGTGGCGGGGAACACTGAGAAGAGAGGGTAACCCCAACCAAACTTTGCTCACATATCCTTCCTGTCTGTTGAAGGAGCGCTGCTAAACAGACGATGTTGTGCAGCCGATTTTTGCACTGTCCTGCTAATGGAACCGTGCATGCGTGGGGCCAAGTGGAGACCGGCCGCTGGATCTAGCATCGTGCAATATTCGACTACTTAGTATCGGCTGCTCAGTAGTTTTGTTGTTGAAGTGTCTCAGTAGTTTTGTACTTGATCTCCTATGTGAAGTGTCAAACCGTTTGTGTGTATCCCCTATAACTTGTGCATCCAACTACATGTCTATTGTCTTTTAGATTATGTTGTGTGGAGTATTCCTGTTTTGATTAACCGGAGGTCTTGTTGTCCTATTTCCTGTTGTGTAAATGTTCTCTTTGCCGTTTTTGCTAGATTTTTATTCCGTGGAATTGCTAAATGTCACATGGTAGTTTCTTTCTCCGGACCATTCATTCGTTTATGTACTGTTGGGCCAACATGCAAGCACAACTCGGATACACGGCTGTTCGGTTGGTCCTAGGAAAACTCAGCCACTTTCTTAGGGCATCTTCAATGCTGGACTCTTACGTAGACGCTAATGGATAAAAAATCTCATCAAATAAAAAACCAACCGAGCGCTCCCTACCTCAACGTTGGGCGCTAACTATAGGCGCTAATTAACTAAAAAACCGATCGCTACACAACATCGTTGAACTCGTACATAGGGACAAAGGGCTAAGCGCCAGGATTAATCGGGCCAACTGTTAATCGGATAGGATTATGATCCTGGCGCCCAGCGTTGTAGATGCCCTCGGTACCGGGTCTTGCTCAATCAACCTTGCATGTCTTCTCCATGAAGCTCGCAGAAATAGCCGGTGGCCTTGAGTGGCTCGAGACATGGTGGATCACAACTGCAACATTCTCTTCTCTCGCGATAGGAGCTAGACCCATGAACTCACACAACGAGTATGCATATATGCCGCATCTTAGCTAACGATTAAGCACTGATTAGTGACTGACGCATTTACAGGGGAGGATATGGCCCCGGTTTTTGCTCTGAGAATTGTTTATGCACAATAGAGTTTTGCTTGCAGTGGGTTAGAAAATTGGTCCAGGCCACTATCTTGGGTGTCCTAGTTGTCAAATGTGGGTCATGGCCTTTTGAATATGGTGGCCGAGTTGCTTGTTCCTCACTATCAGGAAAATTTGTGATCATTGATACTTGAGTTGTTGGTATTATTAATCCCCAGTCTATCCAAATTGTGTTGCTTGATTCAGAAGATGGAGCAATGTCGAGAAGCGTTGATAGTTATCTACATTTGTTGAGACAAGTAGTTTTTGTACACAGTGAAGGAACGTTGGACGTTCTCATACAAGCCTACTCAGAATCTGGTAATATCGTTGCACAAGGCATGTTCGTTTCATGACTAAATTCTGCCACATAAGCCAAGGTAAATGTGCGTTTGGTGACACTGAGGTGCTGATTGTTATTGCTTGGTTCCTTATAACCATAGACAAGAGGGAAGTCACGGCACAACAAGGATTTGTTTGAAGCTGCCAGCTAAGAGATTGTGGTGTGACAAAGGGCATCATCGACCAAACCTTTGCTTACCATCCATCCTGGTTGTTGAAGAGTCTTTTGTTTTTGTGTATGTAAAATGACCAACTATACGTGTATCTTCTATAACTTATGCCATCAAGTTATTTACTATTGCCTAATAGGTTGCGAACCAACCTATGGTTGGATGGTTAGAGGACAGTGGTATTCCCAACCCATCAGGGTTCAAGTCTCTCAAAGATGCTCATAGAGGTAGGGTGTGTGTGTGCGCGCGCGTTCATAGGGGTGACTGTATGCGCGTATGTATGACCGCCTACGTCTGTATTTGTTGGGGAACGTAGTAATTTCAAAAAAAATCCTACGCACACGCAAGATCATGGTGATGCATAGCAACGAGAGGGGAGAGCGTCGTCGACGTACCCTCGTAGACCGTAAGCGGAAGCGTTATGACAACGCGGTTGATGTAGTCGTATGTCTTCACGATCGACCGATCCTAGTACCGAACGTACGGCACCTCCGCGCTCTGCACATGTTCAGCTCGGTGACGTCCCACGAACTCACGATCCAGTAGAGCTTCGAGGGAGAGTTCCGTCAGCACGACGGCGTGATGACGGTGTTGATGAATGTACCGACGCAGGGTTTCGCCTAAGCACCGCTATGATATGACCGAGGTGGATTATGGTGGAGGGGGGCACCGCACACGGCTAAAGATCAATGATCAACTTGTGTGTCTATGGGGTGCCTCCCTCCCCCGTATATAAAGGAGTGGAGGAAGGGAAGGGGCCGGCCCTCCTAGGTGCGCCCCAAGGGGAGTCCTACTCCCACCGGGAGTAGGACTCCAACCCATCCAAGAGTAGGAGTAGGAGAGAGGGAAGGAGGAGATAGGGGAAAGGAAAGGGGGGCAGGGGAAAGGAAAGGGGGGCGCCGCCCCCTCCTTGTCCAATTTGGACTAGAGGGGGAGGGGGTGCGCGGCCTGCCCTGGCCGCCCCTCCTCTTCTCCACTAAGGCCCAATAGGCCCATTACACTCCCTGGGGGGTTCCGGTAACACCCCGGTACTCCGGTATTTGTCCGAACTTGCCCGGAACCCTTCTGAAGTTCAAACATTGTCATCCAATATATCGATCTTTATGTCTCGACCATTTCGAGACTCCTCGCCATGTCCGTGATCATATTCGGGACTCCGAACTACCTTCGGTACATCAAAACACATAAACTCATAATACCGATCATCACTGAACATTAAGCGTGCGGACCCTACGGGTTCGAGAACTATGTAGACATGACCGAGACACATCTGCGGTCAATAACCAATAGCGGAACCTGGATGCTCATATTGGCTCCTACATATTATAGGAAGATCTTTATCGGTCAAACCGCATAACAACATACGTTGTTCCTTTGTCATCGGTATGTTACTTGCCCGAGATTCGATCATCGGTATCTCAATACCTAGTTCAATCTCGTTACCGTCAAGTCTCTTTACTCATTCTGTAATGCATCATCCCGCAACTAACTCATTAGTCACATTGCTTGCAAGGCTTATAGTGATGTGCATTACCGAGAGGGCCCAGAGATACCTCTCCGAAACATGGAGTGACAAATCCTAATCTCGATCTATGCCAACTCAACAAGTACCATTGGAGACACCTGTAGAGAACCTTTATAATCACCCAGTTATGTTGTGTCGTTTGGTAGCACACAAAGTGTTCCTCCGGTAATTGGGAGTTGCATAATCTCATAGTCATAGGAACATGTATAAGTCATGAAGAAAGCAATAGCAGTAAACTAAATCGATCAAGTGCTAAGCTAACGGAATGGGTCAAGTCAATCACATCATTTTCCTAATGATGTGATCTCGTTTATCAAATGAAAACTCATGTCTATGGCTAGGAAACTTAACCGTCTTTGATCAATGAGCTAGTTAAGTCGAGGCATACTAGTGACACTCTGTTTGTCTATGTATTCACACATGTATTATGTTTCCGGTCAATACAATTCTAGCATGAATAATAAACATTTATCATGAATTAAGGAAATAAATAATAACTTTATTATTGCCTCTAGGGCATATTTCCTTAAGTCTCCCACTTGCACTAGAGTCAATAATCTAGATTACACATTAATGATTCTAACACCCATGGAGTCTTGGTGCTGATCATGTTTTGCTTGTGAGAGAGGCTTAGTCAACTGGTCTGCAACATTCAAATCCGTTTGTATCTTGCAAATCTCTATGTCTCCCACCTGGACTTGATCACAGATGGAATTGAAGTGTCTCTTGATGTGCTTTGTTCTCTTGTGAAATCTGGATTCCTTTGCCAAGGCAATTGCACCAGTATTGTCACAATTATTTTTCATTGGACCCGATGCACTAGGTATGACACCTAGATCGGATATTAACTCCTTCATCCAGACTCCTTCATTTGCTGCTTCCGAAGCAGCTATGTACTCCGCTTCACACGTAGATCCCGCCACGACGCTTTGTTTAGAACTGCACCAACTGACAGGTCCACCGTTCAATATAAACACGTATCGGGTTTGCGATTTAGAATCGTCTGGATCAGTGTCAAAGCTTGCATCGACGTAACCATTTATGACGAGCTCTTTGTCACCTCCATAAACGAGAAACATATCCTTAGTCCTTTTCAGGTATTTCAGGATGTTCTTGACCACTGTCCAGTGATCCACTCCTGGATTACTTTGGTACCTCCCTGCTAAACTAATAGCAAGGCACACATCAGGTCTGGTACACAACATTGCATACATGATAGAGCCTATGGTAGAAGCATAGGGAACATTTTTCATTTTCTCTCTATCTTCTGTAGTGGTTGGGCATTTTGTCTGACTCAACTTCACACCTTGTAACACGGGCAAGAACCCTTTCTTTTCTTGATCCATTTTGAACTTTTTCAAAACTTTATCATGGTATGTGCTTTGTGAAAGTCCAATTAAGCATCTTGATCTATCTCTATAGATCTTGATGCCCAATATATAAGCAGCTTCACCGAGGTCTTTCATTGAAAAACTCTTATTCAAGTATCCTTTTATGCTATCCAGAAATTCTATATCATTTCCAATCAACAATATGTCATCTACATATAGTATTAGAATGCTACAGAGCTCCCACTCACTTTCTTGTAAATACAGGCTTCTCCAAAAGTCTGTATAAAACCAAATGCTTTGATCACACTATCAAAACGGTTATTCCAACTCCGAGAGGTTTGCACCAGTCAATAAATGGATCGCTGGAGCTTGCACACTTTGTTAGCACCTTTTGGATCGACAAAACCTTCTGGTTGCATCATATACAACTCTTCTTCTAGAATCATTCAAGAATGCAGTTTTGACATCCATTTGCCAAAATTTCATAATCATAAAATGCGGCAATTGCTAACATGATTCAGACAGACTTAAGCATCGCTACGGGTGAGAAACTCTCGTCGTAGTCAACCCCTTGAACTTGTCGAAAACCTTTCGCAACAAGTCGAGCTTTGTAGACAGTAACATTACCGTCAGTGTCATTCTTCTTCTTGAAGATCCATTTATTCTCGATGGCTTGTCGATCATCGGGCAAGTCAACCAAAGTCCACACTTTGTTCTCATACATGGATCCCATCTTAGATTTCATGGCCTCAAGCCATTTTGCGGAATCTAGGCTCATCATTGCTTCCTCATAGTTCGTAGGTTCGCCATGGTCAAGTAACATGACCTCCAGAATATGATTACCGTACCACTCTGGTGTGGATCTTACTCTGGTTGACCTACGAGGTTCAGTAGTAACTTGATGTGAAGTTTCTTGATCAATATCATTAGCTTCCTCACTAATTGGTGTAGGTGTCACAAGAACCGGTTTTTGTGATGAACTACTTTCCAATAAGGGAGCAGGTACTGTTACCTCATCGAGTTCTACTTTCCTCCCACTCACTTCTTTCGAGAGAAACTCCTTCTCTAGAATGGATCCATTTTTAGCAACAAATGTCTTGCCTTCGGATCTGTGATAGAAGGTGTACCCAACAGTCTCCTTTGGGTATCCTATGAAGACACATTTCTTCGATTTGGGTTCGAGCTTATCAGGTTGAAGTTTTTTCACATAAGCATCACAACCCCAAACGTTAAGAAACGACAACTTTGGTTTCTTGCCAAACCACAGTTCATAAGGCGTCGTCTCAACGGATTTAGATGGTGCCCTATTTAACGTGAATGCAGCCGTCTCTAAAGCATAACCCCAAAATGATAGTGGTAAATCAGTAAGAGACATCGTAGGTCGCACCATATCTAATAAAGTGCGGTTACAACATTCAGACACACCATTACGCTGTGGTGTTCTGGGTGGTGTAAGTTGCGAAACTATTCCATATTGTTTCAAATCATAGAAACTTTATTTTCTTGTTACGATGATTTTCCACTTCACTCTGAAATTCTTTGAACTTTTTAAATGTTTTAGACTTATGTTTCATTAAGTAGATATACCCATATCTGCTTAAATCATCTGTGAAGGTGAGAAAATAAAAATACCCGCCGCGAGCCTCATTATTCATCAGACCACATACATCAGTATGTATGATTTCCAATAAATCTATTGCTCGCTCCATTGTTCCATAGAACGGCATTTTAGTCATCTTGCCCATGAGGCATGGTTCGCAAGTACCAATTGGATTCATAATCAAGTGATTCCAAAAGTCCATCAGTATGGAGTTTCTTCATGCGCTTTACACCAATATGACCTAAACGGCAGTGCCACAAATAAGTTGCACTATCATTATCAACTCTGCATCTTTGGGCTTCAACATTATGAATATGTGTATTACTACAATCGAGATTCAACAAAAATATACCACTCTTCAAGTGTGCATGACCATAAAATATATTATTCATATAAATAGAACAATCATTATTCTCAAATTTAAATGAATAACCGTCTCGCATCAAACAAGATCCAGATATAATGTTCATGCTTAACACTGGCACCAAATAACAATTATTCAGGTCTAGAACTAATCCCGAAGGTAGATGTAGAGGTAGCATGCCGACCGCGATCACATCAACTTTGGAACCATTTCCCACACGCATCATCACCTCATCCTTACCAATATTCACTTAATCCGTAGTCCCTGTTTCAAGTTGCCAATATTAGCAACAGAACTAGTATCAAATACCCAGGTGCTACTGCGAGCTTTAATAAGGTACACATCAATAACATGTATATCACATATACCTTTGTTCATCTTTCCATCCTTCTTATCCGCCAAATACTTGGGGCAGTTCCGCTTCCAGTGGCCAGTCCCTTTGCAGTAGAAGCACTCAGTCTCAGGCTTAGGTCCAGACTTGGGTTTCTTCTCGTGAGTAGCAACTTATTTGCCGTTCTTCTTGAAGTTCCCCTTCTTCTTCCCTTTACCCTTTTTCTTGAAACTGGTGATCTTGTTGACCATCAACACTTGATGCTCCTTTTTGATTTCTACCTCCGCAGCCTTTAGCATCTCGAAGAGCTCAGAAATTGTCTTATCCATCCCTTGCATATTATAGTTCATCACAAAGCTCTTGTAGCTTGGTGGTAGTGATTGAAGAATTCTGTCAATGACACTATCATCCGGAAGATTAACTCCCAGTTGAATCAAGTGATTATTATACCCAGACATTTTGAGTATATGTTCACTGACAGAACTGTTCTCCTCCATCTTACAGCTGTAGAACTTATTGGAGACTTCATATCTCTCAATCCGTGCATTTGCTTGAAATATTAACTTTAACTCCTGGAACATCTCATATGCTCCATGACGTTCGAAACATCGTCGAAGTCCCGGTTCTAAGCCGTAAAGCATGGCACACTGAACTATCGAGTAGTCATAAACACGCGACTGCTAGGCATTCACAATGTCTGCAGTTGTCGGCGCAGGTGGTACACCTAGCGGTGCTTCCAGCATGTAATTTTTGTGTGCAACAATGAGGATAGTCCTCAAGTTACAAACCCAGTCCGTGTAATTGCTACCATCATCTTTCAACTTAGCTTTCTCAAGGAACGCATTAAAATTCAATGGAACAACAACACGGGCGATCTATCTACAACAACATAGACAAGCAAAATACTATCAGGTACTAAGTTCATGATAAATTAAAGTTCAATTAATCATATTACTTAAGAACTCCCACTTAGATAGACATCCCTCTAATTATCTAAGTGATCATGTGATCCAAATCAACTAAACCATGTCCGATCATCACGTGAGATGGAGTAGTTTCAATGGTGAACATCACTATGTTGATCATATCTACTATATGATTCACGCTCGACCTTTCTGTCTCAGTGTTCCGAGGCCATATCTGCATATGCTAGGCTCGTCAAGTTTAACCCGAGTATTTCTGCGTGTGCAAAACTGGCTTGCACCCGTTGTATGTGAACGTAGATCTTATCACACCCGATCATCACGTGGTGTCTCGGCACGACGAACTTTGGCAACGGTGCATACGCAGGGAGAACACTTGTACCTTGAAATTTAGTGAGAGGTCATCTTATAATGCTACTGTCATTCAAAGCAAGATAAGATGCATAAAAGATAAACATCACATGCAATCAATATAAGTGATATGATATGTCCATCATCATCTTGTGCCTTTGATCTCCATCTCCAAAGCACCGTCATGATCACCATCGTCACCGGCTTGAGACCTTGATCTCCATCGAAGCATCGTTGTCGTCTCGCCAACTATTGCTACTACGACTATCGCTACAGCTTAGTGATAAAATAAAACAATTACAGGGCGATTGCATTTCATACAATAAAGCGACAACCATATGGCTCCTGCCAGTTGCCGACAATTCTAATACAAAATATGATCATCTCATACTATAAATGTTGGGGATCGTTGCAGAAATTAAAAAATTTCTACGGATCACCAAGATCAATCTATGGAGTAACTAGCAACGAGAGAGAGGGGAGTGCATCTTCATACCCTTGAAGATCGCAGACGAAAGCGTTGCAAGAACGCGGATGAAGGATTCGTACTCGTAGCGATTCAGATTGCGGTGGACTCCGATCTTAGCGACGAACAACGGCACCTCCGTGTTCAACACACGTGCAGCCTGATGACGTCTCCCGCACCTTGATCCAGCAAGGAGGAGAGAGAGGTTGAGGAAGATGGCTCCAACAGCAGCACGACGGCGTGGTGGTGATGGAGTGGCAGTTCTCCGGCAGGGCATCGCCAAGCTCACCCGGAGGAGGAGAGGTGTTGGGGAGGGGAGGGGCTGTGCCTTGGATGTGGTGCTGCAGTCCTCCCTCCACGCCTCCTTTTATAGGGAGAAGGGGGAAGGGGGCCGGCCCTTCTAGATGAGATCTAGAGGGAGGGAGGCAGCCAAGGGGGAGGGGGCTTGCCCCCAAGCAAGGGGGGCGCACCCCCCTTAGGGTTCCCCACCAACCCTAGGCGCATGGGCCCTAGGGGGGATGGCGCCTAGCCCACTTAGGGGCTGGTTCCCTTCCACCTACAACCCATAAGGCCCTCCGGGAACCCCTCCAGTGGTCTCGGTACAATACCAGTATACCCCCGAAAACTCCTGGTGACCATATGATGACTTCCCATATATAAATCTTCATCTTCAGACCATTCCGAAACTCCTCGTGACGTCCGAGATCTCATCCGGGACTCCGAACAACATTCGGTAATCACATATACATATCTTCCCTATAACCCTAGCATCATCGAACCTTAAGTGTGTAGACCCTACGGGTTCGGGAATCACGCAGACATGATCGAGACAGCTCTCCGGCCAATAACCAACAACGGGATCTAGATACCCATGTTGGCTCCCACATGTTCCACGATGATCTCATTGGATGAACCATGATGTCGAGGATTCAAGTAATCCCGTATACAATTCCCTTTGTCAATCGGTACGTTACTTGCCCGAGATTCGATCGTCGGTATCCCAATACCTTGTTCAATCTCATTATCGGCAAGTTACTTTACTCTTTCCATAATTCTTGATCCCATGGCTAACCACTTAGTCACATTGAGCTCATTATGATGATGCATTACCGAGTGGGCCCAGAGATACCTCTCCGTCATACGGAGTGACAAATCCCATTCTCGATTCGTGCCAACCCAACAGACACTTTCGGAGATACGTGTAGTGCACCTTTATAGTCACCCAGTTACATTGTGACGTTTGGTACACCCAAAGCAGTACTACGGTATCTAGGAGTTACACAATCTCATGGTCTAAGGAAATGATACTTGACACTAGAAAAGCTTTAGCAAACGAACTACACGATCTTGTGCTATGCTTAGGATTGGGTCTTTTCCATCACATCATTCTCCTGATGATGTGATCCCGTTATCAATGACATCCAATGTCCATAGTCAAGAAACCATGACCATCTGTTGATCAACGAGCTAGTCAACTAGAGGCTCACTAGGGACATGTTGTGGTCTATGTATTCACACATGTATCACGGTTTTCGGTTAATACAATTATAGCATGAACAATAGACAATTATCGTGAACAAGGAAATATAATAATAATCATTTTATTATTGCCTCTAGGGTATATTTCCAACAGTCTCCCACTTGCACTAGAGTCAATAATCTAGTAGCATGAACAATAGACAATTATCATGAACAAGGAAATATAATAATAATCATTTTATTATTGCCTCTAGGGTATATTTCCAACAGTCTCCTACTTGCACTAGAGTCAATAATCTAGTTACACTGTGATGAATCGAACACCCATAGAGTTCTGGTGTTGATCATGTTTTGCTCGCAGAAGAGGTTTAGTCAACAGATCTGCAACATTCAGATCCGTGTGCACTTTGCAAATATCTATGTCTCCATCTTGAACATTTTCACGAATGGAGTTGAAGCGACGCTTGATGTGCCTGGTCTTCTTGTGAAACCTGGGCTCCTTGGCAAGGGCAATAGCTCTAGTGTTTTCACAGAAGAGAGTCATCGTCCCTGACACATTGGGAATAACTCCTAGGTCGGTAATGAACTCCTTCATCCAGATTGCTTCATGCGCTGCCTCCAAGGCTGCCATGTACTCCGCTTTACATGTAGATCCCGCCATGACGCTTTGCGTGCTACTGCATCAGCTTACTGCCCCACCATTCAAAATATACACGTATCCAGTTTGTGACTTGGAGTCATCCAGATCTGTGTCAAAGCTAGCATCGACATAACCCTTTACGACGAGCTCTTCGTCACCTCCATAAACGAGAAACATATCCTTAGTCCTTTTCAGGTACTTCAGGATATTCTTGACCACTGTCCAGTGTTCCATGTCGGGATTACTTTGGTACCTTTCTACGAAACTTACGGCAAGGTTTACATCAGGTCTGGTACACAACATGGCATACATAATAGACCCTATGCCGAGGCATAGGGGATGGCACTCATCTTTTCTCTATCTTCTGCCGTGGTCGGGCATTGAGCCGAGCTCAATTTCACACCTTGCAACACAGGCAAGAACCCCTTCTTGGACTGATCCATATTGAACTTCTTCAATATCTTATCAAGGTATGTGCTTTGTGAAAGACCTATGAGGCGTCTCAATCTATCTCTATAGATCTTGATGCCTAATATGTAAGCAGCTTCTCCAAGGTCCTTCATTGAAAAACACTTATTCAAGTAGGCCTTTATGCTGTCCAAAAGTTCTATATCATTTCCCATCAACAGTACGTCATCCACATATAATATGAGAAATGCTACAGAGCTCCCACTCACTTTCTTGTAAACGCAGGCTTCTCCATAAGTCTGCCTAAACCAAAACGCTTTGATCATCTCATCAAAGCGAATGTTGCAACTCCGAGATGCTTGCACCAGCCCATAGATGGAGAGCTGGAGCTTGCATACCTTGTTAGCATTCTTAGGATCGACAAAACCTTATGGCTGCATCATATACAATTCTTTCTTAAGAAAGCCGTTAAGGAATGCCGTTTTGACGTCCATTTTCCATATCTCATAATCATAGAATGCGACAATTGCTTACATGATTCGGACGGACTTCAGCTTCTCTACGGGTGAGAAAGTCTCATCGTAGTCAACCCCTTGAACTTGTCGGTAACCCTTAGCGACAAGGCGAGCTTTATAGATGGTAACATTACCATCCGCGCCCGTCTTCTTCTTAAAGATCCATTTATTTTCTATCGCTTGCCGATCATCGGGCAAGTCTGTCAAAGTCCATACCTTGTTTTCATACATGGATCCTATCTCAGATTGCATGGCTTCAAGCCATTTGTTGGAATCTGGGCCCACCATCGCTTCTTCATAGTTCGAAGGTTCGCCATTGTCTAACAACATGATTTCCAGGACAGGGTTGCCATACCATTCTGGTGTGGAACGTGTCCTTGTGGACCTACGAAGTTCAGTAGCAACTTGATCCGAAGTACCTTGATCATCATCATTAACTTCTTCTCTAGTCGGTGCAGGCACCATAGGAACATCTTCCTGAGCTGCGCTACTTTCGGGTTCAAGAGGTAGTACTTCATGAAGTTCTACTTTCCTCCCACTTACTTCTTTCGAGAGAAAATCTTTCTCCAGAAAGGACCCGTTCTTGGCAACAAAGATCTTGCCTTCGGATCTGAGGGAGAAGGTATACCCAATGGTTTCCTTAGGGTATCCTATGAAGACGCATTTTTCCGACCTGGGTTCGAGCTTTTCAGGTTGAAGTTTCTTGACATAAGCATCGCATCCCCAAACTTTTAGAAACGACAGCTTAGGTTTCTTCCCAAACCATAATTCATACGGTGTCATCTCAACATATTTAGACGGTGCCCTATTTAAAGTGAATGTAGTTGTCTCTAAAGCGTATCCCCAAAAAGATAGCGGTAAATCGGTAAGAGGCATCATAGATCGCACCATATCCAATAGAGTGCTATTACGACGTTCGGACACACTGTTACGCTAAGGTGTTCCAGGCGGCTTGAGTTGTGAAACAATTACACATTTCCTTAAGTGCGTACCAAACTCGTGACTTAAATAATCTCCCACACGATCTGATCGTAAGAACTTTATTTTTCTGTCACGTTGATTCTCTACCTCACTCTGAAATTCCTTGAACTTTTCAAAGGTCTCAGACTTGTGTTTTATTAAGTAGACATACCCATATCTACTCAAGTCATCAGTGAGGGTGAGAACGTAATGATAGCCACCGCGAGACTCAACGCTCATTGGACTGCACACATCAGTATGTATGATTTCCAATAAGTTGGTTGGTCACTCCATTGTTCCAGAGAACGAAGTCTTGGTCATTTTTCCCATGAGGTAGGGTTCACATGTGTCAAATGATTCGTAATCAAGAGACTCCAAAAGTCCATCTGCATGGAGCTTCTTCATGCGTTTGACACCAATATGACCAAGGCGGCAGTGCCACAAGTATGTGGGACTATCATTATCAACCTTACATCTTTTGGTATTCACACTATGAATATGTGTAACATCACGTTTCGAGATTCATCAAGAATAAACCATTGACCAGCGGGGCATGACCATAAAACATATCTCTCATATAAATAGAACAACCATTATTCTTGGATTTAAATGAGTAGCCATCTCGCATTAAACGAGATCCAGATACAATGTTCATGCTCAAAGCTGGCACTAAATAACAATTATTGAGGTTTAAAACTAATCCCATAGGTCAATGTAGAGGTAGTGTGCCGACGGTGATCACATCGACATTGGAACCATTCCCGACGCGCATCGTCACCTCGTCCTTCGCCAGTCTCTGCTTATACCGCAGCTCCTGTTTTGAGTTACAAATATGAGCAACCGCACCGGTATCAAATACCCAGGAGCTACTATGAGTACTGGTAAGGTACACATCAATAACATGTATATCACATATACCTTTGGTGTTGCCGGCCTTCTTGTCCGCTAAGTACTTGGGGCAGTTCTTCTTCCAGTGACCGTTTCCCTTACAATAAAAACACTCAGTCTCAGGTTTCGGTCTATGCTTTGGCTTCTTCCCGACAACTGGTTTACTGGGCGAGGCAACTCCCTTGCCATCCTTCTTGAAGTTCTTCTTACCCTTGCCTTTCTTGAAACTAGTGGTTTTATTGGCCATCAACACTTGATGTTCCTTTTTGATCTCCACCTCCGCTGATTTCAGAATTGAAAATACCTCAGGAATGGTTTTCACCATCCTCTGCATATTGTAGTTCATCACAAAGCTCTTGTAGCTAGGTGGGAGTGACTGAAGGATTCTGTCAATGACCGCGTCATCTGGGAGATTAACTCCCAGCTGAGACAAGCGGTTGAGCAACCTAGACATTTTGAGTATGTGCTCGCTGACAGAACTATTCTCCTCCATCATACAATTGTAGAACTTGTCGGAGACTTCATATCTCTCGACCCGGGCATGAGCTTGGGAAACCATTTTCAGCTCTTGGAACATCTCATATGCTCCGTCACTACTAGGAAAAGGCATGCTAGTGACGCACCAGTTTTGCCTACTAATGGCGCACTACTGGTGCGCCACTAGTATCACGCCATTAGAATTAAATTCTAATGGCGCACCAGTGGTGCGCCATTAGTATCTGGTGTTCTAATGGTGCACCATGCAGTGCGCCATTAGTATAGCCCAGAGTGCGCCATTAGAATGCCTCCCAGGGGGCCATATGTACCCATGTGCTTTGGCATACTAATGGCGCACCAGTGGGTGATGCACCATTAGTGTGCTCGGGCTTACTAATGGCGCACTTGTTTGTGGTGCGCCACTAGTATGAATATTAGGGATTTTTTTCCTGATATTTGCACAGGTTACAAAATATGTTACTGGACAAAATATGGACAGCACCACACAGCAATAGCAGATTCATCGAATACCATAGAAGATCATCATCATACAACTTCTAACATTACAAGTCTCGAGCCCGTGAGTAGCGAGTTTGTCGAAAGTAATACTAATCCTAAAAAGTACTACTAATCATCATCATACAACTTCTACTCATTATTAATAACAAGTCATATGATCATCATCTTGATAGTCATCGAACCAACCCTAGCTACTTAATTGTTCTTAGCACATGATCATCAGTATTAGGCAGGACCTAAATACCCTATTTAAGGTAAAATAGCATAAAACAATATAGACCCTGACTCTCCATTATGAAGAATGGAGATCATCCTGTCTCCAATTCTTGCGCTTCGCTTCCTTTTGCTTCCAAGAAGCTCTTTACGACTGTCCATACATTTTTTCCATTCTTTGACTGTCATGTCTCCACTTCTTTTAGAAATCCGGTATGGACAATTGAGATTCGTAGGACGACCTGGTTGTATGTTCAAAACATGAAGGCTACCGTGCGTATACATCAGATGAGGCACACAATCCTCTGGGATTCTCTGTTGAAAAACATTACATAGTTAAAAATGATGTACTAGTTTTAGAAGTATGCAAAAGATGCACGAATGTCGTAATAGTAGAAAATCTTAACAGGGTATCTCCATGGTAGTTACCATAGTTCAACACGTGCACTAGTGGCACGTATTGACCATAATGTTGAGGAGTTTTACAATAGATATTGTAATTCTCAAGATCAGTACAAAATCCGCTCGGATGATTTTTCTCCTGATAAGTTAACTCGAAGCCATCGGTGTAGTGGGTTTTGTCTACCATGTTCCGCACATTGTTTGAACAATCAAAATAAGCTGTCAATGGAAATAAGCTGTCAACTATTTTGAAATGAACAATATAAATTAGTTAATAATTAACTATGTTTGAGAAACTCACATAGCGGTAGAACTGGAGGCGTATCAACAAGGACCCAAATGTCCATATTGTCTTGGTCGATGTCAGGATCACCAAGATCCATGGTGACAAGCATACCCTCATCAAAACCATACATCTTGCAAAATGCTTCCCAATTTTTGCAACCAAAATGGGTTACACTCCCAGAATTATTGAGATTTACTTCAAAATCCTCATCATGATGAGTCCTTAGGTGAATTTTCTTTGTTTCATAATTTTCATGGTCTTCAAAACCCATCCTCTCCAAGACATAGCGTCTTGCATAGCATGGGATAAGCTAGTCAAATTGTAAAAGATGATAAGTACATGTTGAAATATATAGTTGAAGTCGTGCTTAATTATGAAAAAAACACTTGTCATCGTTGTGTACCATTTCAACATCGAAGGTCTCCTCGAGCTTAATGTTGAAGCGTCGATCTTCATCCAGCTCAATGAATCTATCGCACTGACCTCAGTCGTCGTGGCACCAGTCGCACTCCCCCGGGAGTCTTTCGTCGTCCGATGACGACATTTCCTATGTTCATAATTCAAAACTACATCATCTTTGTTGCGTCCAATAAGATAATCCATAGTGTTAGGATGAGTGGTTCCTCTTTCAGATTAGGGTTTATCGATGACGAGCAACTGACATTAGTAATAACTATGAGTTGATATCACACTTCTATATGTATAACACAAGAGGCAGTTGATCCTACTAAACTAAGTACTAAGATAGCCCGACCCATGCATTAGTCGCAAGTACCCCATATGTCCTATTTTTAGCAAAGTCATGCTAAAATTCACAAAAAATTTCAACATGACCTTTGCTGAAAATAGGACATATGGAGTACCCGAATTTGCCGGAACGGAAGTTAATCGACATTCCGGCAAACTCAAGGGCCTCTCGGGGTACCTGCAAAATCATCACGACACAATGGTCGGAGACAAAACCCAGCAACTTTACAAGTCTTTCACAGATTTGTTTGCAAGTTCTGATATGTAATAAAGATGAACCTCCAATGCAACAGTCTTAGACATTAGGACACTACAATGATCTACAACCTTATGTAAAGTGCAAACTCCACAGATTTCTTTTTCACAACTTTTATATTATTTCTAGAAGCAACACAACAGGGTTAAACACCAGAATCTTGAGTTTAATTTGATTAAGCTACATTGTCTTGAGGCCTGGCTTACTTGTCTTTGTCTGTCAGCCAGCTCATGCATGCATGGGCATGATTCTCCTTAAAATGCACCTATTTTTTCCTTACAAAAGTAACTAAAACATTTTTGTCAAAAGAGCACTACTACTGAAATAAGATGTTCTGCATGCATAGAAAATGAGGATTAAACATACTCAAGTCAAGCATTGTGACAAGTTCTCAACATGAACATGAACATGCAGTGACAGTCATATCACCTGGGTTGGGCACCATGCCACTGCCCTAATTAAACCCTAAAATAAACATTTCTCTTTCCCCTCCCGCCTCCTATCCCTTTCTTCTCTCTTTCCCAGCTCCAACCCCAAACACAAATTAAACCCTATATTTACTTGTAATTAAGATTCAGCCCTGGATAATGATCACCAGCTAAAGATGCCACTGCTCAAAAAGACCAGCAACTGAATACTGGGGCTTGAAGTTGCTTGCAGAGACTAGATAGCTCTACTCATTCTCAGGAGCCAGCAGTACATACTTTATCCTATATTTTATTTTACTGGGATATAATAAAGAGCACAGTTTGCAATTAGTCTATATCTAGTTGCAAACAGGACTGGATCCAGTTTCAGTCCTACATGTCTCTTACCTTGCAGGATAGTGGTAGCAGCACACTGCTTGCAATGGTTAATGTGTCCAGTGCATTTTTTCAGTTTGCAATTTTTTCGTCTATAAACCATGGACAAATACATGATACAGTGCATTTTTCATCAGTGTGTCCAGTGCATTTTTTCAGTGTGTCCAAATCTTGAAGGTACCAAGTACTCCAATGCACATGGAGTACTAATTATTCATGTTTGCTTGGCACTACTCCCACAATTTTCCAAGCATGAGTGTTGCAGATATTGGACACTGTTGCTGAGATACAGGAGCGGCATGATGCTGTAAGAGACCTAGAGAGGAAGCTTGTGGAGTTGCAGCAGGTTACCCACCATTCATTTGCATAAGCTCTAGTAGAATTTTTATTTTTTTTATAGTTGACACCCACCATGCATATGTGAATAGATATTCCTGGATATGGTGGATGTGCTACTCCATCGTCGTGCTCGGGGTGATCCAGCCATGGAAGAAGAAGTAACCCCCTTGATAGTCCTAGATTGTTTTTGATGCTCTGTTCTTGTACAACAGAGCCAACAGTAACAGTAACATGGACAGGGGAAAGAAGAAATACTGCAGCTTCACTCACCCAGCAAGCATGTATCACTGAGTTATGCCCACGAAAACGCTGAAACATACAAACCCTTTTTTGGTCGAAGCAGCCTATGAATTTTGGTCGAAACACATCCAACCTAAATTTGCAGGATGTAAATAAAATAAAATCGTGCAATACTCTAATGTTTTTTTATGAAACTGTACCTAGCACTCAACTATAATTGTGTGGATTCAAGCAAAAATGCCCACCTCTGTACTTACCAAGACTTGCATACATTTGAGTGGAACATGTATCAAACTAATTAATCAATAGCCAAATTTAATTTGTACGGTCTGGTGTTGTATTTGTAAGAGCTTCTTCCTCTTTCGTTAATCACAGGGGGAAATGAAATCAGACAGACAATCCTGAACGACATGTTGTTTGATCACTAGAATTTGAAATGTGAGCTAGAGATACAAACATCACAAAGGCCTCTTCTTCTATCCCTGAATTATCTCAAGCTGCATAGTGGCACAGTACATGTGGAATGCCAGTACAGTGAATGAATTATCACAATATGGCATGTGCCACTCATCAACATCCATCTCAGGGAGTTAACAAGAGCATGTCCTTTGGCAATAAATCATCCGCTCAAATTTGAGAGGGATTTGACCTAAACCTAGCAAAAGAGAGAAGAAGAGGGCATGGCCCGGAGGGAGGAGAGGAGGAAGAGAGGAAGAGGGAGGAGGGTTACTTGACCACGATGAGGTGGTGGCCGGAGCGGAGACGACGGAGGGCGGAGACGGCGAGCTTGGGGGAGGCGGTATAGACGGCGGGGAGGTCGCGGGCCTCCTCTCCTGGTGGACGCGGGGCCTCCTCTCCTGGTCGACGTGGGGCGGCTCCGAGGCTCCAAGTCTCCGGCGGCTCCGAGGCTCCAAATCTCCGGCGGGTTTCTAGGGTTTCGAGGGAGGCGGCGCTCGCGGGGGAGGTGGGGCTCGGGGGGAGGCGGCGCTCGAGGGGGAGGTAGGCGGCAGGGGCACATGGGCGGCTGCGGCGCAGTGGGTTGGGGCAACGGCGGCGGCGCGCGGTGGGGGGAGAGGGACGAAGTGTCTGGCGAGAGGGAGGGATGAAGTGTATGGATGGGGGAAGATTACTAATGGCGCACCACCTGGCGGTGCGCCATTAGAATATTTTTTTCATAGCAATGGCGCACCAGCGGGACCGTGCGCCATAAGTATTCTTTTTTTAGATAGCAATGGCGCACCAGCCAGACGTGCGCCATAAGTAAGATTTTTTATTATTTTGTTGCATCTAATAAGTTTTTAGAAAATGAATATGAATATGAAACAGTAATAAATTTTTATAAAAACATTAATAATTTTTTAAAAAATATCATCATATTTGTTATTTGAAAATATTTATGAATATAAAAAATATCATCAAATTTGTTATTTGAAAATATAATCAAATTTGTTTTTTGAAAATATAATCAATTTTTTTTGGATTTTTAGTTGCATTCATTTGTGACGGTGGAGCGGGGGAGGGTGCGGGGGTCGTCGACGGTGGTGGAGCGGGGAAGGGTGCGGGGGGTGCTCGGCGGCAAGGGGGGATAGCGATCAAGATGGAAGGGGATCGAGATCGAGTGCCATTAGAAGTTTTGCAAAAAAATAAAAAAAGTATATATTCTAATGGCGCACCGTGGCACAGTGCGCCATTACTAGTTTCAACTAGTAATGGCGCACTGTGCTACGGTGCGCCATTAGTAGTTTTGCAAAAAAAAAAAAAGAATACAAAAAACAACTGTAGTGGCGCACTGTGTGACCGGTGCGCCATTACTAGTTAGCACTAGTAATGGCGCACCGTGCCATGATGCGCCATTAGTATGTTTGGAAAAATAAAAAAAATGTTACTAGTGGCGCACCATGTGCCTGGTGCGCCATTAGTGTCTTCCACACTAATGGCGCACCTGCACATGGTGCGCCACTGCTATATAGTGTTGGCGCACCACATGACAGGTGCGCCATTAGTGTCCATTTCATCGATAGCCCTTTTCCTAGTAGTGCGTGCTGCTCAAAACGCTTTTGGAGCCCCTGTTTTAAGCTGTAAAGCATGCCGCACTGAACCAGGGAGTAACCATCACTACGCGACTGCCAGACGTTCATAACGTCTTGAGTTGCTGGGAAAGCGGGTGCTTCACCTAGCGGTGCATCTAGGACATATGCTCTTTTGGTAGCTATGAGGATGATCCTCAAGTTCCGGACCCAGTCCGTATAGTTGTTACCATCATATTTTAGCTTGGTTTTCTCTAGGAACGCGTTGAAGTTGAGGGCAACATTAGCGTGGGCCATTTGATCTACAAGACATATTGTAAAGATTTTAGACTAAGTTCATGATAATTAAGTTCATCTAATCAAATTATTTAATGAACTCCCACTCAGATAGACATCCCTCTAGTCATCTAAGTGATCCATGATCCGAGTCAACTAGGCCATGTCCGATCATCACGTGAGACGGACTAGTCATCATCGGTGAACATCTTCATGTTGATCGTATCTTCTATACGACTCATGTTCGACCTTTCGAACTCTTGTGTACCGAGGCCATGTCTGTACATGCTAGGCTCGTCAAGTCAACCTAAGTGTTTTTCATGTGTAAATCTGGCTTACACCCGTTGTATGCGAACGTTAGAATCTATCACACCCGATCATCACGTGGTGCTTCGAAACAACGAACTTTCGCAACGGCGCACAGTTAGGGGGAACACTTTCTTGAAATTTTATGAGGGATCATCTTATTTATGCTACCGTCGTTCTAAGCAAATAAGATGCAAAAACATGATAAACATCACATGCAATCAAATAGTGACATGATATGGCCAATATCATTTTGCTCCTTTTGATCTTCATCTTCGGGGTGCCATGATCATCATTGTCACTGGCATGACACCATGATCTCCATCATCATGATCTCCATCATCATGATCTCCATCATCGTGTCTCCATGAAGTTGTCTCGCCAAGTATTACTTCTACTACTATGGCTAACGGTTTAGCAATAAAGTAAAGTAATTACATGGCGTTATTCAATGACACTCAGGTCATACAATAAATAAAGACAACTCCTATGGCTCCTGCCGGTTGTCATACTCGTCGACATGCAAGTCGTGATTCCTATTACAAGAACATGATCAATCTCATACATCACATATATTTCATTCATCACATCCTTTTAGGCCATATCACATCACACGACATATGCTGCAAAAACAAGTTAGACGTCCTCTAATTGTTGTTGCAAGTTTTTTTACGTGGCTGCTATAGGTTTGTAGCAAGAACGTTTCTTACCTACGCCAAAAACCACAACATGATATGCCAATTGCTATTTACCCTTCATAAGGACCCTTTTCATCGAATCCGATCCGACTAAAGTGGGAGAGACAGACACCCGCTAGCCACCTTATGCAACTAGTGCATGTCAGTCGGTGGAACCTGTCTCACGTAAGCGTACGTGTAAGGTCGGTCCGGGCCGCTTCATCCCATGATGCCGCCGAAACAAGATAAGACTAGTAGTGGCAAGTAAATTGACAAAATTGACGCCCACAACAAACTTGTGTTCTACTCGTGCATAGAAACTACGCATAAACCTAGCTCATGATGCCACTGTTGGGGATCTTTGCAGAAATGAAAAATTTTCTACGCAGCACCAAGATCAATCTATGGAGTAACTAGCAACGAGAGAGAGGGGAGTGCATCTTCATACCCTTGAAGATCGCGAGACGGAAGCGTTGCAAGAACGCGGATGAAGGAGTCATACTCGTAGCAATTCAGATCATGGTGGATTCCGATCTTAGCGCCGAACAACGGTACCTCCGCGTTCAACACATGTGCAGCTCGATGACGTCTCCTGCACCTTGATCCATCAAGGAGGAGGGAGAGGTTGAGGAAGATGGCTCCAACAGCAGCACGACAGCGTGGTGGTGATGGAGTGGCAGTTCTCCGGTAGGGCTTCACCAAGCTCTCGCGGAGGAGGAGAGATGTTGGTGAGGGGAGGGGCTGCGCCTTGGATGTGGTGCTGCAGCCCTCCCTCCACCCTCTATTTATAGGGAGAAGGGGGAAGGGGGCCGGCCCCTCTAGAATAGATCTAGAGGGGGGCGGCGGCCAAGGGGGAGGGGGCTTGCCCCCCGAGCAAGGCCCCCCCCCTTAGGGTTCCCCCCCAACCCTAGGCGCATGGGCCCTAGGGGGGATGGTGCCCAACCCACTTAGGGGCTGGTTCCCTTCCACCTATAGCCCATAAGGCCCTCCGGGGCAGGTGGACCCTCCCGTTGGACCCCCGGAACCCCTCCGGTGGTCCCGATACAATACTGGTATACCCCCGAAAACTTTCGGTGACCGTATGATGACTTCCCATATATAAATATTCACCTCCAGACAATTCCGGAACTCCTCGTGACATCCGGGATCTCATCCGGGACTCCGAACAACATTAGTTAATCACATATGCATATCTTCCCTATAACCCTAGCGTCATCGAACCTTAAGTGTTTAGACCCTACAGGTTCGGCAATCACGCAGACATGACCGAGACAGCTCTCCGGCCAATAACCAACAACGGGATCTAGATACCCATGTTGGCTCCCACATGTTCCATGATGATCCCATCGGATGAACCACGATGTCGAGGATTCAAGTAATCACGTATACAATTCCCTTTGTCAATCGGTATGTTACTTGCCCGAGATTCGATCGTCGGTATCCCAATACCTCGTTCAATCTCGTTACCGACAAGTCACTTTACTCATTCCATAATGCATGATCCCGTCACTAACCACTTAGTCACATTGAGCTCATTATGATGATGCATTACCGAGTGGGCCCAGAGATACCTCTCCGTCATACGGAGTGACAAATCCCAGTCTCGATTCGTGCCAACCCAACAGACACTTTCGGAGATACGTGTAGTGCACCTTTATAGTCACCTAGTTACGTTGTGACATTTGGTACATGATGTCTACTACACAACCTTCTTCTTGTAGACGTTGTTGGGCCTCCAACACTACAAGAAATATGTTAACTTATGACCTTCTGTCAGTGACCCTGGAAGAATTGGTCATAAATTTATGACCATTTTAGACCAATTGGTCAAAAGCTGTTCAGGGGGCTCCAAAGCCTAACCCATAACGACCATTCTGGTCAGGAAAGGTCGTAATTTCATTAGAGGAAATGGTCATAATGCAGACAACCCTGGTTCATGCCTCATTTCTAACAAATTATGACCAATATGAATGGTCGTTACACTTGAGTTTTAATGCAGTTGTATGATTAGGCGGCCACATCAGCAGTCTTGCCTATGTGGAGTGATTAGTTGTCATTTTCGCTTGCATGTGTATATTCAACAAGATCTCATTTACAGGAGGGACCCACTTGACAGGCCCTAGATTTGTTAGTAAAAAAGATGCGCGAGGCGAGACTCGAACCCACAACCTCGCGTTGTTTAACTTGTTCGCTACCACTGGGCTAGAGAGGGATTGCTGACCATCTAGCGGAATGGCTCTGTATATTATATAAAACAACGGTTGTCTCTTGCCAAATCTAAGTCATTGACAAGTGGGACCTATTCCCAGGATCGGACAGAGCCAACACTTAGCCAATAATTCTAGGTCTTCCGACCAGGTGGGGGCGGGCTGCGAGCGGGGGCGTGGCCAGCGGCGGGTTGCGAGCAGGGGCGTGGGTGACCGGCGGTGGGGGGCAGGAACGACCTCACCGCAGTTGACCTCGCCCACAGCCTCGGCGCAGGTGACCTTGCCCACGGCCTCGCCGCTTGCCTTGTCCACGACAGGAAATCGGCGGGGGCGGGGGAAGGGCCGGCAGCGGTGGGAACCAGCGGGGGTGGAAGCGGGGCTGGCTTTCGAAGTGACCAGTAGGGGCGTGGGCGACCTGCGGTGGTGGGGGCAGGCGTAGGAACGACGCCCACGCAAGGAGAGGCTCTCCGAGCATGGGGGGACTCACCGCCGCCGAGCATGGGGGACTCGCCGCCGCCGCAAGCAGACCTCACCCACGTATGCACTCCTCTCCTCCCCCCTCTCATCTCCCTCTCTCCTCTCTGTTGATGTCATTGATTTGATGTAGATCTGTTAGGTGAATCTCCACACGTACACACACACTGATTTGATGTAGGTTTCTTGTAATCTTGGAAAAATCTCTTGGAAATGGCATTGATGAATTTGCTACAAATTGTGAAGAGAATTTCTGTTGATGAATTTTTTAAGAGAATTGTTGTTGATGAAATTGTTAAGAATTCTTTTTTAATTGAGTCAATTCATAGTGGTAAATTATGTTGTCAGCTATCAATAGAACAGAGCTCTCTGTTCTATTTTGTCCAAGAGTAAATTCTGTTGATGAAATTGATGTTGTTCTTTCCCTGAAACAAGATCCTGAAATTGCTGTTGCTCTCTGTTCTAAATTCTTGATTTATTTTGTCCACGAGTAAATAATGAATGCCGATCCATTTGACTGATTCATGCCATGAATAAATATTGAATGCTGATTTATTTTGTCCACCAAGTGGGACAAAAGTAGTGAGAAATTGGAAATAGTTGAATGTTGTGGTTAGGCAGTTAGCATATAAAGTTGGGTGCCATTTAGAAAAGGAGTTAGAAAGTTTTCATCCATTTTCATTAATTAATGTTGGTGCATTTATATTGATTTGCTAAGTTGCAACAATTTGTTGTCTTTGGCAGATGGACAGAAGCTGGATTAGAAAAGGAGTTAGAAAGTTTTCAAAAGAACATATGAAAGGAGTTGATGATTTCATGGCATTTGTTTGGTAAAATTATGCCAACGATGCTCACATTCTTTGCCCATGCTGCGAATGCCTCAACCATTCAAGAATGGCTCAAGGAAGAGTGGAAGATCATCTGCTTCTTAATGGGATGTCCAGCACATATGATAGATGGATATATGATGGAGAACCTTTAGACAGTCAACCTCAACATTTTGAAGCTGATACAGAGGCCCCTCATATGATGGGTGGTGGTGATGCTGGCATTGATTTCATGGAAAAGGTTTTGCGAGATAATGTTGTTTTGGAGGAAGAGGATGGGCATGAAGATGATATGATTCCTGACCTATTGAAGGATTTGTACGATGCTGAAGATTGTGCTGATGGACAGAAGCCATTGTTTGCTGAGGTGTTAGAGGAGGCAAAGGCGCAGCTCATGAAGGGGGTAAATTTTCAAGATTTACCTTCACCGTGAAGTTACTCCACATCAAGTCTTTCTACCGGATTAGCAATGCCGCATTCAACGCAATACTCCATCTTTTAAGCTTGCAATTCCCTGATAGTTGTGTTCCCAGATGTTATGATGAAGCATTGAGCATAATCCGCAGGCTGCGGTTAGGTTATGTGTCAATACATGTGTGCTCTAATAACCGTGTCTTGTTTCAGAAGGATTTAGCAAAGCATGATAACTATCCAAAATGCAATTCATCTAGGTGGAAAGATGCTGATGGGAAGAAGTCAATACCGGAGAAGGTACTGAGGCACTTTCCCTTGATACCAAGGCTACAGCGGATGTTCATCTCGAAGAAATCATCGCGTGAGGTACAGTTGATGGAGTTATGTACCTAGGGTAGGGTCATAGACCTGATCTAAGTACCTTACCCAAGGACACCCTTAGAAGAAGTCACCTTCCAGTCGACCAACGAGGGACACACTCGACTGACTTGAAGGACTCGACCACGAAGACTCACTCGACCACCGGAAAGTCAAGAGGCACTCTGCACTGCAACGGCCTGTAATCAAGTAGACTTTATGATAGTAAAGACACTTTATGTGGGGCGTTACCAGTAACACCCCAGACTTAACTCACCTTAAACCCTCTCCTACGTGGGCTGGCTGGGGTCCTGGCGCACTCTATATAAGCCACCCCCCTCCACAGGCAGTGGGGTTCGGCACCTTGTAATTCATATACTCATAATCCACTCGACCGCCTCCGGGCTCCGAGACGTAGGGCTGTTACTTCCTCCGAGAAGGGCCTGAACTCGTACATCCTTTGTGCTTACAACCTCTCCATAGCTAAGACCTTGCCTCTCCATACCTACCCCCCACTCTACTGTCAGTCTTAGAACCACGACAGTTGGCGCCCACCGTGGGGCAGGTGTTTTAGCGATTTTGTGGAGAAGTTGCGATTCATCCGAGTACTTTCATCATGGTGTCTGCTGGAGTTTTGGTCGAGGGTCAAGAGATCCGTCTCGGCACTCTCACCTTCATCGCCGGCGACTCCGCATGGCTCCGGGAGGCTCCACTCGTCGTAGATGCGCTCCCCGTCCGCGGTGCGACGCATTTTCGCGCGTGTGTCCGTGGCGTTCTGCTGCAGCAACCGTCGACCCAGTATCGGTCGGCCCCTCCATCATCCACCCTCCCGGTTTCCCGCCAGCGCAAGCGCTCGGGTCGGTCGAGGCTTCAGCGATGGGTGAGGCACGCGGTGGCTCGCCAATCGGCCACCACCCAAGTTGCGGCAATCGAGCCCGACGAACCTCTCTACGGCCTGTTCGATCTGTCGACTGGCTCCGTAGAGACTGCATCCGAGTGCGGTAGCAGTGATCCAGCGGCGGAAATCTTGATGGTCGACGGGCCCCACAGTCCCCCTGGCTTCGCCCGTGGTGGTGGAGCAGGTGACGGCGGCGACCCTACACGAGGCTACGAAGAGTACCAGCCCGAGCCACTCGACTCTCTGCAACGAGAGGAACTTCGCCGCAGGAACGAGGATCCCCTGCGTATTCCCATCGCAGGAGAAACCCCCGAGGCTCGTGCCTTGGAGGAGGCGCGTCTGGCCAATTTGGCCGAGCGCACTCGACTGGAGAACCTTCAGCGAGCTCTCGACGAGCGCGCGCGGCAACGAGTTCCCGACAACAGTCGACGTCAACTCTTCCCGCCGACTCAGGTATATCGAACCCCAATTCAGAATTTAGCAGCTGCGACCCGTATAGCAGAGTCCATCCAGCCTTCGCAGTCGGAAGCTGGCAGAGGTTTGCTGCAGATCAGGGATCTGCTCCCGGCAGCAGGAGATCAGAATTCAGCCGTGTCTCAGTCGCGCAACAGAATTCACAGTCGATCCGTCACTGTGAATACGGTTCAGTCGGCTCATAGCCCCAGATCGCCTCCGCGGCGTGAAGGGCGCGAGAATTGACGAGATCAATATGGCGACAGACTCGACCGAGATGATAGGCGTCGAGTGCCTTATTCCCCTCCGAGGGGTGGGTCTTACGCTCCTCGGCAGCCAGATGATAGGCGTCAGTACAGTACAGGGCGTAGGGTTCCAGTTGACCCCAGAGAACCAGGCTTCGACGCGCGATCCATTATCGTGCAAGGGTTGGTTGACCGGAACAGAGCCCATCGAGGTGGACTCCACAGAGATGTACCCACAAGCAGTCGAGTGCATGTTTCTGGTCCTGAATGTTTCAGCAGAGCTATCAGAGCCGCAGTTATCCCTCCCAATTTCAGGTTGGCAACAGGAGTCAGCAAGTTCACTGGTGAGTCTAAGCCTGAAACTTGGCTTGAAGACTACCGAGTGGCAGTTCAGATTGGTGGTGGGAACGACGAGGTGGCCATGAAGCATTTGCCCCTCATGTTGGAAGGTTCTGCCAGGGCATGGTTGACTCAGTTACCTCCTAGCAGCATTTACACTTGGGAAGACCTGTCCCGAGTGTTCGTCAGGACGTTTGAAGGAACTTGCAAGCGACCAGCTGGATTGACAGAGTTGCAAGTCTGCGTGCAGAAAACTAACGAGACTCTCAGAGAGTATATTCAGAGGTGGATCACTTTGCACCACACTGTAGAGAATGTGTTCGATCATCAGGAAGTCTGCGCCTTCAAAGACGGCGTCAAGAACAGAGAACTGAGTTTGAAGTTTGGTCGAACCGGTGACATGACCTTGAGTCGGATGATGGAGATTTCTACCAAGTACACCAACGGCGAAGAAGAAGACCGACTCCGAAGCGGCAAGCACAAGCCGAGTCAGTCGGAAAAAGGAAACACCAGTCGGAAACAGAAGCGGAAGGCTGAACCGGCAGCTCCTGGAGAGGCTCTGGCCGTGACTCAAGGAAAGTTTAAGGGGAAACCAAAAGGTTCCTGGAACCCCAAGAAGGTAAAGGATAAAGAAGGGAACGACGTGATGGATATGCCATGTCACATTCACACGAAGAAAGACAAAGAGGGGAATATCATTTACCCGAAGCACACCACTCGCCAATGTCGACTCCTGATCCAGCAGTTTCAGGGAAAACAGTCTAAGGACAAGGAGAAGGAGTCGGACAAGGCCGAAGACAAGGAGGACAGTGAGGGAGGATATCCGCATATCA
Source organism: Triticum aestivum (assembly GCF_018294505.1). NCBI lineage: Eukaryota > Viridiplantae > Streptophyta > Magnoliopsida > Poales > Poaceae > Triticum > Triticum aestivum. The sequence continues at coordinate 671,376,803 of NC_057810.1, forward strand.
ACTCCACTCTGATGATCTTTGCAGATGTGGAAAGCAGAAGTCGACTGAAAGTGATTAACCGAGAGGTGAACATGGTTGCCCCCGCAAAAGCAAATTATCTGAAGTGGTCTCAAACACCCATCACATTCGACCAATCTGATCACCCGACTCATATTGCCAGCCCTGGGAGGCAAGCTTTGGTGGTCGATCCAGTTGTCGAAGGCACTCGACTGACAAAGGTGCTGATGGATGGTAGAAGTGGGCTGAACTTATTGTATGCAGACACATTGAAAGGTATGGGCATTCCGATGTCCCGACTGAGCACTAGTAACATGAGCTTTCATGGAGTTATACCAGGGAAGAAGGCCGAGTCAGTCGGCCAGATAGCTTTGGACGTGGTGTTTGGTGATTCGAAGCATTTTCGCAAAGAAAAGTTGACGTTTGAGGTCGTGGATTTTCAGAGTGCATATCATGCCATTTTGGGGAGACCAGCTTACGCACAGTTCATGGCTCGACCATGCTACGTGTACCTCAAATTGAAGATGCCCGGTCCCAAAGGAGTGATCACTGTCACCGGTGATCAGAAAAAGGCAGAATAGTGCTTTCAGAAGGGCTCCAAGATCGCCGATTCCCAGGTGACAGCGGTCGAGTTCGAAGAATACAAGCAAAACGCAGATCCGAGTGACTTGCTGCGATCCAAGAAGCCCGCCACAGAGTCTGCATTCCAGTCGTCCGGTGAGACAAAGCCTGTTCACATTCACCCGACCGACCCCGAAGCAGCTCCGACCCGCATCTCCACAACACTCGACCCAAAATAGGAAGAAGCGCTCATCCAGTTCCTCCGTGAGAACTGGGACATTTTTGCATGGAAGCCCACTGACATGCCAGGTGTTCCCAGGGGACTGGCTGAGCATCGCCTAAGAGTCGACTCATCTGCCAAACCAGTCAAAGAGCATCTTCGGCGGTCCGCGTCCAGAAGAGAAAAGCCATTGGTGAAGAAGTGGCTCGACTATTGGCGGCAGGATTTATCCGAGAGATATACCACTCCGAGTGGCTCGCTAATGTCGTCATGGTTCCTAAGAAGGACAAGTCGCTCCGAATGTGCATTGATTTCAAGCACATCAACCGGGCCTGCCCGAAAGATCATTTTCCTCTCCCTCGCATAGATGAAATTGTTGACTCGACCGCGGGATGTGAGAGGCTATCTTTTTTAGATGCCTACTCCGGGTACCACCAGATCCGTCTGTACGGACCCGACGAGGTAAAAACAGCTTTCATCACTCCATTCGGGTGCTTCTGCTATATCACCATGCCATTCGGCCTCAAGAATGCCGGAGCCACATTCATGCGAATGATTCAAAAGTGTCTACTCACTCAAATCAGTCGGAATGTGGAAGCTTATATGGATGATATTGTTGTCAAGTCACGAAAAGGTTCCGACCTGCTCGCTGACCTCGCCGAAACATTTGCCAACCTCAGAAGGTATGATATCAAGCTCAATCCATCGAAGTGCACATTTGGAGTTCCTGGTGGCAAGTTACTCGGTTTTCTCGTTTCCGAACGGGGAATCGACGCTAACCCAGAGAAGATTGGCACTATTCTCCGAATGAAACGCCCTGTGCGAGTGCACGATGTCCAGAAGCTTACTAGATGCTTGGCCGCATTAAGTCGATTCATCTCACGGCTCGGTGAAAAGGCATTGCCTCTTTACCGACTGATGAAGAAGACAGACAAGTTTGAGTGGACTCCAGAAGCTGATGCAGCGTTTGCCGAGCTAAAAGCTCTGCTCTCCACCCAGCCGGTGCTTGCTGCTCCAATCAGCAAAGAGCCTCTGTTGCTCTATATCGCAGCCACAGGACAAGTCGTCAGTATTGTGCTAACGGTCGAGCGAGAAGAAGACGGAAAAGCCCTCAAAGTTCAGCGCCCAGTGTATTATTTGTCTGAAGTCTTGACTCCATCCAAGCAGAGATATCCTCATTATCAGAAGCTTGTATATGGAATATACATGACCACAAAGAAGGTTGCTCATTATTTCTCTGATCATTCCATCACAGTCGTCAGCGACGCTCCACTATCAGAGATTTTGCACAACAGGGATGCAACTGGTCGAGTGGCCAAATGGGCGATTGAACTTCTTCCCCTTGATATCAAGTTTGAAGCAAAGAAAGCCATTAAGTCCCAGGCAATAGCAGACTTCCTCGCCGAGTGGATTGAACAACAGCAGCCGACTGAAGTTCACTCGGAGCATTGGACCATGTTCTTTGATGGCTCTAAGATGTTGAATGGTTCCGGTGCTGGGGTTGTCCTGGTTTCCCCCAGAGGAGATAAGCTCAGATATGTGCTCCAGATTCACTTCGATTCCTCCAACAATGAGGCAGAATATGAGGCCCTCTTATATGGGTTGCGCATGGCCATTTCACTCGGCGTCCGTCTCCTGATGGTCTATGGCGACTCGGATTTAGTGGTCAATCAGGTGATGAAAGAGTGGGACGTGAGAAGCCCAGCCATGACTGGATACTGCAGTGCAGTGAGGAAGCTGGAAAAGAAGTTCGAGGGCTTGGAGCTCCATCATATACCCCGACTGAAAAATCAAGCAGCTGATGATCTAGCAAAGATAGGTTCCAAGAGAGAAGCCATTCCGAGTGGTGTGTTCTTGGAGCATATACACACTCCGTCATCCAAAGAAGATCCTTTCACCGAAGAAACTCCACAGCCCAAGAGTGCCACAGATCCGACTGAAGTTGAAGTCCCAGCGGTGGTCGACTTGATCATGGAGGTTTTGGTGGTCATTCCCGACTGGACGATTCCGTATGTCGCATATATCCTGAGAAAAGAGCTTCCGGAGGATGAGGAAGAGGCTCGACAGATCGTCCGTCGATCTAAGGCCTTTACCGTAATCAAAGGACAATTATACAGAGAAAGCGCGACTGGAGTTGGTCAGAAGTGCATAACACCAGGAGAAGGTCGACTCATCCTCAATGATATTCACTCGGGGACCTGTGGTCATCATGCGTCCTCTCGGACCATCGTGGCCAAAGCATACCGAGCCGGATTTTACTGGCCAAAGGCGAATGAGATGGCGAAAGAGATAGTGGATAAGTGCGAGGGATGTCAGTTCTACTCGAATATGTCGCACAAGCCTGCGTCAGCTCTGAAGACCATCCCACTCGTCTGGCCTTTCGCAGTATGGGGATTGGACATGGTCGGTCCTTTGAGGACAGGACGAAGTGGCTTCACGCATGTACTGGTGGCAGTCGACAAGTTCACCAAGTGGATCGAGGCTAAACCAATCAAGAGCCTTGACACCGGTACTGCTGTTAGCTTCATCAGGGAACTAATATTCAGATATGGAGTCCCGCACAGCATCATTACGGATAATGGGTCGAACTTTGACTCGGAGGAATTCAGAGATTTCTGCAGCTCCCAAGGCACATGGGTCGACTACGCTTCAGTCGCCCATCCGCAGTCGAATGGACAAGCAGAGCGAGCTAATGGACTGATTCTTAAGGGATTGAAGCCTCGACTGATGCGTGATCTCAAACACGCGGCTGGAGCCTGGGTGGACGAACTTCCCTCAGTGCTTTGGGGGCTGCGGACCACACCTAATCGGTCGACCGGAAGAACTCCATTCTTCTTGGTCTACGGAGCTGAAGCAGTCTTGCCGAGTGATCTTGTCCACAATGCTCCTCGAGTTGAAATTTACAACGAAGCGGAGGCTGAACAGGCGCGGCAGGACGCAGTCGACCTTTTAGAAGAAGAAAGGGAGATGGCTTTGATCCGCTCGACCATCTACCAACAAGATTTGCGTCGTTTCCACGCCAGAAATGTGAGAGGTCGAGCCTTCCAGGAAGGGGATTTGGTTCTCCGAGTGGATCAGCACAAACCACACAAGCTTGCTCCTTCTTGGGAAGGCCCCTTCATCGTCACCAAGGTCCTCCACAACGGGGCGTACCGTCTTTACAATGTCGAGCATAATATCGACGAACCCCGAGCTTGGAACGCGGAGCTACTCCGCCCATTCTACACTTAAGTTTTATCACTCGGATGAGTTGCAATAAAGTACTTTTGTAGTTCATGGACCTCAAAATAATAGTGTCATAGTCCCTCCATACTTTCTGTCACTTTTTATTTTTGTCCACATAAAATTCCCCCTCAGTGGGTGACTTAGCCGCGAATCCGTTTCGCCTAAGTTTGTAAAATCCTACCGGAGACACCCCTCACTCGGGGCTTAGCTGCAGTCCAAGCACTCGCCTAAGTTATAAAATCCTACCGAGTGAAGAGCAACCCTCTCACTCGGGGGCTTAGCTACAGCCCTGTGCTCGCCTAAGTTATAAAAATCCTACCGAGTGAAGAGCAACCCTCTCACTCGGGGGCTTAGCTGCAGCCCTGTGCTCGCCTAAGTTATAAAAATCCTACCGAGTGAAAGAGCAACCCTCTCACTCGGGGGCTTAGCTGCAGCCCTGTGCTCGCCTAAGTTATAAAAATCCTACCGAGTGGAGAGCGACCCTCTCACTCGGGGGCTTAGCTGCAGTCGAAGCACTCGCCTAAGTTATAAAAATCCTACCGAGTGAAGAGCAACCCTCTCACTCGGAGGCTTAGCTGCAGTCGAAGCACTCGCCTAAGTTATCAAAATCCTACCGAGTGAAGAGCAACCCTCTCACTTGGAGGCTTAGCTGCAGTCCAAGTACTCGCCTAAGTTATCAAAATCCTACCGAGTGGTAAGCCAGACTTTCACTCGGGGGCTTAGCTGCGGCCCAGTGCTCGCCTAAGTGAACTGAAGAATAAGTCGATTGCGATAAAGGCACCTTGCTTTGAACCTGCAAAAGACATTTCGAGCCAAAAGCAATCGTATTCAAGCACCAAATTCAAGTTTGAATCGATATCTAAAAGGAACCGAGAGTGCTCAGGCGTTAAGCCTGTTAAGGTTTATCGGTTACAATTCCACTCGGCATACCGAGGCAAATTTAAAGCGTCGAGCCAGAAGAAGTTTTTTACCCCTCCTGTGGAGGGCTGGAAGGTGCAACGAATTCATCAAGGTCGATCCCGTCGGCGATCCGAGTGGCAGCTGCGAGAAAAGTCTCCATAAAGGACCTAAAGTCGTGTTTCTTGGTGTTGGCCACCCGAAGAGCCGCCAGCTTCTCTTCTCGCGCATCCTTACAGTGTACTCGGGCAAGACACAGAGCAACATCTGCACCACACCGATCTGAGGACTTCTTCCATTCCTGCACTCGACCAGGGATCGTGTTCAACCGGGCCATCAGCGACTCAAGATCATTCTGAAGTGTCTCCTCAGGCCAGAGCGTCGAGTCGATGCGAGATGTGGCGGCCTTCAGCCTTGCGAGATAGTCCACGACAGCTGCAACACGGGACTCCAGTCGGAGAACATCCATGGCAACTTCATCGTTCACCGGAGAATTGACGGGGTGGAGGTTTGGTTCCAGCCGGCTAGTTTCTTCTTCAAAGTTTTGACAAAATTCTGCAAAGGTGATCACTAAGTCAAGGGGATGGTCGAATGGAAAAAGCCACAATTGGAAATGTTTGCCAAACATAGAGGTTTACCTTCAAGCATAAGAAACAACTTCTTGGCAAGGCCACTCAGGAAGGCCTCCAGTTCAGTTTTCTTCTCAGTCAATTTGCTGACTTGGTCGGTCAGGGCAGCTTTATCAGTTTTCAGTCGACTGACCTCCTTGTTAGCAATCCCAAGAGCAGCTTTCAGATTGGTATTGTCTTGTTCAAGCTTGGTGACTGAAGCTAACTTCTCGTCAGCAAGCTTGATCTTCTCAGCTAGCTCAAGGTCTTTCTTCTGTTGGGCCTCCCTTACCTTACCTACAAGTTACAGCAAGATCAGATTTTGAAACAAGCAAGGGGAAAAGCAGTCGTCAGGGTCTCACCAAACATACCTTCGGTCTCCTCCTTTGCCTTTGTCAGCTTCTCCTGAACCAGCTTCAAGCTCAGCTCGACTTGAGTATGCTTGTGTTCCAGCTCCGAGTAGCGAGCCACAAGATCACAAGAGTTCTGCGAAGAACCAATCGACTAAAATGTCAAATATAATTCACTTCCGAGTGAAAAAGGAAAAAACACACGTTTCTAAGACTACAGACGAATACAAGCATTCGACCGTAGTCTCGGGGACTACACCCAGTGGGTGCACTCAGCGTGCCCCCACTAATCCTGTTGAAGACAAAGTCGACCAGTCGACCTCAAAAAAAAAGTGCGAGATGCATTCTCTAAGACTATGATCAACTGCAAGCAGTCGACCACAGTCTTGGGGACTACACCCAGTGGGTGCACTCAGCGTGCCCCCACCGGTTTGTGAAATCCAGTCGACATAGTCGACTGACAGAAAGATTGACATCATAAAGCCTAAGGCCGACTGCCAGCAGTCGACCCTAGCCTCGGAGACTACACCCAGTGGGTGCACTCAGCGTGCCCCCACTAATCCTATTAAAGACAGAGTCGACCAGTCGACTGGTCCAATGACAGAAAGACTGAAATTATAAAGCCTAAGGCCGACTGCCAGCAGTCGACCTTAGCCTTGGGGACTACACCCAGCGGGTGCACTCAGCGTGCCCCCGCTAATACGGAGCTCAATCGACAACACCCAGTGGGTGACTACTATAAATTCCGGAAAGGAAAAGTTTTTGGCAGCATATCCAACAGAACAAACGGTAGTCGACTGACCTGAACATTGCTTTGGAGGGCGGAACTGGCGTCATAAGCTGCCTGGCTCGCGTCCCGGATGGTCTTCAGCTGCTCCATCATGATTCCCGCCTGGCGTATCGCCTCCTTCGCTGCGCCAGCTTGGTCCTCTGGGACGTGGTGCGTCGTGAAGAGGGAGGGCTGCTGAGCACTCGTCAGTGGATTTGCGAAGGACACCGTGTGTCGAGTGGTGTTCTCTTCCTCCACAGTCAGAATCTCAGGCGCCGTCACATCCTGAGGCACCTTACTGGCGGACGCTTTTCCACTCCTCCTGCGTTTCAGCGGCTCTTCGTCCTCATCATCATCAGGAAGATTGATAACAGTATTGGGTGGAGCTGCGGAGAAGAATCAGGGTCAGAGATCGCGTGTCAGTCGACTAAGAACGACGTTAAGAATACAGTACCTGGGTTCGAAGTTGCTGCGTCCTCCATCTCGTGGTCATCAGCCCGGGCCGAGGTTTCAGAAGTAGCAGCACTGCAACTCCAAAGGATCAGTCGACTAACTTCAGCGTCGGCCAGAGACAAAGTTCACACAAAACAAGAAGACTTAAGCAGCACGGTTACCCTGAAATGGTGGGGATGGACACCTTCATCTTCGGCAGGAGCTTGATCGGCTTCGACGAGGCCGCCCTGGGCTGCTTCGGCGCCTTTTCAGTCGGCACCGGAGAGATGGTCCGAGGGCGCTTGGTCGACTGAGTGGTGGTCGCAACCCCCTTACCACGTTCGGTTGAAGGGTCGTGGACAAGCTTCGACCGCCTTTCCGAGCGCGGTGGTACGACCTCCTCCTCCTCTTCCTCCTCGTCTTCAACGTCATCGTCATCGCCGTCGTCATCATCATCATCGTCGTCATCCCCTGCAACGTCCGAGTCCCACTCCTCCTCTTCCTGGCTCTCACCCCCGCTCGCCTCACCCTCCTCAGTCGGAGTTTGTGCCCCATTGGGCATCGAGTACAGCTCGGTGAGAGCCTAGCAGATATCAAGACAAGGATCAGTCGATCAGTCGACAGGATAAACAGAAATGAATGCGACAAGAATGCAGTGGAGGGCAGAGCAAATGTACCTTGTTTGGATCGCTGTTGTGGTCGAGTGGAGGAATCCTTCTGGCTCCGCGTGAGTTGTCCTTGTTTCCGGTAATGGCTACCATCCATCTTTCAGAGTGACATCGTCGACTGCTTCTGGATGGACTCGAGTCTCGTCTTCGGTCCCACAGTACAACCACATGCAGTGGCTCCGGAACTGAAGAGGCTGGATGCGACGCCTGAGGAAGACCTCCAAGAGGTCCATGCCCGTCACTCCCTCCCGAACCAACTGCACCACACGCTCCATCAACATCTTCACATCAGCTTTCTCCTCCGGAATCAACTTCAGAGAGGAGGGCTTGTTCACTCGGTCCATGGTAAACTGTGGGAGTCCACTCGACTGCCCCGGCGTCGACTGGTCCCGGCAGTAGAACCAGGTCGACTGCCAACCTCTGACTGACTCGGGAAAAGTCATGGGCGGGAAGGTGCTCTTATTCCTCACCTGGATCCCCAGACCCCCACACATTTGGACGACTCGGGTTCTCTCATCACCTGGGCTCGCCTTCTTCACGGTCTGAGAGCGACACGTGAATATATGTTTGAACAAACCCCAGTGCGGTCGACAGCCCAAGAAACCCTCACACATGGACACGAACGCAGCAAGATAGGCAATAGAGTTTGGGGTAAAGTGGTGGAGCTGCGCTCTGAAGAAATTCAAGAAGCCACGGAAGAAAACACTCGGCGGCAAGGAAAACCCACAATCAACATGGGTGGCCAAAAGCACACACTCACCCTCTTCTGGCTGGGGCTGCCACTCCTTCCCCGGAAGCCTCGCAGCTCCGTGAGGGATCAAGCCCTCGTTGACCATGTCGAGGAGGTCATTCTCTGTGATGGTCGACTGGATCCAGTCTCCTTGGACCCAGCCCTTCGGTAGGCGGGATCTGGACGAGGACCCTCCACGGCTGGTGGATCTCCCCTTTGCCTTCTCCGACGCTGACGCCTTCTTTGCACGCTCCAGCGCCGCCGTCTTCTCCTTGGCCATGGTCGCCGGCGAGATGCGCGAAGGGAAGTGGTGCGGGGGCGAGAGCGAGCACGCTGGGCGGGGAAGAAGGAAGCAGAGAGAGGGAGAGAATGCTGAGGCGCAGCACAGAAATCCTCGCCGGGCACATTTATAAGGTCCCTTCCGAGTGGATGACAGGTGGGCCCGGTCGATCTAATCATATCTGGGAGCAGTTATGCAGACGGGATACGTGGCGAAAAAGGCGGCGCGGAGATCGAGGCGTCTATGTCCCGTCCCATCCGAACGCCGCGGGCCGTCCCGCTTCGCGCGCGTCCCCAAATTTCGCATCCCGCGGAATCCGCGAACGACAGATCAGTCTGTCAGACACGGGGTTTCCGGCGATCCGTCGCTCGGATATCGTCGAAGCCCGAAAGATCACTCGACTCAAGAATAGAATGGATCGAGTCGACTGAAGACAAGTCGTTCACTGTCGACGAAGAGATTCTTTGGTCCAGGACAACGCACGACCAGGGCACAAAGGTTAATCGGAAATGACGTCAACTCCTTCCTCACTCGAAGCTTCAATCCATTCGGGGGCTAATGATGGAGTTATGTACCTAGGGTAGGGTCATAGACCTGATCTAAGTACCTTACCCAAGGACACCCTTAGAAGAAGTCACCTTCCAGTCGACCAACGAGGGACACACTCGACTGACTTGAAGGACTCGACCACGAAGACTCACTCGACCACCGGAAAGTCAAGAGGCACTCTGCACTGCAACGGCCTGTAATCAAGTAGACTTTATGATAGTAAAGACACTTTATGTGGGGCGTTACCAGTAACACCCCAGACTTAACTCACCTTAAACCCTCTCCTACGTGGGCTGGCTGGGGTCCTGGCGCACTCTATATAAGCCACCCCCCTCCACAGGCAGTGGGGTTCGGCACCTTGTAATTCATATACTCATAATCCACTCGACCGCCTCCGGGCTCCGAGACGTAGGGCTGTTACTTCCTCCGAGAAGGGCCTGAACTCGTACATCCTTTGTGCTTACAACCTCTCCATAGCTAAGACCTTGCCTCTCCATACCTACCCCCCACTCTACTGTCAGGCTTAGAACCACGACAACAGTGGCACAAGCTGAAGCGGCAACCTGTGGACAATGAGCTGAGCCATCCAGCGGACGGAGAGGCATGGAAAGAGTTTGACCGTATACATATAGATTTTGCTGCAGATCCAAGGAACATAAAAATTGGCATTGCCACAGATGGGTTTAATCCGTTTGGGAACATGAGCACGTCTTATAGCATGTGGCCAGTTTTTGTGGTGCCGTACAACCTGCCACCATGGGCATGCATGGATCAGTCCAACTTCATGATGTCATTGCTTATCCCGGGTCCAGAGTCTCCAGGAAAGGATTTTGATGTCTTTATGGAGCCCCTCGTAGAAGAACTGCTCCAGCTCTGGACTGGTGTACCTACATACGATGCCTTGAGTCTGGAAGAAAAGTTCAATCTACGTGGTGCAATCATATGGTCCATCCATGATTTCCCGGCTCTGCACACTCTGTCTGGGAGGATCACAGCGGGTTATCAGGCTTGTGTCCATTGTGACAAAGACCCTTGCTCAAAGAGAATAAGGAGCAAGATTTGCTATATTGGGCACCGCTGCTTTCTTCCCCGAAACCATCACTGGCGAAGAAGCAAAGATTTTAATGGTGAGAATGAAACCCGTGACAAGCCAGCTGAATTCACTAAAGAAGAGCTGGAGCAGCAACTTGAAAAGGTGAAAGCTGTGAGACCAGGAAAGCTGGCGAAGAAAAGAAAGCGTGAGGAAGGTCAATGTTGGGACCGGAGGTCTTGTTTGTGGGACCTGCCATACTGGGCTGATCTGAAATTAAGGCATAATCTCGATGTAATGCACATTGAGAAAAACATATGTGAGAATCTGCTAGGGACGTTTCTGAACATTGAAGGGAAGACAAAGGACACGGTTAGTTCTAGGCTTGATTTGGAGGACATGGGCATAAGAGAAGATTTGCATCTACGGCACAATGAAGATGAAGATTCATTTGAAATGCCACGAGCATGGGATACAATGAGTAAAGAACAAAACCTTGCAATCTGTGAATTCCTAAGAGCGGTGAAATTTCCAGATGGTTATGCTGCTAACCTAGCAAAGTGTGTTACTTCTGATGGATTCAAGCTTTCAGTACTGAAAACCCATGATTGTCACATCCTCCTCCAACGGATTTTACCGGCGGGCCTCTGAGGAATCATGGACAAGGATATATATATGAAGCGGTTGCTGAGCTAGGAAATTTCTTTAGAGAACTGTGCTGCAAAACACTTAAGTTAACTATCCTGGAAAGACTTGAAAAAGAAATCCCAATTATTCTTTGCAAGCTCGAGAAGATTTTCCCTCCAGCTTTCTTCACCGTGATGGTCCATTTGGCGGTGCACTTACCAAAAGAGGCAATGCTTAGAGGCCCTGTGTAATACGATTGGATGTACCCAATCGAAAGAAGGCTCCTTACTTTTAAGCGTTATGTGCGAAACACGGCAAGACCTGAAGGTTCTACTGCTGAAGGATATGTCATTGACGAGTGCTTGACTTTTTGCTCTAGATACTTTGGCAATGTGGAAACAAGATGGAACCGGCCGGGCAGAAATAGAGAGCGGTCTGATTCGCAATGTGGTGATGTCTCTGTTTTCAACCATGTTGTGAACTTTCTTGCAGCCTCACAATACTTGGAGGCTGGTGATGAGTATGACAAGATGGTTTGGTTTGTGCTCAACAATTGCGCCGAGGTTCTACCATATATTGAGTACGTTATATCTTGTGCACTCATTATATTTTTTTTGCTTGGGTTGGCACCAGCCTAATGTTTTAATTCACATGTTTTGTTGGCATTGCAGGAAATGCAAGGAAGAGTTAAATCAGGAAGAAAGCAATATCCATGTTGATAAAAGGGTTGCCAAGGGGTTTGCTAAGTGGTTTAAGAATCATGTTAGATCTTTAGCCACATGTTTTATGTTTTCTGTGTTATTCACCAATTGTTAAATACCTTTGTTTGCTAAATGGTTTATTTGTGCAGATTGGAAAGTTGCATGAGGAGAAGAAGGTTAGTGATGATCTATTTGCTTTGGCATGCTTACCGGATAAGCGAGTGAGAGTGTATTCAACTTGCATTGCTGACGGTGTCCGGTACCACACCGTTGACCGCGAGGAAAAAAGAAGAAACGTAATAGTGGAATCGTCACTGAGGGGTCACATGATCGTGAGATCATTGACTTCTATGGTCAGTTGAGAAGCATTGTAGAGTTGTAGTACAACTGTAGTGGAGGCATCCATCGCTCGGTTGTGTTATTTCGCTGTGACTAGTTTGATCTTGGTAGCAAGAAGAAGAGAGACTCTTTTGTCAAATATGATGGCCACTTCAAAAGCATCAACACTGCAAGGTGCTAGTATAAGAGTGATCCCTTTATTCTAACAACACAAGCAACAATGGTGTTTTATCTGCCAGACACTCTTTTGCATGGAAAATGGCGAGTTGTGCAAAACTTTTAGCACATACACTTGTGGAGTGTGACTGAAACAGAAGTGGAAAAGGGCCCTGATGACTCTACGGAAGTTCCGTTGCAAGTTGACGATGACTCTATGGAAGTTCCGGTGCAAAGCAGAGTGCAAAGGGACCGGGAATGTGTGATCGTTGGTGCTGCAACAGTTGAAGGCATCAAGAAAAGAAGAAAGGTGGTAGCGGATGAACATGAGAGCGAGGATGAGGAAAGCCGGACTGATCATACTATGCTGCAATGTTGTAGTGATGATGAGGAAAACAGGAGTGGGCATAGAGTTCCTTGTTTTTGTATCAACGATGATGAGTAGCGAATGGACTGGCAAAGGTAAATACTATTACTTAATGTCCTTTATTTGGTATCTATGGGACTGGTGACCTGATGTGATCAATCTTCTCTCCAGGTAGAAAAATCCTTGAAGATTCTAGGAGCAAAATGATGATCCTGATGGTTGTAGCAAAATGATGATCCTGATGGTTGTAGCAAAATGATGATACTGATGGCTGTAGAAAAATTGAGATGTTATGCTTGCTGTTTTGAACTGAATTGAGATGTTATTGTAGCCGTTATGCTTGCTGTCAAAATGTTGTCTTGTAACGCAAAAGATTGCAAAACATACAGAATTGAGATGTTATGCTTGCTGTTTTGATCATACAGAAGATTTTTTGAACATCTTTAGTTCAAGTTTTGGTCAGAATGTTGTCTTGTAGTTGTTGTGATCATTTAGTAGTTGTTGTGATCATCTTGTAGTTGTTTTGGTCAGAATGTTGTCTTACTGTTTTAACTGAATTTTGGTCAGAACTGAAGATGCTATTTTAACTGAATTTTGCTTCAACTGAACCCATTTCATTGTGAGCAAAAAAATATGCGCCAGCGGGGACTCGAACCCACGACCGTGCGCTTGTTTCACTATGTTTCTACCACTTGGCTAGGACGAGGCTATTAGTATTCCACTCTATGCCAACCTTTTTGAATATATCAAACTAGTCAAGTATCAAGCACACACCTCACTAACAAGTGGGCCACTCGACCCACTCGCTGACAAGTGGGCCATTTTGCTATTGTACCCAAGCTACCAAAAATATGCGCGTGCCCAAAAAATATGCGCGTGCGGGGGCTCGAACCCAGGACTGTGCGCTTATTTCACTATGTTTCGACCACTTGGCTAGGAAGAGGTTGTTGGTTTTGTACTCTATGCCACTCTTTTCAATATATCAAATACAGAACTCACTGACAAGTGGACCCACTCCTCCTCTCCACTTGACCCACTCCTCCTCTCCATTATCCACTCGACCCACTCCTCTCCGCCGCCGGCATCCCCTTCTCCTCCATCGACGGCGACAACCTCCCTAGCAACCCACTCCTCCATCGACGGCGATGGCGACGGCCTCCTAAGGTATGAATCCGCCGACTCCTTCCTATTCCTCTTCCTATTGATTAGATTAGGGTTCCATGGCACTGATTAGGGTTCCTCTTCATAAAGAACCACGATATCAAGAGGAGGCAGTCCACGACAGCCTTTGCAGTCGCCGTCCCCCCAGGTCCGTTCCGTTCCCCCCCTCTACAGATTAGGGTTCTTTTAGTACGAGCCCAGCTTGGTATTTCTGATCTTAATTAGAGTAGCTAATTGGTGTTTCTGATCTTAATTTTGGGCGCCTAGCTTGGTTTCCATGTAGTTCTGTACTAGTGGAGTGTAGGTTTGACTTGCCATGAGGAATTTTTGTTATTTTTAGTTGGGTTAGATGCACTAGGTTGTGTTTAATTAAAGTATCAGGAATGCTCAGTGACAGATTTGATGATGCTTAGTGATAGATTTGATAAGTGGGGCTACATTATGTTGATCAGTGGGGTTACATTTTGATATACCATCATGGTTTAGGTTGTCTGCTGGCACATTTTGTATTGGATTAGGTTGTGTAAGATTTGTTGGTGTCTGTCTTGATAAGTGGGCCACTGCTTTGTTCATACCATCATGGTTGATTCTAATAGCAGCCATTCCTTTTAGCAACTCTTTTGTTTATCAAGTGCTGTTTGCCATGCCTGTGCCCTTTTTTGATTTACGATTCGATTGTTACGTGTACTACTAAATTGGGGATCCTGTTGCCTATGATTTTATAAAGCTGCTCCTGTGTCGGTGTCGGCATAAGGAGAGCAGGGTATATGTATAACTCAGTGCTCCATTTCCTTGTTGGCTATTTGAAAGCATCAGCTGCTTATTGGAGCAGGGTATATGTTGGGGCTACATTTTTGGTTTGGTTTAGATAGGGATATTTTCTGTCATTTATGTCAGTGTTCAGATATGTTCATTTATAGATATGCAACAATGTCCATTTATAGTAGATATGGTTCTAGTTGTGTTCTGGTCCATTTATAGTAGATTTTAGTGCTGTTGCTGTTGCTGTTGATGTTTTTGCCACATGTAGTAATTATTCTACTATTTTGAAGTGCTTGTTTCCTATTTCTGTCCAGTCATGTTGTTTAATTTACAATGCTGCTTTTCAGATAAGTGAGATGGCTGGCTTGGAAGGTTTCGAGTTCTTCCAGATTGTAATTGAGAAATCTTGCAGTAGGCAGGTATGTTTATCATCACTCATTTCTTTATCGTCACTCTGCTGTCTAGTGATTCATTGCCACAATTAACCACTGCTTGACCCTCGCTGCAGAGGCTGCCTGACAAGTTTGCGAAGATGCTCGCCGGCTGTGAGCCCCACAAAGTGAAGCTGCGGGAGGCCGGCAGCGGGCTTCACAGGCTGTGGGACGTGTTGGTGGTGTTCGATGGTGAAGGCCACATGTACCTAGGGCCCGACTGGGAGCATTTCACCCACGCCCATGAGCTGCAGCTCGGGTACTTCCTTGTTTCCGCTACGAGGTCGACGCCATGTTCACCGTGAAGATGTTTGACAACACCATGTGCTGCATGTACTATCAGCACGACGATGATGCCAGTAAGATCTCTTCCTCTCTTCTTCCCGTCCTTTTGGCTTCCTCTACCAGCACGACAACAACACCATGTTCACACTTTGTTGCATTTGGCCAGGCAATGGGAGCAGCAGCGGGGATGACGGGGAGCGGAGCGGGGATGACGAGGAGCAGAGTGGGCAAGAACAGGAGCAGAGCGGGGATGACGACCTTGCTATGGTTGTGGCTGAGGACGACCTTGCTATGGTGGTGGCTGACGACGACCCTGCTATGGTGGTGGCTGATGACGACCCTGCTATGGTGGTGGCTGACGACGACCTCGCGATTGTGGTGCCAGACACTGACCTCGCGATGGTGGTGCCTAACGATGACCTCACGATGGTAGTGGCGCCGGTGATTCCATAGCTGGGCGACAGGACCATGCCAATTGTGGTAGAGGAGTACATCCACGTTGGGATTCGCCACTATGAGCGCATCAGGTTGATGAAGGAGAAGAAGGAGGAGTGAAGATGTTAAGAAAATGAAGTGGCAATGTTAAGCATGTTGTGTTTAAGCTTGTTAGTGTAATCTGAACATGTCAATGTTAAGTATGTCAGGTTTAATTTTGTGCATGCTCATCTATGAAACAATATAAGTTTCATTTTTTGAATGCTAAAAAGATGACTCAAACCCTAGCCACGGACGAGCGCCGTGACGAAATCCGCCGGTTTTTGAAAACACTGTAAAAAAATTCAAAAACCGTTTTTCATTTTTTGAATGCTAAAGACATGCGTTTTTTCGTGAAGCGGCTACAAGGTAGGCATTTCATCACAGAATCGACAACAGATTTGCACGGCTCAAACCCTAGCCACGGACGGCCGCCGCGACGAAATCCGCCGGTTTTTGAAAACACCGTAAAAAATTCAAAAAAAATCAAAAAAATGGGAGACCTCTGCATCACATCATCAAATGTGGCCTACCAACTAGCAAAAATACTAAACTTGCAATACCGGCGTTTTCTTAAAAAAGTGTTCTAAAAAACGACCTACCATGATATGGCCACACTCGATGAATAGTTTCTGATAATATGCCCAAATTGGGCGCATGCCTCCGTCTTGTGATGGAAAACAATGTTGCCAAAGAGAGGTTCCAACTTGTTTAACAAAAAAACCGTTTTTCATTTTTTGAATGCTGAAGACATGCGTTTTTCGTGAAGCGGCTACAAGGAGGGTCACCCCAAACGGCGCCATTCCATGTCTATCTCAAAGTAGACCCTATTTTATGGATGGTCGCCAAAAAACATGCATTTTCGACCCTCGTAGCTACTCTCGGCAATTTAGACCAGCTTCGGCCAATTCAGTTGGAACCGGCTGGAATTTGAACTGCGGGTCCTCCATAGCTTGCCCGTTATTTTCACTAAAAGTACTTTTTACCTTCACAGGTAGGCATTTCATCACAGAATCGACAACAGATTTGCACGGCTCAAACCCTTGGCACGGACGTCCGCCGCAACGAAATCCGCCGGTTTTTGAAAACACCGTAAAAAATTCAAAAAAATCAAAAAAATGGGAGACCTCCGCGTCACATCATCAAATCTGGCCTACCAACTAGCAAAAATACTAAACTTGCAATACAAATGTTTTCTTGAGCTACTCGGTATGATTTTAACCATGATTTCTACAAAGTTTACAAAAAACCCCTATTTTTTCTGCTTCAAAACCTCTAAAAACTGGCGAAAATTCCCCTCCCACCAAAAGTTCCCTCCTAGCACCAAATTTTCCCTCCCACCGCACAAAAATTTCCCACCACTTTTCTCCCACTACCATTCGGGACCCACCACCTAAACACGCGGGATCCTTCCCTCCCACTCTCCTCCCACTCCCTAAAATTTCCCCATTCTATTCCCCTCCCCGACGAACCCTAGCTTCTCCCCACTCCCTCCCCTGCACCGCGCCGCCCCGCCGCCCCACTCCCTCCCCTCCTCCGCGCCGCCCCGCCGCCCCACTCCCTCCCTTGCTCCGTGCTGCCACGCCGCGTCGCGCCACCCTCCCCGATGACGCATCCCCTCCCATCGACGGCTACATCGCCCGCATCGACTACATCGACTACATCGATGACGACGGCGGCTACATCGACTACATCGACTACATCAACTACGACGGCAGCTACATCGACTACATCGACGACGGTGGCGACATCGAGGACGACCACCGCTGCATCATCAACATCATCCGCCCCTAGGTACTTCTCCATCTCCCCTCGATATTCGGTGGATCCATATCCCTTCCTCTGCTGGATCCATCTCCCCTCTGGTTCGGTGGATCTTCTAGGGTTAGGATCTTCTAGGGTTAGGATCTCCGTCTGGTTCATGGGGTTAGGGTTAGGGTTCATGGGGTCAGGGTTAGGTTTCATGGGGTTCATGGGGATGATCTCCCTCTGGTTCATGGCTAGAACATGATGGGGTTAGGGTTCTTGTTGCACGCCATTGCAGCAGATGTTGTAGGGGTTTGCATGGTTTCATTGTACTAGCAGCCCATCCCGATTGTTCAAGTAGAAGACTTCTTTTATGTTGTGCCCATGGGGTTTGTAGCAGTGTTCTTCTTTTATGATATGTGCATGAAGCTTGTGTTCTTCTTTCCAGTGAACAAGAGAATGCTTAGTACTTATTGTGGTATTGGAATTCCTGGTGTGTTAAGGTAGTATGACTAGTTTTAATATATACCATATTGGTGCTAGATAATTTTGGGTGTTTTAATATAAAAGGTTGATTCTAATTGTTGAAATGTCTGAATTTGTGTTCTTCTAGTCTGTAGCCATGTTTGGTGTGTAGAGGTAACATAATCAATAGTTGAGTATAGTTTTTTCATCTGCTTTTGTACTTCTGCAAGTATAGTTGTTTCATGCTTTACCAGTGGCAACATCTAGTTGTTTTGAAGGTCCTCATGATATACTCTTCTAAATTGCCTGCATAAGCATGATTTCAAGGCCTACTATTATTGTTAACACTACTTGCTTCTTTATTCATCAACTGTTGGGCAATCAGTTGCTCTGAATGCATAAGCTTGCCTCCATTAGGGAAAATAATTGAGTAATTCATTTGCTTATAGATGATTGCAGGTACGTGGATAAAATTGCAAGTTAAAACATAAAAGTAATTGTTGTAAATAGTTGTTTTTGCTAATCCACATTACTGAAGTATAATTCACGTGCACTATATTTGTATCCAACTATATATAATTGTAATACATGTGAGTTCTGTTCTTGTCTCTGGTACCACAACCTTAATTCACTTAGCTTGATGTAGTTTGCTTCACATATATTACTGCTAATGCATTGCTTCACATATATAGTTTGCTTCAATTCAGTTGCTTGCTAGCATACATATGGTTAGGGTTTGCATCAGTAGTACTACTAGCACTTTGCTTGCTTGTTGTGTACTTTATATGAGGCACTAGGAAGATTTCTTGATGTACATTACTACCTCCTGCTTGATGTAGTGAAGATATTAAGAGATGCTTCATATCTTTCCAGTGGTACATGCATGCTTGTTTAGTGCACTTACATGTTTGCTTAATTAATAACACTAGATCACCGTATTGTTGATCCATCAAGTTTGTTTCACATGTATTACATGCATGTGCATGATGGTCCAAATGCTTTCCTTTATTGATACAAGTGCATCATTTTACTTTATCCCTGTTGTATCTGATTGTTGTTTATTCTATTTTGCAAACACCACCTCAAGATCATCCATGGGAAGGATAACAAGGTCAAACATGAGGCCAACCGTTGGTATGCAACTTGCTACTTGTGGTTATACTGTCAGTTTCATAAAATTTGTGTCTTAATATGCTAAGTGAAATGTATTGCTGCAATCTGAATAAGCTGTCTTAATTGTGCCTATGTGCTATTAGTCTTCCTTACCTGAATAACTTGGATTAAATGATAATAAAATTTCATAAGATATGTTTGGCTGTCTGTCCATGCATTCCGAACATTCACCTAATAGTTATGTTTCCTTTATCATGCAAAGAAGAGCCTCTCACCGAGTACGAGAAGGTTAGGGCTAGAAATATCATGAGGAACAATCGGATGTTCCAGTCCCTTGATATAGGTGCAATAGCGTTGATGATTAGGAAAACAAATGGTGTACAAGAAGGTAGAAGTTATGAGGTTCAAGAAGGTAGTGGAGTTATCAATGATGACCCAGAGTACAATCCTAAGGAGGATGAAGTTATTGATGGAGAGGAAGTGGATGATGTTGTACTGAACAAGACTGTTAAGGTGCAAACTCTGTCTTTCTTGGAGGGCTGGGGTTCTTATATGCTATGTTATTCCTTGTGCTCACATATTTCTCTTGTGATCTAATGTTTTTTCCGTGCTGTTTATACGAGGCACTGAAGGAATCTAGGACAAAGAGGCCTAGTGTTAAGAAGACAGTCAAGAAGAAGAAGAAGAGCTCAGAAACATCTGCTGCAATGCCTCCAGGAAGGGTGATGGCCCCAGCTGCAGGACAAAAAAAGAGGATCCTGGAACCTGGTGAACCTGCCCTTGATAGAGTCACAAGGCAGAAAGCAAAGATGGCGACTACGACGGACCATCGGGAAAGTCTGCTGCGCATGGACTCTGAGACCTTGGTGCAAATGGGTGATGAGTTGCCGCCCATGGATGAAGGAACCACTCTCAGCATGGATGGAAGTGGCACTGTCTGCCTAGATGAAGGAGGAACCATCTGCATAGATGAAGGAGGCACTGTCCACACAGACCTCAGCCCTGTTGCACCTTCTATTGACAGGAACGCTGTCATCAATGAAGAAGAACAACAACTTGTGCTTCAATCAGGCAAGTTGACCTTTGCAATGCTATCTTTTACTAGTGCATTTTCCAAATGGAATGATCATGTATGCTTTTGTCGATTCCTGCATTTGTCGATTTCTATTCTAATTTATGAGTTCAATTTCATTTTCAGATGCAATGACTACCAAGACTAGACTTAGAAAGGGCAAATGGCTAGAGGGGATCAACAAGTCGCTTGGTAGCAAGGTGCCTATCCAAATTGCCGAAGGGATGAAGCGTCCAGAGAAGCCTCTGCAGTTAGCAAAGCTTACTTCTGAGTGTGCACTCGTTGCAAGAAGCCATCTTCCGGTTCTTTCTCACTTCAAGCTATACAAAAAAAATGCTAGTCTATTGGAGAACTACATTGGGAAAGTTGCTGTAAGCTACTTGTTTCATAGTTAATGTGCTATCTATTTTCTGTTACACCTATGCATGATCACTAATATTGTTCCTACCTTGTTTGTTGTCTTGGTAGGCAAATTTTGAGATGAACACGGACTCGGAGACCATCAAGACCGCGTGCAAAGATATCCTGCAGAAAAATTCAAAGAACAGACGCCATTATATCAAGAAGAAGTATTTTGATACCGTAGCCGCAAATAAAGTCAACATTAAGTCTCCGGTGCCTGATCTGATGGATGGTGAATGGCAAGCTCTGGTGGAGATGTGGTCTACCCCAAGACACAAGGTTTTTCTCTACTTTGTTTGATGCTTTATGTTCTGCACATGATCATGCTGACAGTATGCTTTTTTGTAGGAAACCTATGTGTCGAACAAGATGAATCGAGAAAAAGTCATGTACAATCAGAGAACTGGTTCCAGGCACTACACAGCACACATTTTTGCCACAGTGAGAACTTTTCTCTAGAGACCTTACCGTTTGATCCTCCTTGAATAACATTTCTGATTCTTGCTGAATAACATTTTGATTTTTGTTGAAAAACATTTCATAAAGAAGAGCGTAAGGGTGAGGAGCTGTCTGCGATTGACTTGTTTAAGGCCACCCACAACAGCAAGAAGCACGGGTTTTCGGAGCCAGTCAAGACTGTTATAGTAAGTCACTCCATGCTTTGTCCATGCCCTATTTGATTCACAGCCAGCTTTGATGCTGTTTGATGCTTTGATGATTTGATGCTGTTTGATTCACAACCAACTTTGATGCTGTTTGATAGTTCCATGCTTATAGTTCCATGCTAGGCTTAATGAAGATATCAGAACAGCTTAATGAAGATAGTTCCATGTTGTTTGATTCACACACGCTGTGTTCCATGCTTTGATGCTGTTTGATAGTTCAACAAAGATATCAGAACTTGTTATAGCTATTTGTTGCATTTTTTATGATATGATGAAATTTCATCTGAATGTTAGTCGGGAAGCCATCTTATATAGAACCACCATTCTTGGCTTAATGAAGCGATCATATTGTTCCAATTGCATGTCTCTAGGTCACTAGTCATCATCTTCTTGTATAGATTTTGTGTGCTGGTTTGGTTACTTCAAATAATCCATTTGTGTGCTGGTTTGGTTTCTCCACTAATGCCTATCATTTTCCTCCATATGCTAGATTGAGATGGAAAAATGAAGGACGCGCCAGTACCGGAAGGCGAAGAGCCAAAGTCTACTGTCCAAATTGTCAAAGAAGTGCTGTTGAAATCTGTCAAGCAAAGCACATTCCTCATGAATGTTGGGCTCCCGTCATGTAGGAACAACTCCCGCAAAGCAACTGCTGAAGTGGCCGCTCATGTCCGTGACCTTGAGCAGAAGCTGTAGAGGTTCGAGCTTCAAGCTGAAGTGGTGTAACAAGAATTAGCTGCAATCAAGATGAAGGCGGCAGAATCTGAAGCTGCACGCGACAAGGAACTTGAGCTGCTGCGCAAGAAGTCTCAAGAACAGGAAGAGAAGTTAGCCCACTTGATGGCTCTCTTTGGAGCTAAGGTAGTTTGATGGCTGTGCTCTTTGAACCTCTTTGTCTTTGAGCTGTGAACCTGGAGCTGTGAACTGAGGTAGTTGATGCATTTTGAATTGAGCTGAGCTGAGGTAGTTGAGCTATTGCATTTTGTTGCATTTTAGAGCTGTTTGAACCTGCTTGATGTGATCCTGTGAAGTTATGTGATCACTTGATGTGAACCTGTGGAGCCGTGAACTTGTGTTTATTTTCTGTGAAGTTATGTGGATCACTTGTGCACCTGGGCTTGTGGATCACTTGTGGCCTTTCTGTTTATAGTTATGCAAAATGAGAACCTAGGCTCTAAAAAGGCCAAGGCCCAAACAAGAATTAGACCAAAAAGGCTTGGGCCTAAAAAAGAAATGACTGTAAGATTTTTTTTTATAAAAGGCTGCATAACAGAAAATAAAAAGGACAAGGCCCAAATTCGAAATAGACTAAAAAGCTATGGCCCAAAACAATAGTGGACTATAAAAAAATTAATCAGAAAAAGGCTCCATTCCCAGAAAATAAAAGGGCAAATTATTGGGCCAGGCCCATGCACATAAGCAAAATAAAGAGAAAAAAAGAATTAAATGGGCCGAATTATTGGGCTTGGCCCATGTAGACGGCTGAAATGGACCGGGCTGATTCTATTTTACGACCTTTTCATTTGTCGTAATTCTGCCACGTCAGCTTGCCACGGTGGATCTGACGTGGTGTGGTTGGATTGCTAGTGACCAAAATAATTGGTCGTTAAATCTATGACCTTTTTTTTGGTCATAAACATCTACGACCATTCCAGAAGGAAGGTCGTTATAGTCAGCTAACGAAGGCCAGCTTTTGACCTTATGTTTTTGGTCACAAAAAAGTCACAAATTGAAAACAGTGACCATTCAGTGACCAATAGTGGTGGTCACAAGTTGACATATTTCTTGTAGTGCAAGTGCAGAGGTTTGTAGGACAGTAGCAAATTTCCCTCAAGTGGATGACCTAAGGTTTATCAATCCGTGGGAGGCATAGGATGAAGATGGTCTCTCTCAAGCAACCCTGCAACCAAATAACAAAGAGTCGCTTGTGTCCCCAACACACCTAATACAATGGTAAATTGTATAGGTGCACTAGTTTGGCGAAGAGATGGTGATACAAGTGCGATATGGATGGTAGATAAAGGTATTTGTAATCTGAAATTATAAAAACAGCAAGGTAGCAAGCGATAAAAGTGAGCGTAAACGGTATTGCAATGGTAGGAAACAAGGCCTAAGCTTCATACTTTCACTAGTGCAAGTTCTCTCAACAATAATAACATAATTGGATCACATAACTATCCCTCAACATGCAACAAAGAGTCACTCCAAAGCCACTAATAGCGGAGAACGAACGAAGAGATTATGGTAGGGTACGAAACGACCTCAAAGTTATCCTTTCTTTTCTATCTATTCAAGAGTCCGTAGTAAAATAACATGAAGCTATTCTTTCCGTTCAATCTATCATAGAGTTCATACTAGAATAACACCTTAAGATACAAATCAACCAAAACCCTAATGTCACCTAGATACTCCATTGTCACCTCAAGTATCTGTGGGCAAGATTATATGATATGGATCACACTATCTCAGATTCATCTATTCAACCAACACAAAGTACTTCAAAGAGTGCCCCAAAGTTTCTATCGGAGAGTCAAGACGAAAACATGTGCCAACCCCTATGCATAGGTTCATGGGCGGAACCCGCTGATAAATCCATTTTGCATCATGCTTTCATATCAATATTTATAGCATTATGGGCTGTTATTACACATTATATATCAATACTTATGGTTATTCTGTCTTATTTTATAAGGTTTACCATGAAGAGAGGGAATGCTGACAGCTGGAATTCTGGCTGGAAAAGGAGCAAACATTGGAAACCTATTCTGCACTGCTCCAAAAGACCTGAAACTCCACGAAACCTATTTTTGGATTTAATAAGAATTATTGAGCGGAAGAAACACCTCAGGGTGTCCACACCCTATCCATGAGGGTGGGGGGCGCGCCCACACCTACTGGGCGCGCCCCTGTCTCCTGGGCCCCCTGGTGGGCCCCCAGTGTCCATCTTCTGCTATATGAAGGGTTTTATCCTGGAAAAAATCATGGGCAAGCTTATGAGACGAAACTCCGCCGCCACGAGGTGGAACCTTGGCGGAACCAATCTAGAGCTCCGGCAGAGCTGTTCTGCCGGGGACACTTCCCTCCGGGAGGGGGAAATCATCACCATCGTCATCACCAATGATCCTCTCATCAGGAGGGTGTCAATCTCCATCAACATATTCATCAGCACCATCTCCTCTCAAACCCTAGTTCATCTCTTGTATCCAATCTTGTATCCAAAACAAAAAATTGGTACATGTGGGTTGCTAGTGGTGTTGATTACTCCTTGTAGTTGATACTTATTGGTTTACTTGGTGGAAGATCATATGTTCAGATCCTTAATTCATATTATTACACCTCTGATTATGAACATGAATATGCTTTGTGAGTAGTTACGTTTGTTCCTGAGGACGTGGGTGAAGTCTTGCTATTAGTAGTCATGTTAATTTGGTATTCGTTCGATATTTTGATGAGATGTATGTTGTCTTTCCTCTAGTGGTGTTATGTGAACGTCGACTACATGACACTTCACCATTATTTGGTCCTAGAGGAAGGCATTGGGAAGTAATAAGTAGATGATGGGTTGCTAGAGTGACAGAAGCTTAAACCCTAGTTTATGCGTTGCTTCGTAAGGGGCTGATTTGGATCCATATGTTTAATGTTGTGGTTAGGTTTACCTTAATACTTTTGTTGTAGTTGAGGATGCTTGCAATAGGGGTTAATCATAAGTGGGATGCTTGTCCAAGTAAGGGCAGTACCCAAGCACCGGTCCACCCACATATCAAATTATCAAAGTACCGAACGCGAATCATATGAGTGTGATGAAACTAGCTTGACGATAATTCCCATGTGTCCTCGGGAGCGCTTTTCTCATTATAAGAAATTGTCCAAGCTTGTCCTTTGCTACAAAAAGGATTGGGCCACCTTGTTGCACCTTATTTACTTTTATTACTTGTTACTCGTTACAATTTATCTTATCACAAAACTATCTATTACTTACAATTTCAGTGCTTGCAGAGAAAACCTTACTGAAAACCGCTTATCATTTCCTTCTGCTCCTTGTTGGGTTCGACACTCTTACTTATCGAAAGGACTACAATAGGTCCCCTACACTTGTGGGTCATCACCCGCAAGTTGATCACGAAAACATACATCAAGTGAATCACGTGATATCCCATTGTCACCACAGATAAGCACGGCAAGACATACATCAAGTGTTCTCAAATCCTTAAAGACTGAATCCGACAAGATAACTTCAAAGGGAAAACTCAATTCATCACAAGAGAGTAGAGGGGGAGAAACATCATAAGATCCAACTATAATAGCAAAGCTCGCGATACATCAAGATCGTGCCATAGAGAGAACACGAGAGAGAGAGAGAGAGAGAGAGAGAGATCAAACACATAGCTACTGATACATACCCTCAGCCTCGAGGGTGAACTACTCCCTCCTTGTCATGGAGATCACCGAGATAATGAAGATGGCCACCGGTGAGGGACCCCCCCCTCCGGTAGGGTGCCGGAACAGGATCCTGATTGACTTTTGGTGGCTACAGAGGCTTGAGGCGGCGGAACTCCCGATCTATCTTCGTTATCAATGTTTTTAGGGTATATGGGATTATATAGGTGAAAGAAGTCAGTCGAGGGGTGCTTGAGGGACCCAGGAGACAGGGGAGCACCTAGTAGGGGGGGTGCCCTCCTATCTCCTGGCCTCCTCGAGGCTCTTCTGACGTGAACTCGAAGTCTCCCAGATCATATTCTTTCCAAAAATCACGCTCCCGAAGGTTTCATTCCGTTTGGACTCTGTTTGATATTCCTTTTCTTCGAAACACTGAAATAGGCCAGAAAACAACAATATGGGCAGGGCCTCCGGTTAGTAGGTTAGTCCCAGAAGTAATATAAAAGTGTATAATAAAGCCCATAATCATCCAAAACAGGTAATATAATAGCATGGAACAATCAAAAATTATAGATACATTGGAGACGTATCAAGCATCCCCAAGTTTAATTCCTGCTCGTCCTCGAGTAGGTAAATGATAAAAACAGAATTTTTGTTGTGGAATGCTACCTAGCATAATTCTCAATGTATTTCTCTTTATTGTGGCATGAATGTTCAGATCCAAATGATTTATAATAAAAGTTCCTATTGATATAAGAAATAATAATACTTCAAGCATACTAATCAAAGCAATCATGTCTTCTCAAAATAACATGGCTAAAGAAAGTTTATCCCTACAAAATCATATAAAAGTTAGGCTATGTTTTCCTTTCATCACACAAAAATACTCCCATCAAGCACAACTCCGGTTTTAGACAAGCAATTGTTTCATACTTTAGCAATCTCAAACTTTTTTCAACTTTCACGCAATACATGAGCATGAGCCATGGATATAGCACTATGGGTGGAAAAGAATATAATGATGGGGATTGTGTGGAGAAGACAAATAAGGAGAAAGTCTCACATTGACGAGGATAATCAACGGGCTATGGAGATGCCCATCAATTGATGTCAACATGAGGAGTAGGGATTGCCATGCAACGGATGCACTAGAGCTATAAATGTATGAAAGCTCAACAAAAGAAACTAAGTGGGTGTGCATCCAACTTGCTTGCTCATGAAGACCTAGGGTATTTGAGGAAGCCCATCGTAGGAATATACAAGCCAAGTTCTATAATGAAAAATTCCCACTAGTATATGAAAGTGACAACATAAGAGACTCTCTATCATGAAGACCATGGTGCTATTTTTGAAGCACAAGTGTGGAAAAAGGGATGGTAGCATTGTCCCTTCTCTCTTTTTCTCTCATTATTTTTTATTTTCTCTTTTTTTTTCTTTTTCTTTTTTTTTCTTTTCTGGTGGGCTTCTTTGGCCTCTTTTATTTTTCATGGGCTTCTTTGGCCTCTTTTATTTTTATAAAGTCCGAAGCCTCATCCCGACTTGTGGGGGAATCACAGTCTTCATCATCCTTTCCTCACTGGGACAATGCTCTAATAATGAAGATAATCACACTTTTATTTATTTACAACTCAAGATTACAACTCGATACTTAGAACAAGATATGTCTCTATATGAATGCCTCCGGCGGTGTACCGGGATATGCAATGAATCAAGAGTGACATGTATGAAAAATTATGAAGGTGGCTTTGCAACAAATACGATGTCAACTACATGATCATGCAAGGCAATATGACAATAGTAATGTATGTCATGATGATAAACGGAATGGTGGAAAGTTGCATGGCAATACATCTCGGAATGGCTATGGAAATGCCATAAATAGGTAGGTATGGTGGCTGTTTTAAGGAAGATATAAGGAGGTTTATGTGTGATAGAGTGTATCGTATCACGGGGTTTGGATGCTCGGGGAAGTTTGCACCAACTCTCAAGGTGAGAAAGGGCAATGCATGGTACCGAAGAGGCTAGCAATGACGGAAAGATAAAAGTGCGTATAATCCATGGACTCAACATTAGTCATAAAGAACTCACATACTTATTGCAAAAATCTACAAGTCATCAAAAACCAAGCACTACGCGCATGCTCCTAGGGGGGAGGTTGGTAGGAGTTAACCATCGCGCGCCCCCGACCTCCACACAAGGGAAGGCAATCAAAAGAGCTCCTCATGCAATAAATTTGTTACACAACTTTTACCATATGTGCATGCTACGGGACTTGCTAACTTCAACACAAGCATTCTTTAAATTCATAATCACCCAACTAGCATGACTCTAATATCATTACCTCCATATCTCAAAACAATTATCAAGTATCAAATTAATCATAGCATCCAATTCACTTCTATGATAGTTTTCATTCAAATTACCATGCTGTAACGCCCCGAGACCGACGCTCCAGAAGACTTCCAGCTATTCCGAGTTTTGCTGTGTGTTTATTTTTTGCTTGATCTTTTATTTTTGCTTTGCATCATGTCATCATGCCATCATATCATTAATGTTTAAAACTCATCTAAATAAATTGTATGGATTTTTTGATCCATTTAAATCGAGGGAAGGGTGACTTCTCTTTATAACATACCCTCCCGATATTTAGGGAGATATTCTAAAATATTCCATTGCTTTGGAATTAACCATAACCCACTTGCAAAATATCCCACGTCGTTGTTATCTAAATTCTTGTTCGCCAACCTTGCCCGTAATTATTTCATCTTTTTCTGGAGCTCCACCGAAATCCTCAACTTTTTTGGACACTTCTAAAACCTAGTCCTAGTTCAAACCCATTTGAATTAAATTCAAATGAGTTTGAATTTAAATCTTTCAATCGTGGCCTTTCTATTTTTCTTGGAACGAGCATATTTTTGCGAGTCCGGGAAAATTACCCTCATGCCCTAATTCTTGTCCACTCATTTCTTTTCTCTTCCTTTCTTTCTTTGTTTTTCTGTTTTTGGAAGAGTTTTGAAGAGAGAGGGAGAAGAGAGCCCTGCAGCCAGGCCAGCCTTCCTAACCTCCTAAAGCCCAGCTGGCCGGCCTCTAAGGCCCAGCCCACCTAACCAGCTCTAACCCTAGCCCGACCTCCTCTCTCTCGATCCATCTCTCCCTTCGTCCCCCCTCCACCGCCACACTCACGCTCGCACGCATCGAACCAGGAAGCCGAGCCGCTCCTCTCAATGCCCTGCGCCCGTTCCCGATCTCCTCCTCGCCATCGCCTCCCCTTCTCGAGCGTTGCGCCCTGCCGTGCCCTGCTGCCGCTACCTCCCCGCCGTCCAACCGTGTCGCGCCCTCAAGCGCGTCTCCCCCCGCAACCATGCCCCGTCGCCCCTCCGGTCGCTGCGACCAGGAGCGCCGCCTCCATCTCTCTCTCCTGCACCCTCGTCCCGTCCCGTCTGCCTCCTCGCCAGCGCTCGGCCTCCTCCCCGAGCTCATGCTCCCTTCGTCCATGGCACCAGCCAGCCCCGCAGGCCCGCGCCGTTGCCTCCTCCGCATCGAGCCAGGGAGTGGTGCTCCCTGCACCCGGTCCCCCTCGCCCCTTGCCGCCTCCTCCATTGGTGGCGACCACCAGGAGCTCCACTAGGAGCCCGAAGCCCCGCCGTCAAGCTCCATGCCGCACCCCTGCATCCTGCGCCAGCATCCAGCAGCTCGAGCGGTCCCCAGTGACCTCCTGAGGCAGAGCCTTGCAAGTCCCTCGATGCCCCTTCAGATTCATCCAGACCGGCAAGTTCGACCTCGGCGCCAAGTTCGTCTTCAGATCTGTTCGACTACCTCCGATGTGGTTTTCGGCAAGTACCTGGAGGCCACAGTAACACCAAGTACCACGACCACCGCGTTCCGTTTCTTCACTCTCAAGGCCGAGAGGACGCCAAGTACCATGAAGATGAGGACCCGTGTACAACTACATCCGATGATGCGACAAGTACCCCGACGTCGCGTGTACCACTACCGTCGACCTGAACATCTACGAAAATGTGTACCACTACCGCCGCCGCCGTGTACCACTACTTCCACTACCGTCGACCTCGAAGACTCCGTGGACGTCAAGTTCCTCTCCGAAACGTGTACCACTACTGTCGACCCGAATATCTACGGAGTGTGTACAACTACGAAACATGAACGACTACTTCCCCTACGGCCCGTGAACGACTACTTCCCTCGACGAACTCGTTCCGCCCGAAATGCACGCTTCGAAGGTATAACCCCGAGATGACCGCCCGTGAACGAATGCATGCTTGGTTGTATGACATGTACGATATGCTTGGACCGTGATCGAATCGTCCTTGCGATGCCCCTCGTTTCCATGCCACTATCCCGTGGGAACCCGGTAGTCGGGAGCACCCCACCATCCTTGCATGACACGCATCCGCACGCCTCCTTTTGCACCGGTATCTCCATTAGCTACCGGAACCGATATGTTGCCGTGGCATCATTTTCGGATATGTTGCCGTGGCATCATTTTCAGATATGTTGCCGTGGCACCATTTTTGTTTCGCCGCCGTGGCACCCTTTTCGTTCCGCCATGGTGACCAAATGCTTCATAACATGCTCATGTCAACATTTTCATAAAAATTGCATAAAACTTGTGCATGTCATCCGCATCATGATAACAACATTTAAATGCTTAAAAATTGTGTTTGCATTAAACTACTAAATGATATGAGGTTTTTCTGGAATTGTTGTTTCTTGCTTCCGGCCTCATTTAAATTGCCTAGATAGTTAGTTCAATTATGCTTCACCCCCTTGCCATGTTTAATAACATTTAATATTGTTGGGTAGCATAACCGAGAGAGAACTAAATAATTGATGTGGTGTTCCGTCAATATGCAACTCGTTGCATATTGAGCTCCACTTAACTTGTAGTATTGTTTGTGCACTTTGCCATGCCATGCCTCATTAAACCGGACATGCATCATACTTGTTTGTGCATCATGCCATGTTTATGCCTGTGTGTTTACCGTGTTGTTTGCTTCTTTCCGGTTTGCTTCTCTCGTTAACTTCGGTTTCGTTCCGGAGTTGTGAGGATTCGTTCGACTACGTCTGTTTGTCTTCTTCATGGACTCGTTCTTCTTCCTATCGGGATCTCAGGCAAGATGACCATTACCCTTGATATCACTTCTATCTTTTCTTGCTAGTAGCTCCGTTCTATCGCTATCCTGCGCTACCTATCACTTGTTTACCATGCCTCCCATATTGCCATGTCAGCCTCTAACCTTGTCACCCTTCCTAGCAAACCATTGTTTGGCTATGTTACCGCTTTTGCCCAGCCCATCTTATAGCGTTGTTAGTTGCAGGTGAAGTTGAAGTTTTCTCCATGGTGGACAGGATTATGATTGGGATATCACAATATCTCTTATATTATTAATGCATCTATATATTTGGTAAAGGGTGGAAGACTCGGCCTTATGCCTGGTGTTTTGTTCCACTCTTGCCGCCCTAGTTTCCGTCATACCGGTGTTATGTTCCCGGATTTTGCGTTCCTTACGCGGTTGGGTGATTTATGGGACCCCCTTGACAGTTTGCTTTGAATAAAACTCCTCCAGCAAGGCCCAACCTTGGTTTTACCATTTGCCACCTAAGCCTTTTTCCCTTGGGTTCTGCAGACTCAAGGGTCATCTTTATTTTACCCCCCGGGCCAGTGCTCGTCGTGAGTGTTGGTCCATCCTGTCAACCGCCGGTGGCCACCAGGGGCAACTCTGGGCTGGCCTACCGGAAGTTTGGACAATCCGGTGTGCCCTGAGAACGAGATATGTGCAGCTCCTATCGGGATTTGTCGGCACAGCGGGAGGCTTTGCTGGTCTTGTTTTACCATTGTCGAAATGTCTTGTAAACCAGGATTCCGAGTCTGATCGGGTCTTCCTGGGAGAAGGAATATCCTTCGTTGACCGTGAGAGCTTATGATGGGCTAAATTGGGACACACCTGCAGGGTATAATCTTTCGAAAGCCGTGCCTGCGGTTATAGGAAGATGGGAATTTGTTAATATCCGGTTGTAGATAACTTGACACCAGATCCGAATTAAAACGCATCAACCGCGTGTGTAGCCGTGATGGTCTCTTTTCGGCGGAGTCCGGAAAGTGAACACGGTTTTTGGGTTATGTTTGACGTAAGTAGGAGTTCAGGATCACTTCTTGATCATTGCTAGTTCACGACCGTTCCGTTTGCTCTCTTCTCGCTCTTATTTGCGTATGTTAGCCACCATATTTGCTTAGTGCTTGCTGCAACTCCACCTCATTACCTTTTCCTACCCATAAGCTTAAATAGTCTTGATCTCGTGGGTTTTGAGATTGCTGAGTCCCCGTGACTCACCAGATACTATCACAACAATTTCAGGTGCCGATGATACCAGTGCAGATGATGCAACCGAGCTCAGATGGGAGCTCAACGCAGATCTTGGTCGTTGCTATGTTTCGTTTCATGTTGATCAGTAGTGGAGCCCAGTTGGGACGATCGGGGATCTAGCAGTTGGGTTATCTTCTTTTCTTTTGTCTTCGTCCGTAGACGGACTATGTGTGTACTCTGTATGATGTATGATTTATTATATGTTCATTGTGTGAAGTGGCGATTGTAAGCCAACTCTTTATCCCGGTCTTGTTCATTACATGGGATTGTGTGAAGATGACCCTTCTTGCGACAAAACCACAATGCGGTTATGCCTCTAAGTCGTGCTTCGACACGTGGGAGATATAGCCGCATCGTGGGTGTTACACATGCTGTTTAAGACTCTCAAAATAATATAAGTGAAGCACTAGAGCAAACGACAAACTATTCCGAAAGATATAAGTGAAGATCAATGAGTAGTCAAATAATTATAAAGCTATGAGAAGACTCTCTCTCATTTAAGTATTTCAGATCTAATGAATTTTATTCAAGCAGCAAACAAAACAAAACAAAATGACATTGCAAGGATAGCACAACTCATGTGAAGAAGCCAAAACTTAGGTTCAACCGATACTAACCGTTAATTGTTGAAGAAGAAAGGTGGGATGCCTACCGGGATATCCCCAAGCTTAAATGCTTGAGAATTCTTGGAATATTATCTTGGGGTGCCTTGGGCATCCCCAAGATTGAGCTTTTGTGTCTCCTTAATTCCTCTCATATCACGATTTTCCTAAATCTCAAAAACTTCATTCACACCAAACTCAACAAGAACTCATGAGATAAGTTAGTATAAAACAATGCAAAAACCTTATCATTTTCTAATGTAACAAATTACTAACATTATTATTCAACATTGCATACTAAATTTCTCTGCATATTGAATACTCCTATTCTCAAATAGAATCATTAAACAAGTGAGCATATGCGAACAATGCAAACATAACAGCAATCTGGCAAAACAGTATAGTCTGTAAAGAATGCAAGATTCATCATACTTCCCCAACTCCAAAAATTATAAGAAAAATATTAAGCTGTAGAAGATTTATCAGAGCTCAGTATGCAAAAATATTCAACATTATATCACTCCCTGACTTTTCTAAGGAATTTTTGCAACAGCGGTAAACTTTCTGTTTTGAAATAGCAACATGTATACTTGCAAAATAAGCATGGTAAAGGCTATCCTTGAATTTTTTATTGAAAATAAAGATTCAAAACATTATTCTAAATAACATCAAGCAAATACTAACAAAATAAAATGACGCTCCAAGCTAAACACATATCATGTGGTAAATAAAAATATAGCTCCAACTAAAGTTACCGATGAACGAAGACGAAAGAGGGGATGCCTTCTAGGGCATCGCCAAGCTTAGGCTCTGGGTTGTCCTTGAATATTACCTTGGGGTGCCTTGGGCATCCCCAGGATTAGGCTCTCACAAGTCCTTATTCCATAGTCCATCGAATCTTTACCCAAAACTTGAAAACTTCACAACACGAATCTCAAAACAAAACTCGTAAGCTCCGTTAATATAAGAAAATAAATCACCACTTAGGTACTGTTATGAACTCATTCTTTATTTATATTAGTATAATATCTAATGTATTCCAACTGATCTATGGTTCATACCCTCCGATACTACTCATAGATTCATCAAAATAAGCAAGCAACACAATGAAAACAGAATCTGTCAAAAACAGAACAGTCTGCAGTAATCTATATCAAAAGTATACTTCTGAAACTCCAAAAATTCTGAAATAAATTAGTGGACCTGAGGAATTTTATCTGTTAATCATCTTCAAAAAGAATAAACCTAAAAACACTCTTCTGTAAAAAATGGCAGCTAATCTCGTGAGCGCTAAAGTTTCTATTTTTTTTATAGCAAGATCAATAGACTTCACCCAAGTCTTCCCAAAGGCTCTACTTGGCACTTTATTGAAACAAAAGCTATAAAACATGATTACTACAGTAGCATAATCATGTGTACACACAAAAATAGTAAGGGTAAATATTGGGTTGTCTCCCAACAAGCGCTCTTCTTTAATGCCTTTCTAGCTAGGCATGATAATTTCAATGATGCTGATATAAAAGATAAGAATTGAAACATAACGGGACCATCATGAAGAATATGACTAGCACATTTAAGTCTAACCCACTTCCTATGCATAGGGATTTTGTGATCAAACAACTTATATTAACAATAATCAACTAGCATAGGAAGGTAAAACAAGCATAAATTCAACATTTTAAGCACATAGGGAGGAAACTTGACATTATTGAAATTCCTACAAGCATATGCTCCTCCCTCATAATAATTTTCAGTAGCATCGTGAATGAAATCAACAATATAACCAGAATCTAAAGAACTCTTTTCATGATCTACTTGCATAGAAATTTTATTACTCTCCACATAAGCAAAATTCTTCTCATTCGGAATAGTGGGAGTATCATAAGAGAATTGAATACTATAAATTGTTTCCACGTTAAAAGAGTAATGTTCAGAAAATGGTAATCATAATCATGACAAGTTTTATAAATATAATCATCACTACTTTTTATAGCATAAGTTTCATCACAATAATCATCATAAGTAGCAACTTTGTTCTCATCATAATCGATTGAAACCTCTTCCAAGATAGTGGAATCATCACTAAATAAAGTTGACACTCTTCCAAATCCACTTTCATAAATATTATAAGATTCAACATCCTCCAAAATAGTGGCATCACTACTTCCTAAAGTTGACACTCTTCCAAACCCACTTTCATCAATATAATCATCATAGGTAAGAGGCATGCTATCATCATAACAACTTTGCATATCAAAAATTGGGAGGCTAAAAATATCATCTTCATTAAACATAGCTTCCCTAAGCTTGGGAAAAACATTAATTTCAGCAAATATATTCTCAAATATGTCATCCCCATCAAACATAGCTTCCCCAAGCTTGGGCCTTTTCATATCATAAGCATAATCACTCTCATCATTAATAGTATGGATAGCGCCAATAGTATAGCAATTATCATCATCACAATGAGTAGTAGGAGCAACATAATTTGGTAGGGATACCTTTTTACCATTGCTACCCCTTCTCTTCCTTTTCTTCTTCGCATTATGTGTGGGTTCAACCCTCTTCTTTGAGCTCCTTATTGATGAGATTGGTTCAATAGAAAATTCCTCCTCGTTACCTGATTCATCGTAAGAAATAATAGGAGGATATTGGGAAGTCTCCTCCCTTTCATTAGTATTCTCTTCATCTTCCATTTACTTTCTTTTATTTAGGTAATTGGCAATATAAGGATTTTCAATGCAAATCACCGCACAATACATATAAATTTCCTCTAGACCAAAATCAAGAAATCTATCAAGATTAAATTTTAGAATACCCTCAGTTATCCGTTTCATTTCTTCATACCCCAAAAGAAGACTAAGCTCTTTATGATGCTCAAGGGTAATCAAGTTATCACAATTTTTGGACACGATTCGATCATGAAACAATTTGCATTGGAGATTTAAATGACCATGTTCATTGCAAAGTTCACAAGGAGCGCGAGAAATATTGAATTTTTCAGCACAAACATCAAGGCTTTCTTGCAACAATTTAATTTCTAAATTATTATGCCTCTTTCAATATCTATCTTCCCTATTTGGTGCGTACTTGAAAACCCAATAAACTCCACAAAAATTGACATGCTTATAGGAGATATTTTCATCATGACTAGAGCAATCATCATTAGTACTATGGATATTCAAAGATTTCATACTAACAACATTGCATTCATGCTCATAATTCAAAGATTTAGTGCAAAACATTTTATAGATTTCTTCTTCTAGCACTTGAGCACAATTTTCCTTACCATCATACTCACGAAAGATATTAAAAAGATGAAGCGTATGAGACAAACTCAATTCCATTTTTTAGTTTTCTTTTATAGACTAAACTAGTGATAAAACAAGAAACAAAAAGATTCGATTGCAAGATCTAAAGATATAACTTCAAGCACTCACCTCCCCGACAACGGCGCCAAAAAAGAGCTTGATGTCTACTACACAACCTTCTTCTTGTAGACATTGTTGGGCCTCCAAGTGCAGAGGTTTGTAGGACAGTAGCAAATTTCCCTCAAGTGGATGACCTAAGGTTTATCAATCCGTGGGAGGTGTAGGATGAAGCTCTCAAGCAACCCTTCAACCAAATAACAAAGAGTCTCTTGTGTCCCCAACACACCCAATACAATGGTAAATTGTATAGGTGCACTAATTCGGCGAAGAGATGTTGATACAAGTGCGATATGGATGGTAGATAAAGGTATTTGTAATCTGAAATTATAAAAACAGCAAGGTAGCAAGCGATAAAATTGAGCGTAAACGGTATTGCAATGGTAGGAAACAAGGCCTAAGGTTCATACTTTCACTAGTGCAAGTTCTCTCAACAATAATAACATAATTGGATCACATAACTATCCCTCAACATGCAACAAAGAGTCACTCCAAAGCCACTAATAGCGGAGAACGAACGAAGAGATTATGGTAGGGTACCAAACCACCTCAAAGTTATCCTTTATGTCCTATCTATTCAAGAGTCCGTAGTAAAATAACATGAAGCTATTCTTTCCGTTCAATCTATCATAGAGTTCATACTAGAATAACACCTTAAGATACAAATCAACCAAAACCCTAATGTCACCTAGATACTCCATTGTCACCTCAAGTATCCGTGGGCATGATTATACGATATGCATCACACAATCTCAGATTCATCTATTCAACCAACACAAAGTACTTCAAAGAGTGCCCCAAAGTTTCTACCGGAGAGTCAAGACGAAAACGTGTGCCAACCCCTATGCATAGGTTCATGGGCGGAACCCGCAAGTTGATTACCAAAACATACATCAAGTGAATCACGTGATATCCCATTGTCACCACAGATAAGCACGACAAGACATACATCAAGTGTTCTCAAATCCTTAAAGACTCAATCCGATAAGATAACTTCAAAGGGAAAACTCAATTCATCACAAGAGAGTAGAGGGGGAGAAACATCATAAGATCCAACTATAATAGCAAAGCTCGCGATACATCAAGATCGTGCCATAGAGAGAACACGAGAGAGAGAGAGAGATCAAACACATAGCTACTGGTACATACCCTCAGCCTCGAGGGTGAACTACACCGTCCTCGTCATGGAGATCGCCGGGATGATGAAGATGGCCACCGGTGAGGGACCCCCCCTCCGCCAGGGTGCCAGAACAGGATCCCGATTGACTTTTGGTGGCTATAGAGGCTTGCGGCGGCGGATCTCCTGATCTATCTTCGTTATCGATGTTTTTAGGGTATATGGGATTATATAGGTGAAAGAAGTCGGTCGGGGGGGGTGCTCGAGGGGCCCAGGAGACAGGGGGCGCACCCAGTAGGGGGGGGTGCCCTCCTATCTCCTGGCCTCCTCGAGGCTCTTCCGACGTGAACTCCAAGTCTCCCGGATCATATTCTTTCCAAAAATCACGCTCCCGAAGGTATCATTCCGTTTGGACTCCGTTTGATACTCCTTTTCTTCGAAACACTAAAATAGGCCAGAAAACAACAATATGGGCTGGGCCTCCGGTTAGTAGGTTAGTCCCAAAATTAATATAAAAGTGTATAATATAGCCCATAATCATCCAAAACAGGTAATATAATAGCGTGGAACAACCAAAAATTATAGATACGTTGGAGACATATCAGTACACCCAAAGCACTTCTATGGTATCCGGGAGTTGCACAATCTCATGGTCTAAGAAAATGATACTTGACATTAGAAAAGCTTTAGCAAACGAACTACACGATCTTGTGCTATGCTTAGGATTGGGTCTTGTCCATCACATCACTCTCCTGATGATGTGATCCCGTTATCAATGACATCCAATGTCCATAGTCAAGAAACCACGACCATCTATTGATCAACGAGCTAGTCAACTAGAGGCTCACTAGGGACATGTTGTGGTCTATGTATTCACACATGTATGACGGTTTCCGGTTAATACAATTATAGCATGAACAATAGACAATTATCATGAACAAGGAAATATAATAATAATCATTTTATTATTGCCTCTAGGGCATATTTCCAACAATAAAATTTAGCATCATGTCTTGACCATATCACATCACAACATGCCCTACAAAAACAAGTTAGACGTCCTCTTCTTTGTTGTTGCAAGTTTTACGTGGCTGCTACGGGCTGAGCAAGAACCGTTCTTACCTACGCATCAAAACCACGACGATATTTTGTCATGTTAGTGATGTTTTAACCTTCAACATGGACTAGACATAGCCACAATCGATTCAACTAAATTTGGAGAAACTGACACCCGCCAGCCACCTGTGTGAAGCACGTCGATAGAACCAGTCTCACGTAAGCGTACGCGTAATGTCGGTCTGGGCCGCTTCATCCAACAATACTGCCGAATCAAAGTATGACATGTTGGTAAGCAGTATGACTAGTATCCCCCACAACTCACTTATGTTCTACTCGTGCATATAACATCTACACATATAACCTGGCTCGGATGCCACTGTTGGGGAACGTAGTAATTTCAAAAAAATTCCTACGCACACGCAAGATCATGGTGATGCATAGAAACGAGAGGGGAGAGTGTCGTCCACGCACCCTCGTAGACCGTAAGTGAAAGCGTTATGACAACGTGGTTGGTGTAGTCGTACATCTTCACGATCGACCGATCCTAGTACCGAACGTACGACACCTCCGCGGTCTGCACATGTTCAGCTCGGTGATGTCCCACGAACTCATGATCTAGTAGAGCTTCGAGGAGAGTTCCATCAACATGACGGCATGAAGATGGTGTTGATGAAGCTATTGACGCAGGGCTTCGCCTAAGCACCACTACGATATGATCGAGGTGGATTATGGTGGTAGGGGGCACCACACACGGCGAAAGATCAATGATCAACTTGTGTGTCTATGGGGTGCCTCCCTCCCCCGTATATAAAGGAGTGGAGGAGGGGGAGGGGCCGGCCCTCCTAGGCGCGCCCCAAGGGGAGTCCTAATCCCACCGGGAGTAGAACTCCAACCCTTCCAAGAGTAGGTGTAGAGGGAAGGAGGATAGAGGGGAAAGGAAAGGGGGGCGCCGCCCCCCCTCCTTGTCCAATTCGGACTAGAGGGGGAGGGAGCGCGCGGCCTGCCCTGGCCGCCCCTCCTCTTCTCCACTAAGGCCCAATAGGCCCATTACACTCCCGGGGGGTTCCGGTAACCCCCCGTACTCCGGTAGTTGTCCGAACTTGCCCGGAACCCTTCTGAAGTTCAAACATAGTCATCCAATATATCTATCTTTATGTCTCGAACATTTCGAGACTCCTCGTCATGTCCGTGATCATATCCGGGACTCCGAACTACCTTCGGTACATCAAAACACATAAACTCATAATACCGATCGTCACCGAACGTTAAGCGTGAGGACCCTACGGGTTCGAGAACTATGTAGGCATGACCGAGACACGTCTCTGGTCAATAACCAATAGCGGAACCTGGATGCTCATATTGGCTCCTACATATTCTACGCAGATCTTTATCGGTCAAATTGCATAACAACATACGTTGTTCCCTTTGTCATCGGTATGTTACTTGCCCGAGATTCGACCGTCGGTATCTCAATACCTAGTTCAATCTCTTTACCGGCAAGTCTCTTTACTCGTTCTGTAATGCATCATCCCGCAACTAACTCATTGGTCATATTGCTTGCAAGGCTTATAGTGATGTGCATTACCGAGAGGGCCCAGAGATACCTCTCCGAAACAAGTAGTGACAAATCCTAATCTCGATCTATGCCAACTCAACAAGTACCATTGGAGACAACTGTAGAGCACCTTTATAATCATCCAATTATGTTGTGACGTTTGGTAGCACACAAAGTGTTCATCCGGTAATCGGGAGTTGCATAATCTCATAGTCATAGGAACATGTATAAGTCATGAAGAAAGCAATAGCAGTAAACTAAATCAATCAAGTGCTAAACTAACGGAATGGGTCAAGTCAATCACATCATTTTCCTAATGATGTGATCTCGTTTATCAAATAACAACTCATGTCTATGGCCAGGAAACTTAACCATCTTTGATCAACGAGCTATTTAAGTAGAGGCATACTAGTGACACTCTGTTTGTCTATGTATTCACACATGTATTACGTTTCCGGTTAATACAATTATAGTATGAATAATAAACATTTACCATGAATTAAGGAAATAAACAATAACTTTATTATTGCCTCTAGGGCATATTTCCTTCAGTATTGTGTTTATTTTTTCGCCTAATAGGTTATGTCGTGTGAATATTTATTTTATTAATCAAAGGTCTTGCTATCTCATTTCCTTTTGCATATATGTTACCTTATTGTTTTCGCTATACTTCCATTATGTCGAATTGCTAAACATCATTGAGGTAATTTTCCCCCGTCTCTTCACTCGCTTTTTATCGGTGAAACCAATATGATGCAAACCGCTCCGTGAAAGCTGGTATAATAAAATAGATTGAAGCGTATGCATTGGGCAGGGACGCGTACACATTACATAAGAGTGAAGGCAATCACTAGATTATGTGATATTTGGCTGGTAAGTCAGATTGACCCTCACGCACGTCAAAAGATAAGCCTCGATCTTAACATTCTCGTGGGAGTACAACAACAGCACACACAGGCCATCCCTGGAACATTCTAGAATATACGATTCACACAACACCATATATCCATACAATTTAACATTTGGAAGCATAGTTTCTATTTTGTTGAACAATTGATCGTTTCATTTTGTTTTAGCTGAAACCAGATCTATGTGTATGATGTGCTGAGATGATTGGATTTTTCCCCGATTAAAACAAGATCTATGGGCACCATATGCTAAGAAGGCGAGGTGAGGAGACATAAATCCTTTGCATTTTTTTTGCGGGAAGAAGTGCAACCTTATGAGCTTGATGATGCCACTTCACTGCCTCCAACTTGCTTCTTTTCCCTTTCTGGCATCTTGGTATCAACGGGGGGATAAGTTTGTTCTATGAATACTTTCTTGCAAGCTTTCTTCTTTGTTTGCTTCTTATCAAGCTTGCGAGAACTTTTAAATTTTATCTAGTAGTATTCTATATGTCGTGTATGGCTACCATGTTATTTATGTGTGGGAGACTACGTTGGTTTGTTTTAGTAAAACATGGTTGTACCACTTCGCCTATAGCTTGTTGCTATGTTTACATATTTATGCCCCGTCATGTCAGGGAGTTCGAGCTCTCGCAGGATCTATTCTGAGGGAGCCTAGAAACTAACGTGCAAAATTTTTCTTTCAACTAGAAAACAAAAAAGAGAATTCTGAATAGAACACCATTATCTTTTCCAAAAAGCAATGTGTCGTTTCAACTTAGAAAATTGATCTTGTTTGGAAAAAAGAGAACCTAATAGAAACGCATACCAACACACATGTACACTCCTATGAATATGCATATGCACTCAGTACCTCAATGAGCATCTCCGACAGACTGAACCGGTTGATCTTGAGGTTGACAAAGTCGCCACAAACACATTATAGTTGATGGACACACCATAACAGTGAAGCAATAGCGTCAGAGAACCTAAAATAAATCTAGAAAATATACAAGCACATGTGCCAAATTTAAGACTTAAAACCCGGGCAAGTTGGTTCCACCATAAAAACTCTAACCATCCTCTTCAATTTTTTCGATTGGAGTAAATGATGGGCAAGGGCGAAGCCACATGCACACCTCATCAATACGGCGAAGACCCAGACGCTTCACAAGTTTGGCCTCACGCTTGACAAAGTTGTACTTAAACACGCCATCCCAAAAGACAAAGTAGGCACACCCGTCACCTTCATCTAGTTTTGTAGCGAAGCTGGTAGGAGATCCAAGGAACAACATGTGGTCACTTAAGTCTCGACTGTCTCTCTGGACCCATTGTATCTTCCCACTACTTGGCTCCTTCTGCATCACGCGGATTTTCAGCCGCAACATTCTTGCTAGGTTGCTGCACGTGTGACGATAACATCGGTCGTTCACAAGGACGGTTGCCAACAATAGCTCGCCATGTGACTCTACGATGTAACTGCATTCATGAGAATAACATATATCCCTGTTTATATCCCATGTCGATTCGAGGCTACTGCCGTTATCACTGTTATTGGCTTCAAATTTCATCATCCTCATCACACACCCAAGAGAATCGCCGGCCGACACTAGGACCTTGTAATCATGATACATGACATAGTGCCGCCCTGATAATTCTAATCTCTTCATCAGGACCATCCATGCCAGATCGTTGGGATGAAGGATCGCCGCTGTAAATATCACCCTGCACGAAATGGAGGGCAGCGCCCGGTATAGAAAAACAGTGCCATCGCCGTAGACGACACCATGCACTTTCTTCATGGACGTCCTGATCTCATCTGGTAAGGGAGGTAGGTGGGTGGCTGCTCCGGTACGAATATTGATGAGCCTTGGGTCGGGACAGGCGACAAAGAGCCAGGCGGCGGTGCCGTCCACGCTAGCCACCCAGTTCTTGATATGTGAAGGTGGTACCTCCGGTGGCTCCACCAGAACGATGTCGTCGTGGCTCGATGCCTCAGGGGAGCGACGGGAATCGATAATGGTGTGCAACATATGGCCGCTGCGCATAGTCAGAACCCACGGCAGGCACGTGGGGCGGGAGTGTAGTAGGGCCGCCGCTTCGCGCCAGGACCTGCAGACGGCGTGGAAGCGGACGTGATCGGCGGCGTGCTGCAAGCGGCTGGAGACCTCGAGGAGCAGATCCGGTGGCAGACCTGCCCACGGGCTGGGCGTGGGCGTGGTGCACCCCATCGGAAAGGATCAGATCTAGTCTAGGAGATAGGTCGAGAACCTCCTGATCAGGTACATATATAGATCAATCTTTCGTAACCGTCAATCTTTCGGGAAACTCTCCCAGTCAGAGACGGTCTCCATATGCGCATTGATCTCGCCGTCCTGCTGGCCTTCCCTGCATGGCCTCCACCCCGATGAACCACTGATCGAGCGCCACCGCGCGATGTACCCTGCGTTCAACGACGCAGCAGCACCGTCGCATCAGTAGGGGGGTAGGGAGGGGGTCGACAGGTTCACCAGCCAGAGGAGGGGCTCACCAACCGGCAGGAGCTTGCTGGTGCAGATCGTATCCTGCGTCGACCCTTCACGGCAGCGGCGGCAGGCTCCAAACTTTCGATGCTACCTTTTTCTAGTTAATTTCCATGTTCAGATTTGTACTCC
Source organism: Triticum aestivum (assembly GCF_018294505.1). Classification (NCBI taxonomy): domain Eukaryota; kingdom Viridiplantae; phylum Streptophyta; class Magnoliopsida; order Poales; family Poaceae; genus Triticum; species Triticum aestivum. The sequence continues at coordinate 671,419,950 of NC_057810.1, forward strand.
CTCCGTTCTAAATTGCTCGTCGCTGAAATGAATGTATCTTGAACTAAAATACATTTAGATACATCCATACATGCAACAAATAATTTAGAACGGAGGGAGTAAAATGCAAGCAGTTGGTCATTTTTGTTGTTTTGAAGTATAGTTTTGCTACAGATTGGTTGTACTTTACCATAATAGATGTGATCTTATCATGTTCTACCTTGTTTCTGTGTGTGTAACCTAGCAGAAAGAAACAATCAATTTGGATGAAATATTTCGTAGATAGGTACAAGTCCCCCCCCCCCCCCCCGCATCGCCTTATTTGCCGACTTGGGGGAAACCCTAGCTGCACCGCTGCCATAAACTCCCCACCCCCTCCCTACTTTGCTGCTGCCGGAGGGGATGCAGGCGAAGCCGTGCGTGCCCCAGGGAAGGTGACGGCGGGGCTCTCTAGTCTACTATGACTGTGACCCCGTGCAGGTGCTGCGGCCGTCGGGTGGTGCAAGGTCCGCACGGCTCTAGGGCGGCGGCCTCTCGTCGTGGTGGTTGGTCTGTGCAGCGGCGATCGGCGGTGGTAGTGTTGCACGACAGAGGTTGCCCTGTGGTTGGCGCAGGGGCCAGATCTGGGACCCTCGAGGAGCGGCGCCCTACTGAGATCTCCGTGGCCATGGGGACGCGGTGCTGGCCACCCATGCTCCAGTGGTGTCGCCTAGGGCGTGCGCTGGGGCGACGTCCTGCTTGTGGCTCGCACTGATGGACATGGGACAGGCAAGCTTGGTGGCGGGGGTGGATCTGGCAGGTGGTGGTTGGCGGTGATGGACAGGAGATGGCATGGCTGGATCTTCGCTCGGGTCAGCACTGGTGCTCGAGGTGAGCAGTGGCGTCATTGAGGTACCTTGTGCTGGCTCCGGCGAGGATGCTCGTCGGCGAGTTACAGGAGGTGGTAAGGTCTTGTGCTCTTATGCTTTGCCAGACTTGGCGGCCTGCGTGCGTGGTTAGGTTGGAGGTGTGGTGCTTCAGGCGAAAGCCTTATGTCAGCCTGTGTCGGCGGCGATAACTGGGTGCCGTTTGTCCTCCTTGTAGGAGTCATTGTGAAGCTTTCACAGCTCATCCTTCCAATGTGCTCCGGACGAAAGCCTAAGACCCATTTCCGGATCGGACTACGGCGGTGTCCTCGATGTTGTTCCCCCTTTGGGGGCGGAGTCTTGGAGCCATTGATCCGCTGTCGGTTGGTTCTCGTCTCGGCTCAAGCACGATTGGTCAAGCTTGGGGATGTAGGTGTCTGGTGGTGGCGGTGGAAGTGATCTATGGTTGTGGATATTGCCTTGGTCATCCTGGTGCTGACGGTTGAGCACTCTTTTGGGGGCTCGTGACGATGGTGAGGTCTCAGAGTTCGGTGCCCTTCGACGACGCCTGAGGGTTGGTTGCCTCGCAGGGTGTTTTGGTTCTCTCTGTTTGTGATGGTGGCTGTGGTGTGGCCCAGAGGAGGTGCAGGGCTGTCTCGGCGGAACATTGCCCTTCGGCACGGTCTGCGGCTCTCTTTGTCGTGACGTGGCTAGGCAGTGCGAAGCCCTTCGATGGCGGTTGCGAGCCTCCTAGTTCTTCAAGGTGCAGAGCGATCGCAAGGCAGCAAGCGACTTCTTCTCTACGTCTTCTCGGTGTTGGTTCTCCTTTCGACTGATCCAACAATGCTAGTTTCCCGCTCTTCTCAGTTTGCCTAGTGGTGTTGGGTTCTAAGTTCTTGGTGTTGGCTACTTGTCATAGCTTGTTTCTGGCTATTCTCTGTTGTTCCTTGTTGCTTCTTATGTCTGTTGGGTGCTACTTTTGGTAGCCGTTGTGTTGTATCTCGGTCTCATTTATTTGATAATGAAAATGGTTCAGGCCGGCGCAAGCCTGCCGTAGCACCGTAAAAAAAAGAAATATTTTGTAGATCACGAAATGATATTATGCTGCACACCTTTTAATCCTCTAATTCAAATAACCCCAATTAGGTTTTTGCCCAGTTTTCTGGAAAATTATCTTCTGCTTAATTAATTGAAGGACCTCCGGTTCCCCCCTAAAAAAAGATTGGATGGTAAACTTGTACTTTCTAGACCCAGATCATGGAAGCAAGCATGCTATACATTTTCTGTTTTCTTAATTGGATACTTCAAATATGTCTCATTTAATTAAGTTGCGATAGCAACACTTTTTTTTGTTTTCTTCGGCATCCATGTTTCCTAGGTCTCATATATCTGTTGTGCTTTTTATGTACAACTAGATCATCATAGGCGCGAGTTGCGGCGCCCGTTGATTTTGGCAGTATAATATTAGTGATGATGAATTCATATACAAGAATAGTATTTTGATCATGGGATATACATATCACATTAAATTCAATGGTAGTATTCCAATCATGTGATATAATTATCTCACCCATGAATCATGTCTTTTGACCTGTGTTTTGGCACCTCATATTCATCCGATGGTTTTGTACTTTTGTGTCTATTTATTTTTGACGCGAGCATGTTTGCTATTGATGGAAATATATATGTTGATTAATATTTTCTGTACAAATATGTTAGATGGTAAGAAGGTTGGTAGATTTTGATTTTTTTATAAGAATAGCAAGGTTGCTAAACCATGGGAGGAATAGAAAGCGAGAGGTAAGGCATAATATATGGGCACTCAATTACTTTATGGGTAAATACAACAGTTGTGCAGTATATCACGATGCCACAGGTTGCCACACCCGTCTATTTTGACAATAGAATGATGAGTGGAGCATAAGAAGTACTCAATACTGGTGAATAATTCTGAAGCAATAATATTGGGAAAACTTAACACTAAGATGTGCTCAAACTTCAAGGAGCACTTCAAATGACCAAGTGGGTAGAAGTTTCTCAATAAATCAATGTCTCAATTTTAAGAAAGAAGACAACTACATCTATTAGAAGTTTGATCTTTTGTCTACGTGCAATATAGTAGGAAAAACCAATGTACGCCATGATTAAAAGAAGTATAATCTCTTCAAGGATTTAGGGTGACTCCTTACTTTAGCATACATTAGGTGAAACAATCTTATCAAGTAGAATACAAACTGGCGAAACCTGTGCCTCATGAGTGTTCACAGGTGAATCTGACAAATGCATATTCAGATAGTTATTTTGGTAGACAAAAGCATGAAGTATATGAACATATAGATCAGCTTGGATAAGATGCCTAAATGGATGGATGGGCCTTGAAGGGGACTTGCACTATCCAAGAATAAATAATATTAGACAAATACAGAATTTCATACTTAGATTTCCCTAAAACTGATATACTATATCCAAGAATGGTACAGCTGAGAACATACCACTTTTGTTTTGAACCAATAAATAGAATCGATATTTTTAGCTATTTTCGAGGAGACAATATGCTAAAACTTCTTCATAAGCCGAAGAAAACAATAATCTTGATTGTCCAATTGAAAAATAAAAATATACACAACAATTCAAAACTAAGCACGTACCTTGTCAAGGCCTATTTCCTAAAAGTTGAGCCTTTATCTCCGCATCTCATTGGTATATCACCTGCAAAAAAATGAACAGATAAAACTTCAAAGATGGAACATGAAAAGAAAATCATATTGGCACGCAGAGAAAGTTTTATCACTATATAAGGAAATTTATACAATTACAATAAATAATGATATAAGAGGGGTAGCAGGATTACAATAAATAATGATATAAATTTGCAAAGCATGCATTTTATCTGATGAATTTAACAAAAACCATCAAGGAGTGTGTTAGGCTATTAGCATAACAATGAGCAGTTCTTGATCCCTGTTTTTGTTGCATTGCCTGTAAATGGGATGAGAAAAATACATCGTTGTAGTTGCACCAACAAGGAAAAAGAATCAACATTAAGGATAAGTGCATATATGAAGGAGCATAAGATATAGCATCAGTTGGTACAAATGAAAAATTATTGGACCAAAAAAAAACACCTCGTCTAACATTAGATCTCCTCAGATGTAAAAAAGAAACACCATAATATTTAGTATGTACCACCTATCTTGCATCAAGGGATCTCGTCAGATGTAAAGCATCCTTTAACTAGTAGAAAAGGGGGCAATGGTCCAGGCCGGGTCAGCCCATTAGTCCCGGTTCAGTCCAAAACCGGGACCAATGGTGGCATTGGACCCGGTTCGTGAGCCCCGGGGGCCGGCCGGGCCACGTGGGCCATTGGTCCCAGTTCGTCTGGACCTTTTGGTCCCGGTTGGTGGGACGAACCGGGACCAATGGGCCTCGCTCCTGGCCCACCACCATTGATCCCAGTTGGTGGCTTCAACCGGAACCAAAGGCAGCCCTTTAGTCCCAGTTCATGCCACCAACCGGGACCAATGAGGTGCCTATATATACCCCCTCGCGTAAGAGCTCTAGCAGCCGAGGGGGAGAGGGCTTGGTGGTGCTCTAGCTCACCTCCTATGCACACAAGGTGTTCGATGGAATGCCCGAGCCACACTACTTAAACTTTCTCCTCTCCAAGCTCGACCTCCAAACTCCATTTTCCTTAACATTTGTCTAGGTTTAGCGGTCCATCACGCCCCGTCGCCGTCTTCACCGCTGTCGATCACCCGCGCCGATCTCATCGCCGGCACCACCGTGGTGAGCTTCTTGTTCTTATCTTCTTTCTGAAAGGAACAATATTCTTACTTGTATGTTTAGATAGATACTTGTATTATTTTCTTACTTTTATTATTGCATCTTATATAGTGCGATGGTTTTGGAATCCGCCCCCGTCGGCCCTCGTCCTGTCTATGATTCAGATGTGGTATATATTATCTTTTCATAACTATTGGTTCATTTATTGTTTATGAAAATTATGCCGACCAACGTGACATAGATTTTATTTATCTAGGAGGTTGTTGAACCGAAAATTCCAACCGACCCTATTGTCGAGAGGTTAAATTTAGTTGAAGAATAAAACAATTTCTTGAAGGAAAAAATAAGAAAAATTGAGAAGGAGAAGATGATATTGGAGTGGCATGTTGCAGATGTCGTTGATGATCACAAGATCAAGATGGATGCAATTCGCTTGAAGATTAGAAAGATTAGAAAATATGCCATTCATACCGAGGCTTGGTATCATTATGCCATTGGATCAGTTGTTACCTTGGTTGCGATTATGATCGCATTTGTTTTCGCATTGAAATGTTTTACATAGTTTCAATGTATGGTTTAATTAATTTAGATGCTCTACAGAGCTTTATGTTGTTCTATAATGACTTTCGCTTGAAGATGAGAACTATGTATGTACTTTGGTTTTAATGTGATGATGAACTTCTATTAATTTGGTCACTTAATTATCTATTCATGATGTTCCGTAATGATTTTTGACACACTTAATTATATATGATGCACGCAGATGAACCGACAATGGATGTACGGTAACAGACACACCTCCGAGTACATTAAGGGTGTGCATGATTTTCTCGAAGTGGCTGAGGCAAACAAGCAGAATGGTTTTATGTATTGTCCATGCCCTATATGTGGGAATACGAAGTCTTACTCTGACCGAAAAATCCTTCACACCCACCTGCTTTACAAGGGTTTCATGCCACACTATAATGTTTGGACGAGGCACGGAGGAATAGGGGTTATGATGGAAGATGGCGAAGAAGAAGAGTACGATGACAACTATGTGCCCCCTGAATACAGTGATGCTATTGAACATCAAGAGGAACCAGACGATGTGCACAATGATGCTACAATGGGCGAAGCTGCTGAAGATCAAGAGGAACCAGACGATGTGCCCGATGATGATGATCTCCGCCGGGTCATTGTCGATACAAGGACGCAATGCGAAAGTCAAAAGGAGAAGCTGAAGTTCGATCGCATGTTAGAGGATCACAAAAAAGGGTTGTACCCCAATTGTGAAGATGGCAACACAAAGCTCGGTACCATACTAGAATTGCTGCAGTGGAAGGCAGAGAATGATGTGCCTGACAAAGGATTTGAGAAGCTACTGAAAATATTGAAGAAGAAGCTTCCAAAGGATAACGAATTGCCCGACAGTACATACGCAGCAAAGAAGGTCATATGCCCTCTAGGATTGGAGGTGCAGAAGATACATGCATGCCCTAATGACTGCATCCTCTACCACAGTGCGTACAAGGATCTGAACGCATGCCCGGTATGCGGTGCATTACGATATAAGATCTGACGAGATGACCCTGGTGATGTTGCCGGCAAGCCCCCCCAGGAAGAGGGTTCCTGCGAAGGTGATGTGGTATGCTCCTATAATACCAAGGTTGAAACGTTTGTTCAGAAACGGAGAGCATGCCAAGTTGATGCGATGGCACAGTGAGGACCGTAAGAAAGACGGGAAGTTGAGAGCACCCGCTGACGGGTCGCAGTGGAGAAAAATCGAGAGAAAGTATTGGGATGAGTTTGCAAGTGACCCAAGGAACGTATGGTTTGCTTTAAGCACGAATGGCATTAATCCTTTCGTGGAGCAAATCAGCAATCACAGCACCTGGCCCATGACTCTATGTATGTATAACCTTCCTCCTTGGATATGCATGAAGCAGAAGTTCATTATGATGCCAGTTCTCATCCAAGGCCCTAATCAACCCGGCAACGACATTGATGTGTACCTAAGGCCATTAGTTGAAGAACTTTTACAGCTGTGGAATGGAAACGGTGTACATACGTGGGATGAGCACAAACATGAGGAATTTGACCTAAAGGCGTTGTTGTTCGTGACCATCAACGATTGGCCCGCTCTCAGTAACCTTTCAGGACAGACAAACAAGGGATACCACGGATGCACGCACTGTTTACTTGACACCGATAGTATATACCTGGGAAGCTGCAGGAAGAATGTGTACCTGGGCCATCGTTGATTTCTTCCAACCAACCATCAATGTCGAAAGAAAGGCAAGCATTTCAAAGGCGAGGCAGATCACCGAAAGAAGCCCGCCATGCGTACCGGTGATCACGTACTTGCTATGGTCAATGATTTACATGTAATCTTTGGAAAGGGTCCCGACGCACTAGCTGTTCTGAATGACGCTGAGGGACACGCACCCATGTGGAAGAAGAAATCTATATTTTGGGACCTACCCTACTGGAAAGACCTAGAGGTCCACTCTTCAATTGACGTGATGCACGTGACGAAGAACCTTTGCGTGAACCTGCTAGGCTTCTTGGGCGTGTATGGAAAGACAAAAGATACAGCTGAGGCACGGGAGGACCTGCAACATTTGCACGAAAAAGACGGCATGCCTCCAAAGCAGTATGAAGGTCCTGCCAGCTATGCTCTTACCAAAGAAGAGAAGGAAATCTTCTTTGAATGCCTGCTTAGTATGAAGGTCCCGACTGGCTTCTCATCGAATATAAAGGGAATAATAAATATGCCAGAGAAAAAGTTCTAGAACCTAAAGTCTCATGACTGCCACGTGATTATGACGCAACTGCTTCCGGTTGCATTGAGGGGGCTTCTACCGGAAAACGTTCGATTAGCCATTGTGAAGCTATGTGCATTCCTCAATGCAATCTCTCAGAAGGTGATCGATCCAGAAATCATACCAAGGCTAAGGAGTGATGTGGTGCAATGTCTTGTCAGTTTCGAGCTGGTGTTCCCACCATCCTTCTTCAATATCATGACACACGTCCTTGTTCATCTAGTCGACGAGATTGTCATTCTGGGCCCTGTATTTCTACACAATATGTACCCCCTTGAGAGGTTCATGGGACTCCTAAAGAAATATGTCCGTAACCGCGCTATGCCAGAAGGAAGCATCTCCATGGGCCATCAAACAGAGGATGTCATCGGGTTTTGTGTTGACTTCATTCCTGGCCTTAAGAAGATAGGTCTCCTTAAATCGCAGTATGAGGGGAGACTGACTGGAAAAGGCACGCTTGGAAGGGACTCAATAATATGCAGGGACGGATATTCTTGGTCTCAAGCACACTACACAGTTGTACAGAACTCTACCTTGGTGACCCCGTATGTCGATGAACACAAGAACAGTCTGCGCTCCAAACACCCAGAGCAGTGCGATGACTGGATTACATGTGAACACATCAGGACTTTCAGCAGTTGGTTGGAAACATGTCTCAGAGGTGACAACACTGTTTGTGATGAGCTGTACTTGTTGTCCAGGGGACCATCTTTGACCGTTACGATTTGGAAAGGATACGAGATAAATGGGAATACATTTTACATGATTGACCACGATCAAAAGAGCACCAACCAAAACATCGGTGTTCGCTTTGATGCAACAACCGAGAGGGGAAAGGACACATATTATGGTTACATGGTGGACATATGGGAACTTGACTACGGACATGATTTTAATGTCCCTTTGTTTAAGTGTAAATGGGTCAATCTGTCAGGAGGCGGGGTACAGGTAGACCCACAGTACGGAATGACAACAGTGGATCTAAAAAATCTTGGGTACACTGACGAACCTTTCGTCCTAGCCAATGATGTGGCACAGGTTATCTATGTGAAGGACATGTCTACCAGACCGAGAAAAAGAAAAGATAAGGAAGCGAATACATCATACGATGAGCCAAAGCGCCACATAGTTCTTTCAGGAAAAAGGGACATCGTGGGAGTGGAGGGCAAGACAGACATGTCTGGAGATTATGAAAAGCTTCATGAAATTCCTCCCTTCAAAGTCAAGGCTGACCCCAGCATCCTAATAAACGATGAAGATTATCCATGGTTATGGCGCAATAAGCAAATGACACAAGCGAAGAAAAAGTGAAGGCTTTCTCCCGCAACTATTATGATGATACCATGCCAACTTTGTAACAGACGAGTATGATACCATTGTCCGTTTTGTACATGCACATGCTATATGTGGGTGAAATTATGATACCATGCCAACTTTCAACTTTTTCAGAGTTCATTTGAAATGTTTTAATGTCTTATGGTTCGGCCCTCGTAATACCATTAATCCCGGTTCGCTCCTAGTCAACTATGTTCTCACCAAGAACACTCTCAAGAGGGCAGCCACGTGGGCCATTGGTCCTGGTTTGTCTGGACCTTTTGGTCCCGGTTCCACGCACGAACCGGGACCAATGCGCCTCGCTCCTAGCCCATGACCAATCCTTCAAATAATTCAAATTTTAACTATTCAAATTTGAAAACTAATGGCACTAACAGAAAGTTTATAATTTTTCAAAAACTAATGACACTAACAGAAAGTTTATAATTTTGCTGACCTAGAAGCAAAAAGAATTAAAAAATAAAGCAAAAAACAAAAGAAAATAAATAATGCAGAAAGCAAAACAAAAAAATTGGAAACAAAATAGAAATAGCAACAATAAGTATTTTGTTGTAAGTAGAAACAAAATAGAATAAATAAAGCAACAAAGAAAACAAAAAAACAAAAAAAGTGTTTTTCAAATTTGAAAACTAATGGCACTAACAGAAAGTTTATAATTTTTCTAAAACTAAAAGCAAAAAAGAACTAAAAAATAAAGCAAAAAACAAAACAAAATAAATAATGAAGAAAACAAAACAAAAAACTGAAAAAAATGAAAATAGCAACAATAAGTATTTTGTTGTAAGTAGAAACAAAATTAAACAAATTAAGCAAGAAAGAAAACAACAAAAAAAAGTGTTTTCAAATTTGAAAACTAATGGCACTAACAGAAAGTTTATAATTTTTCTAAAACTAAAAGCAAAAAGAATTAAAACATAAAGCAAAAAACAAAAGAAAATAAATAATGCAGAAAAAAACAAAAAAAACCTGGAAAAAAACTAAAAAAAACTACCACCTATTGGGCCACCATGACCTGAATACGACTAGAAACCCAACCTGGGCTAGGATTCAGGCTCGCAGAAGGCCCAATAGGCCCACAACAGCATAGTATGAGATTAGGCCCGAAAGCCTGTAGTTGAGAGGAGCTCGAGAGGGTGGGCGCAGTAGCGCTTATAAACCACTCTCGAGCCCTCTCAACTAGCAAGGTGGGACTAAACTTTGGCCGCGACGCGGGCAGCATAGGGGCCTTTGGTCCCGGTTGATGGCACCAACCGGGACTAAAGAGGGCATTGGTCCCGGTTGGTGGCACGAACTAGGACCAATGCCCCCCCCCCTTAGTCCCGGTTGGTACCATCAACCGGGACCAAAGGCCGCCGCTTCCCGCCCTTTGGGCTGCCGAAAACTGGCCTTTGGTCCCGGTTGGTGGCACAAACCGGGACTAAAGGGGGCATTGGTCCCGGTTGGTGCCACGAACCGGGACCAATGCTTCGACTATATAAGAAACACTTGTGAAAAATTCTCAGTTTTCATCGCCAGTTGCCCCCATCCCCAGACGACGCCGAGCTCATCGATGCCGTCAGGCTGCTCCACCTCGCCATCACCGCCGCGGCCGCCAAGGCCGTCGCCTCCCCGAGCCCGCGCCGTCCAAGTTGCCGCCTCCCCGAGCCCGCGCCGTCCTCGTCGTTGGCCTCCCCAAGCCCGCGCCGTCCAAGTTGCCGGCCTTCCCGAGCCCGCGCCGTCCTCGTCGCCGACCTCCCCGAGCCCGCGCCGTCCTCGTCGCCGGCCTCCCCGAGCCCGCCGTCCTCGTCCCCGTTGCCGCCTGCCTCCCCGAGCCCACCCTCCTCATCCCAGTCACCGCGTGCCGCTCGAGACCGCCGTCCCCGTCATCGTGTGCCGCCCCGAGCCCCTGCCCCGTCCCGCCCCCGCGCGCCGGCGCCCTCGCCGCTCCCGCTATCGCCATCGTCATCGCTAGCCGCCCCCGCGATGTGAGCCGGCGCGCAGCCCCGACTCTGTTTTTTTATTTTTATTAGTTTAATTATTTGTTCATATATATATATATAATGTATATGTGTATGTATGTGGCTATGCGGCTCTGTTTTTTTCATTTTCATTAGTTTAGTTTTTTTGTTCATTTATATACATATATAATGTATATGTGTATGTATGTAGATGTTCAAAATGTATAGAAAAATTGTTCAGAGCATGTTTTTGTTCATATATGTATTTTTTGTTCATATGTGTATTAATGTTTTCATATATGCAAAAGATAGATTTTTAGAAAAGTTAGGATTTTTTTCTGTTCATAGATTTTTTTGGTTATATTAATTATTGTAGAATATACAAATGTTTGTATATTCATATGAACAATGCATTAGGCAAAAGGAAAATAAGAAGAGGAAGAAAGGAGGAGAAGAGGAGAAATAAATAAGAAGAGGAAAAAAGAAGAAAAAGAAGAGGAGAAGAAGAAAGGAATAGAGGAGAAGAAGAGAAAATAGAATATTTTTTATTTTTTCTTATTCTCCCCTATTCCTTTCTTCTTCTCCTCTTTTTTTTCTTCTTTTTTTCTTCGATCTTCTCTTCTATTCCTTTCTTCTTCTCCTCTTTTTATTTCTTCTTTTGTCTTCTTATTTTTTATCGGGTATGTCGTTGTCCATACCCCCTCCCGATAACTTCAACACGAGGGGGAGGGTCGATATACCCCCTCCCCGATAACATTATTTTCCCATGTATGTACGTCGTCGTTTTCGATATAACCCCTCCTGGATAACTTCGACATGAGGGGCGGTCGATATATATACCCCCTCTCGACCGCGATAACTTATACCACGGCAGCAGCCCCCCTCGGCCCTCTCGCTCGACCAAAACTCTCGAGGACACCCAAACCCTAGAGAAAAAACTCTTGTTCTCTTACCCCCTTACGCCGCGCCCCTACCCGACAAACTCTCTCGAGACAGCGTCGATGCCACTAATTAATATGATTCCTTACTGTGATTAGCTAGCTAGTTCTATGTTTGCCACTAATATATCCATATCTGTCATGTTTGAATAATAATTACCATGTTGTAAATATTTGTAGAAACTATGGACACCCCCCGAGACGAAGCAACAGGAGTGATGTTAGAGGAGATAATCGCACATGGAAGTGATGCCGTCTTATCGTTTCTGAACAACACCGATGGTCTGGAAGGACAGGGTGAAGAAGCAGGCAATTATGATGGCTCCTTTGACCCAATGCCAGTGCAAGAAGGAGACCATGAGGACGGCTCCGGTGACGCAATAACGGTGCAAGAAGGAGACCGTGATGACGGCTCTGGTGACCGAACCGAGTCTGGCCAGGTATATATATTAGTTAAGCCTGCTGACTAGCTAATTGATGCATTCATTGTTTTGGTATATGACACATATTAATTAACTCTCGTCTTTCTTCTTTTTTCTAGCCCTCCGGATCGAGCACAACTTCGGTAAGGAGACGAGGGCCGAAAAAAAAGTTGAGCTCGGATGAAAAGTTTGAGATCACAGCAATTGCGCGCGACGACGAACCGATTGAACCCATCCGGACAAAGAACGTGCTGCTCAGTGCGGGGTTCTTGTTAGGGACAAGATCCCGATCAGCATCCACCAATGGTATAAGCCTAAGGAGGAGGACCCTCATGTGTATTATGTCAATGATATGCAGAAAGATGATCTTTGGACTGAGCTGAAGGCAAATTTCACCATACCGCCAGAGGAGGATCCGGAGAAGCCAGTTAAAGAGCAATTAATCAAGTCTTGTGCTCTTAAGAAGATGGCAGGCATATTCAGGAGGTGGAGGAAAGAGCTGAAAAAGTTTGTCGACAAAGAAGAGACACCAGAATTCATCAGCAAATATGAGAAGATCAAAGATCACTGGCCCGCATTTGTGGCCCACACGACATCGGATAAGAGTAAGAAGATGTCGGCGACAAACAAGCAAAATGTTGCGAAGAAGAAGTTTCACCATCGCACGGGGTCAGGTGGCTACCTCAAAGCCCGGGCTAAGTGGTCCAAGGCTGAGAATGATCTGCTTGATAAAGGGATCGAACCAGAGACAATGAGATGGCCAGACCGTTGCCGGACTTGGTTCTTCGGGGCTGGCGGAACCTTGGACCCTGTATCAGGGAAGTGCCATTGGACGGACGAGCAACTGAAAACACCAGTCACAAGGCTTCGGCAGTATATCAATGCAGCGCAGCAAGGGACGTTCGTTCCAGACAGGGAGAAGGACGAGCTCACAATGGCCCTCGGGAATCCTGAGCACCCTGGACGGACACGAGGCACGCCAGGCTCCATTCCGTGGAAGGTTGGTTTTCCGGACGCAGGGGGTTACAAAACCCAGGAGAGGAGGAAGAAACTGGAGCAGAGCCAACTGCAGGCGCTGCATGAAAGGGTAATGGGGCTAGAGGAAAGAGAAGCAGATCGCAGCAAACGACCTGCCGAAGCTTCCCCCGAAGCTACCCCGCCATCTCAGCGGAGAAGCAGCATGGCTTCCACCGAGCTGCTTCAGCCGGAGCATGTCTTGACGGCTCCTGCCAACTATCACGTGGATGCTATCAAGGAGTCTCAAAATTGCCACATTATGACGCGATGGATGAATTTGAAGGTCAATGCGGCTGTTGGCTCTGTTTATCGTACTGAACACGGCGCATCTTTTCACTGTCGGCCGATTCCAGAAGGATATGCTAGGGTGATTGTGGATGAAATAACAGAGGGATTTGAGGACCTCTAGCTTGACTACCCTACCGGTGAAGGGGAGACTAGGCTGGATTCTGCTCTGAAGACTCCATGCCTATGGCGGAAGAAGCTCATCAACCTTCCGAACTGGACGCCTCCGCCGCCTCCTCCTCCTCTGGCGAGTCAGGGCACTCCGCCTCCTCCACCGCCTCCTCCTCCGGCGAGTGATGATCAGGGCACTGTGCCTCCTTCTCCGGCGCGTGGCGGCAATCCGCCTCCCTCTCCGCCTGCGCCGGTGCACCCGAGCAGCCAGCAGCCTCCTCCTTCTCCGCCTCGCCAGCAAGGGCGGAAGAGACCCGCCGCCGCCCCGGCTGCTCCGGCGCGTCGTAGTCCTTCTCCTCCGCCTCGTAAGCAAGCACGAAAGAAGATAGACGCCGCAGCCACGCCGTCTGCTCCGACGTCTAGCAGTACAGCCAGAGGTGGGAGGCAATACAGATACGGTCCTCCTCTCAAGCCTCTAGAGAAGTTACCGTATGAGAGGACCGTGGAGGAAAACGCGAAGATCGTGCAGGCCGAAGTGGACAACTTCTTTGAAGGGTTGAAAGCAAAGAGACATCCACCTCCGGAGGAGAAGGTAGATTCGGTGAAAGCAAAGCGCACTCTCGATAACCAACTATGAGCGCATTACTGAATAGACATATCTCCAAGCGAAGCGGTCGGAAGTACTGTCAGACATCAAAGGTCAAGAGAACGACCAGCTGCAAAAAATATTGCCCAGCTCAGCGAACAAGCAAATCAATCATGCCCCCCGCTCAATGTGTCTAGCGGCGACATTGTCGCTAATGCTCCGGGGACGGTGGCCGGTTATGGCAATCTTGCAGATTACATGTCTGACAATCAACTTCCTGATTTCATGGAGGTGGACGAACACAGATACGAGTACGGGAAGCCTCCATAATTGGTACATGAAAACCTGCAGAGAGTCTGGGGGGACGAATACTTTGTATCTGAACATTAAAGAGGAGCGCGACCTCGTTGGAACTGATCTGTTGCATGTTCCATTTGAGGAGTTCTTCGAGTTCTTCAATCAAAAGGCCCTTGATAAATTAATGGTCTTTTGCTACTGTCTGTAAGTACTATTTCTGTCATTAAGTCTCTCTCTATATAGCTTAGCTCTTTCTTTGCATGTATTTATAATTAATTATCCTCACTATATTATGTAGATTGAAGATCATCGAGTGCAGAAAACAAGAAATATATGATATTGGGTTCATTAACACAAATATCATAGATGAAATTCTGGTTAAAAAGCACGCCGACGAGGCCGAGGCTAACTTGCTACAATCGTTGATCAAAAATCAAAACAAAGATACCATACTCTTTCCTTACAACTTTGAGTGAGTGTTACTGTCGTGTGCATATTCGGTTTCCCTTATTACTCGAGCGAGGTTATAGTAATGTAATTGATGAGTTATTCATGCGTGCGTAGCTTCCACTATGTTCTTCTGGAGATTAAGCTTGAGCGGGGACTAGTAACTGTCTTAGACTCGAGACGAAAAGATCCCAAAACCTATGCCGACATGACTAAATTGTTGAACAAGTAAGTTCAATCGATCGTTATCGCGCCATATCGGCAACTTTTTGTTCATTTCCTGATATCTCAAGTAATAATAATTATTTTCTTCGTCTTGCAGGGTTTGGAAACAGTTCACCGCAGAAGCTCCGGGACTGCCGAAGGAGTTGCGATATACATACCCGAAAGTAAGTACTACTAGCTAGCTAGCTAGTTGCGCGCATCTCCCGTTGATTCTATAGCTATACTTTCATCAATGTCATTTATAATGCTTCATTATCAGTTTGATTGACCTCTATTTCTCGTAAAGTGCTTGTGGCAGGAACAAGGGAATAATTTTTGTAGATACTACGTGTGCGAGTTCGTCTACAACACGACTTTGAAAAATAAGCGGGGCTACTCTCAAAGACAATATGAAGTGCGTAAGCAATAATATTCACAACTTCATTTTATTACACCATCATTTCTGTTGAGTTTCATTCATATATATGTATTAATTAACCCCCTTCTTCAAATTAGACGTGGCAGATGCGGAATGAACTCTTAGAACAAGATCGCATGAAAGCAATTCAAGAGGAATTGACGGGATTCTTTCTTGACCACGTCATCAATAAAGCCGGAGAATACCATGTGAAAGTTGATTTCAATTGCTAGGGGATTGTAATTAAGAGATCTTACATATCGTATATGTATGTAGCCAGTAGCGTCGGATAGATAATACGAAAACTTGTTGTTTGACTTAATCTCTCGGAGAAGGAGAGGTCGATCGATCACTTCTCTCGGTATGCATGACGAACTTCTGTACTTAATGGTTCCCTTCATTTTCTTACTAGCTAGCGTGTCGAGGGCCTCTCTATGTATAGTACGTAGCGTCGACCAAGTACGGACATAAGAGAGGACACTTCTCTCTATTAATTAGCTAGCTAACACAATATATGAAACACCTATTAACCCCCCAAAACTCCCAACCCCCCCCCCCCCTCAAAAAAACAAAAACCCCAGCCACTTAAATGCTGACGCGTGGATGCCTTTTGGTTCCGGTTGGTGCCACCAACCGGGACCAAAGTCCCTCCTACCTGGGCTCGGCGCACCGGCCACGTGGAGGCCCATCTGTCCCGGTTCGTGTTAAAACCGAGACTAAAGGGGGGAGGCATTAGTAACGACCCTTTAGTCCCGGTTCAAGAACCGGGACAAAAGGCCCTCACGAATAGGGACAAATCCCCCCTTTTCTAAATTTGGGGCTGCCATTCTACTGACTATAATTGCAGTATATCGTTTCTTTTCAATTCATTCTTCCTAGATGCCCACTCCCTTGCTTACTGTAATATCCATCAGCACAAATAAACGATAAGCAAAAAATCAACAGTAACATCAGTGATTGCAAATAACAAGTGAGGGAAGAGAGCATGGGAGAGGGAGGCCAAAATCGTCGAGAGAAAGTCACCTGAACTTGCGGGTGTTTTTAGCACACAGGGACAGGGTATGGTGGCGAATCAGGCCAAGGTGCAGGCTGCAGAGGTGCCGCACTACGTCGCTGCTTCCTAGGAAGCTCTACTCCATGGCCGCACCATCACTCACACGTACAACACTAAAGGTGAATGGAGAGCTGCCCACAATAGGGATGGAGGAACTCCGCCACAACGCTCATCGCGCCGACGATCTGACCTAGAGTAGACGCCGCCGGAGAGGTTGCGACTCGCGAGAGAAGGAGGAATCATGCAGGGTCGCTTGCTTCGCCTTCCCTAAAAGGCCGAGGTTGGCCCAGTTAACCAGAGAACGCCAATTTTGTTACGGGAGCGGCGGCCCATTCCCATTCGGAGAAGCTGTTGCCCTCAGAGGTTGATCCAACGGCGAAAAACTGATACGACTATAGATCCGATGACCGAAAACATTGATGGTCTTAGAGGGCTGGAAGAGTGCTCGGTTTCAATGTCTCTAAATTGGAGTGGGGCACTGCTAGAACCATGCCTCTTGATTTATGTGACTTAAAGCTTCCATATTTTGCTAGCACAATTACTGATATGCAAGATTGTCTACCATTTGCTATTGCATGTAATTATATGCTTCTGCTCTACTTTATTATTGTTTCAAAACGCCTAGATGGTCCTATGTATCCACTTGGTGTATTTATGCATGCGTTCGATTTTATTTGCAAGTATACTTGTATGCATTTCGATGAATTTGGTTTGTACTCCCTCCGTCCCAAAATAAGTGACTCACTTATTTTGGGACGGAGTGGGATCACTAATTTAGCACCCATACTGTTTAGTTGGAGCTTCAACTACTCACATCTACACGCCTTCTATCCCTCAATGTTAAATATACACATTCTTCTGTGAATAATCTCTTGCGATGATTCAAATGTTCTCCCGATGGTTCCATCCTTGTATTTGTTGTTTCAAATAATCTCCTGCAATGCTTTAACTACTTAACCTCTATGTACCTTAGATGCATCATTGCTAAATTTTTAATGCTCCATCACTACTACTCAGTGATGCTTCCATCCTAACTTCTTCCATAAAATATTGGGGGGGGGGGGGGATCTATGAGATTGGGTCTCATTGTCCAACTGGTTAGACCCACTTCGATGGATGATGCACCTAATCCATATTTTCGGTCCACTTCGCTATTCTCAATTGCATTTCCTACTTAATCTATGAGATTGGGTCTCATTGTCCAACTGGTTAGACCCACTTCGATGGATGATGCACCTAATCCCTATTTTCAGTCCACTTAGCTGTTCTCAATTGCAATTCCTACTTCTGCTTCAACCTGCTTGATACATAACACAACAACCTAGGGTTTGCTTGTTCTCTGTCTCATCCATGACGGCCACACCGAAGGACCTCATTGTCGGACTCCAATCGATGTCTCTAATACCTGGTTTTCTTGCTTCTGCCTTTCCTAGCATAGTTTATAAAAAGTGGACCAGGCCGGCTGTTGGGTCGGAAAAACCGGAACCGGCCCTCCAATCGGATTTTTAAGCTCCACGGACCATATGGCAACTAGACTAGTGAAAACTGGACGTACCAGAAGGTTTTCTGGATAAACCGGGTATAAAATCGGGCGGTTGAACTAGAAAAAAAATGTTTTGTGGGAATTTATAAGAAGTGAGACTCGAACCCAGGTCACCTGGATGGTGGGATGTAACTAATATTAGCCTGGTAGAAGGAAACCTTTCTATTTGGCCAACTTTCTAGTACTCCCTCCGTTTTTATTTAGTTTGCATATTAGCTTTGGTCAAAATCAAGCTTAACAAACTTTGACCAAGTTTATAAATAAAAATATTAAGATATACAATAACAAATCAACAACATTAGATTTATTATTAAATGTACTTTCACATCGTATAGATTTATTATGATAAATGTCTATATTGTTTTCTATAAACTTGGTCAAACTTTACAAAGTTTGACTTCAGTCAACTCTAATATGCTGAGTAAATAAAAACGGAGGGAGTACTACATTGACATATATTATTACTTAATATTTATTATTTCTGATAAAAAACCAGCAGATGAACAGGTGAACCGGCGGTCTGACCGGTACAAACCTAACCGGCAGGCTCACTGGCTCGATCATCAGTTCGGTTTTTTAAACTATGTTTCCCAGCACTTACTTTGGCTGCTATATATGTAGGTTGACATAGTTAACTTCGATGGAAGTTTCCTGGCACGCATACAAGATTTTTCCAGTGCTAATCCGACTGTGCTTGTGAAAACAAAGGTGACTTTTGTACATTGTCAAGTTCTGTTGTTACTGTGCCAGACAACTAAAGCTACACCTCCGTTCCTAAATATAAATATAGGATTGAATTCGTCATCCTGGATGAGAAATAATTATTCTTCACCCTTCCTCTATTTTAATATCAATGCATCGTAATTTTACATTCCGTAAATTTTGCCTTATTACATACGTAAAAAGAGAACGTAAAAAAATATATAGTCGTCGCAAAAATATATTTGATGTTACGAATCGCTAAACATCATTGAGGTAATTTTTTCCCGTCTCTTCACTCGCTTTTTATCGGTGAAACCAATATGAGGCAAACCGCTCCGTGAAAGCTCCAGAGGATTTGGTATAATAAAATAGATTAAAGTGTATGCATTGGGCAGAGACGCGTACACATTACATAAGAGTGAAGGCAATCACCAGATTATGTGATATTTGGCTGGTAAGTCAGATTGACCCTCACGTATGTCAAAAGATAAGCCTCGATCTTAACATTCTCGTGGGAGTACAACAACAGCACACACGGGCTATTCCTGGAACTCTCTAGAATATACGATTCACACAACACCATATATCCATACAATTTAACATTTGGAAGCATAATTTCTACTTTGTTGAACAATTGATCGTTTAATTTATTTGAGCTAAAACCAGATCTATGTGTATGATGTGCTGAGATGATTGGATTTTCCCTGATTAAAACAAGATCTATGGGCACCGTATGATGAGAAGGCGAGGTGCGGAGACATAAATCCTTCGCATTTTTTTTTGGCGGGAAGAAATGTAACCTTATGAGCTTTTGATGATGCCACTTCACTGCCTCCAACTTGCTTCTTTTCCCTTTCTAGCATCTTGGTGTCAACGGGGGATAAGTATGTTCTATTAGGTTGTGCACGTTCTTTTTCTGTGAGTACTTTTTTACAAGCTTTCTTCTTTGTTTGCTTCTTATCGAGCTTGCGACAACTTTTAAATTTTATCCAGTAGTACTCTATATTGTCGTGTATGGCTACCATATTACTTATGTGTGTGAGACTATGTTGGTTTGTTTAGTAAAACATGATTGTACCACTTTGCTTATAGCTTGTTGCCATGTTTACATATTTATGTCTCATCATGTCAGGGAGCTCGAGCTCTCCCAGGCTCTATTCTGAGGGAGCCTAGAAACTAACGTGCTAATATTTTCTTTCAACTAGAAAACAAAATAGACAATTCTGGATTGAACACCATTATCTTTTCCAAAAAGCAATTTGTCGCTTCAACTTAGGAAATTGATCTTTCTCGGAAAAAAGAGAGAGCTAATAGAAATGCATACGCACACACACGCACACTAACTCCTATGAATATGCATATGCACTCACTACCTCAATGAGCATCTCCAAGAGACTGAGCCAGTTGATCTTGAGGTTGACAAAGTCGCCACAAACACATTATAGTTGATGGGCACACCATATCACTGAAACAATAGTGTCATAGAACCTGAAATAAATCCAAAAAATATACAAGCACATGTTCCAAATTTAGGACTTAAACTCGGACAAGTTGATTCCACCACAAAGAATCTAACCTTCTAAGCTATGCTTAATTCGCTAATAGGAGCCTCGATCATTTCCTCAATTTTTTGGATTGGAGTAAATGATGGGCATGGGCGAAGCCACATGCACACTTCATCGAAGCGTGAAAGACGCAGCCGCCTTACGAATTTGGCCTTGCTCTTGACAAAGTTGTATTTAAACACGCCGTCCCAAAAGACAAAGTAGGCACACCCGTCACCTTCGTCCAGTTTCGTAGCCAAGCTGGTAGGAGATCCAAGGAACAACATGTGGTCACTTAAGTCTTGACTGTCTCTCTCGACCCATTGTATCTTCCCACTACTTGGCTCCTTCTGCATCACGCGGATCCTCAGCCACATCATGCTCGCCAGGTCGCTGTACGTGTAGTGATTATAACAATGGGTTCTCACCAGGACGGATGCCAACAATAGCTCGCCATGTGACTCTACGATGTAACTGCATGCATGAGGACAACATATATCACTTTTTATATCCCATGTCCACTCGAGGCTACTGCCGTTATCACTGTAATTGGCTTCAAATTTCATCATTGTCAGGACAGACCCAAGAGAATCGCCGGCGAACACTAGGAGCTTGCCATCATGATACATGGCATAGTGTCTCCCTAATAATTCTAATCTCTTCATCAGGACCGTCCATGACAGATCTTTGGGATGCAGGATCGCCGCTGTAAATATCACATTGCACGAAATGTAGGGCAGCGCCCGGTATAGAAAAACAGTGCCATCGCCGTAGACAACGCCGCACACCTTCTTCATGGACGTCCTTATCTCGTCTGGTAAGGGAGGTAGGTGGGTGGCTGCTCCGGTACGAATGTTGATGAGCCTCGGGTCGGGACAGGCTACAAAGAGCCAGGCGCCAGTGCCGTCCGCGCTGGCCACCCAGTTCTTGATATGTGAAGGTGGTACCTCCGGTGGCTCCACTAGAATGATGTCGCCGTGATCACCGTGACAGGTCGGCGCCTCAGGGGAGTGACGGGAATCAACAATGGAGTGCAACATCTGGCCGGTGCACGTAGTGAGAACCCACGGTAGGCACATGGGGCGGGAGTGCAGCGCCGCGGCTTCGCGCCACGACCTGCAGACGGCGTGGAAGCGGACGAGATCGGTGGCGTGCTGCAAGCGGCTGGAGACCTCGAGGAGCAGATCCGGCGGCAGTCCTGCCCACGGGCTGCCCATCGGATCGGATAGGATCGGATCTAGTCTAGGAGATAGGTCGAGAACCTCCTGATCAGGTACATATATAGATCAATCTTTCGGGAAACTCTCCCAATCAGAGATGGTTTCCATATCGTCAGACCGATCCTGCGCCATCGATCTCATCGTCCATCTCACGGCCGAGAGCTTCCAGCACCTCTTCCTACTATATCCCTCCAGGTTTCAGTCAAATCAGTCTCCTGATCCACGCCGCCGTCCCGCTGTCCTTCCCTGCACGGCCTCCACCCGGATGAACCACAGATCGAGCGCCACCGCGCGATGCACTTGCGTTCAACCACGCAGCAGCACCGTCGCATCAGTAGGGGGGTAGGGAGGGGGGCGGCAGGTTCACCAGCCAGAGGAGGGGCTCACCAACCGGCAAGAGCTTGTTGGTGCAGATCGTATCCTGCGTCGACCCTTCACGGCAGCGGCGGCAGGCTCCAAACTTTCGATGCTCCCCTTTTCTAGTTAATTTCCATGTTCAGATTTATAAAATGCAAGCAGTTGGTCATTTTAGTTCTTGTTTTGAAGTAGAGTTTTGCTACTGATTGGTTGTACTTCACCATAAGGTAAACGTTTGGGCGCGGTGCGCCGGCCCAACGATTCGGCCGGTCGCTTCATCGCGCAACGCGCTGGCGCGTGGGCCCCGTGCAACAGCTCACCCACCACTCGGTCCCACCCATTCGTTCCCCACGCCCTACTCTCTGCTTCCCAGTCCAATCCAAGCCGGGGCAACGATGCCACCACCCGACGGCCACGGTTCTGCGACAGGGCGCCTTGGACTAACAGCGGCGGGATGCTTTCAACAGCAACAATGGATGCTACAACCGTGGGGGATCGCCGGAGCTGCACCGACCTCGACCGGCAACATGGCGGGGGGCGGCCCCATCGGTGCTAGAGAAGATGTGCCATGGCCGTGCGCCACCTATCCCCCTCGTCCTCGCTACAATCCGGCGATGGTGAGGTTTGTGGCGACGATGACAGTGCGTGATTTTTTGCTACAACAAGCAACGAAAAAGCTACCATCAGCGACGAGATTTGCTGCAATGGCGACGGTGAAGTTTGTAGGGGGGGGGGCGACAGCGGCGCTGTGATGTTTGCTGCAACCGGCAGCGGAAAAAGCTACCACCGGCGGTCAATTTTGCTACAACCACCATTTTTGCTATAACCAGTGATTTTTGCCAAAATGAAAAAAGCTGCAACCGTTTACATGAAAGCTTCAACCCTATACATTTAAAAAGCTTCAACCCGTTTTACATGAAATTGTCGGAACCGGCTTTCCTTCCTCAACGATGGCGATGCCGTCTTTTTGTAGCAGTTTTTTTTGCGCTCTAGGTTGAAGCACCGTCGTCGCCATTGTTTTTGCCAGTTGCAGCTTTTGTGCATATAGTTGTAACATCGATGGTGACGGCATCACAGCTTCCACTACTGCTCTGGCCGGTTTCAACTTTCCTGGCGGTCGGTTCCAGGTTTTTATCACCACGGTTGTAGCACCCTTGGTCATTGGTTCCAGCATGCATCGCCACAATCGGGTGGTACCCGTCTCCAGCACCGGCGGCGGCCTGGAAAGCATGAGCGGCGTCCTGGGGCGATATTTTTTTGCTACAACGGGAGGCCTTTTTTGTTGTGAGCAGCAATGGAATTTGCTACCACTGATGTACATGGTGGCAGCGAGGCTACGAGCGGCGGCGCCGGCGAGTGGTGGTAGCGGGGGCTCGAGCGAGAGGAGAGCGCAGCTGTTGCATGGGTGGAGCCGGGGACGAGGGCGGTGACCGGCGACGGGGGCACCGCGGGGGTGTTGGGAACGTAGTAATTTCAAAAAAAATCCTACACACACGCAAGATCATAGTGATGCATAGCAACGAGAGGGGAGAGTGTTGTCTACGTACCCTCGTAGACCGAAAGCGGAAGCGTTAGAACAACGCGGTTGATGTCGTCATACGTCTTCATGGCCCGACCTATCAAGCACCGAAACTACGGCACCTCCGAGTTCTAGCACACGTTCAGCTCGATGAAGTCCCTCGAACTCCGATCCAGCCGAGTATCGAGGGAGAGTTCCATCAGCACGATGGCATGGTGACGATCTTGATGTTCTACCATCGCAGGGCTTCGCCTAAGCACCGCTACAATAATATCGAGGAGGCATATGGTGGAGGGGGGCACCGCACACGGCTAAGAGATCAACGGTCAATTGTTGTCTCTAGGGGGTGCCTCCCTCCCCGTATATAAAGGAGTGGAGGAGGGGGAGGGGGCCGGCCACCCTTGGCACGCCCCATGAGGAGTCATACTCCCACCAGGAGTAGGACTCCCCCCTTTCCTTGTTGGAGTAGGAGAAAGGGAAGGGAGAAGGAGAAGGAAGGAAGGGGGCCGCCCCCCTCCATAGTCCAATTCGGACTAGTCCATGGGGATGGGTGCGGCCACCCTTTGGGGCCTTTCTCTCCTTTCCCGTATGGCCCATTAAGGCCCAATATGAATTCCCGTAACTCTCCGGTACTCCGAAAAATACCCGAATCACTCGGAACCTTTCCGAAGTCCAAATATAGTCGTCCAATATATCGATCTTTACGTCTCGACCATTTCGATACTCCTCGTCATGTCCCCGATCTCATCTGGGACTCCGAACTCATTCGGTACATCAAAACATATAAACTCATAATATAACTGTCATCGAAACATTAAGCGTGCGGACCCTACGGGTTCGAGAACAATGTAGACATGACCGAAACACGTTTCTGGTCAATAACCAATAGCGAAACCTGGATGCTCATATTGTCTCCCACATATTCTACGAAGATCTTTATCGGTCAAACCGCAAAACAACATACGTTGTTCCCTTTGTCATCGGTATGTTACTTGCCCGAGATTCGATCGTCGGTATCTCAATACTTAGTTCAATCTCGTTACCGGCAAGTCTCTTTACTCGTTCCGTAATACATCATCCCGCAACTAACTAATTAGTTGCAATGCTTGCAAGGCTTATAGTGATGTGCATTACCGAGTGGGCCCAGAGATACCTCTCCGACAATCGGAGTGACAAATCCTAATCTCGAAATATGCAAACCCAACATGTACCTTCGGAGACACCTGTAGAGCTCCTTTATAATAACCCAGTTACGTTGTGACGTTTGGTAGCACATAAAGTGTTCCTCCGGTAAACGGGAGTTGCATAATCTCATAGTCATCGGAACATGTATAAGTCATAAAGAAAGCAATAGCAACATACTAAACGATCAAGTGCTAAGCTAACGGAATGGGTCAAGTGAATCACATCATTCTCCTAATGACGTGATCCCGTTAATCAAATGACAACTCTTTTGTCCATGGCTAGGAAACATAACCATCTTTGATAAATGAGCTAGTCAAGTAGAGGCATACTAGTGACACTATGTTTGTCTATGTATTCACACATGTATTATGTTTCCGGTTAATACAATTCTAGCATGAATAATAAACATTTATCATGATATAAGGAAATAAATAATAACTTTATTATTGCCTCTAGGGCATATTTCCTTCAGTCTCCCACTTGCACTAGAGTCAATAATCTAGTTCACATCATCATGTGATTCAACACCAATATTCACATATGTATGTGATTAACACCCATAGTTCACATCGTCATGTGACCAACACCCAAAGGGTTTACTAGAGTCAATAATCTAGTTCACATCACTATGTGATTAACACCCAAAGAGTACTAAGGTATGATCATGTTTTGCTCGTGAGAGAAGTTTAGTCAACGGGTCTGTCACATTCAGAGCCATATGTATTTTGCAAATATTCTATGTCTACAATGCTCTGCACGGAGCTACTCTAGCTAATTGCTCCCACTTTCAATATGTATCCAGATTGAGACTTAGAGTCATCCGGATCGGTGTAAAAGCTTGCATCGATGTAACTCTTTACGACGAACTCTTTTATCACCTCCATAATCGAGAAACATCTCCTTAGTCCTCACTAAGGATATTCTTGACCGTTGTCTAGTGATTTACTCTTAGATCAAAATTGTATTCCTTTGCCAAACTCAGAGCAAGGTATACAATAGGTCTGGTACACAACATAGCATACTTTATAGAACCTATGACTGAGGCATAGGGAATGACTTTTCATTCTCTTTCTATTTTCTGCCATGGTCGGGTTTTGAGTCTTACTCAACTTCACACCTTGCAACATAGGCAAGAACTCCTCCTTTGGCTGTTCCATTTTGAACTACTTCAAAATCTTGTCAAGGTATGTACTAATTGAAAATCTTATCATGCGTCTTGATCTATCTCAATAGATCTTGATACTCAATATGTAAGTAGCTTTACTGAGGTCTTTCTTTGAAAACTCCTTTCAAATACTCCTTTATGCTTTCCATAAAATTCTACATCATTTCCGATCAACAATATGTCATTCACATATACTTATCAGAAAGGCTGTAGTGCTTCCACTCACTTTATTGTAAATACAGGCCTTTCCAAAAGTCTGTATAAAACCATATGCTTTGATCAACTCGTCAAAGCATATATTCCTACTCCGAGATGCTTGCACCAGTCCATTAATGGATTGCTGGAGCTTGCACACTTTGTTAGCACCTTTAGGATTGATAAAACCTTCTGGTTGCATCATATACAACTCTTCTTTTTAAAAAAATCCATTAAGGAATGCAGTTTTGACATCCATTTGTCAGATTTCATAAAATGTGGCAATTGCTAACATGATTCGTACAGACTTAAGCATCGATACGAGTGAAAAAATCTCGTCGTATTCAACACCTTGAACTTGTCAAAAACCTTTCGCAACAAGTCAAGCTTAGTAGATAGTAACACTACTATCAGTGTCCGTCTTCCTCTTGAAGATCCATTTATTTAACATGGCTTGCTGATCATCGAGCAAGTCAATCAAAGTCTATACTTTGTTCTCATACATGGATCATATCTCAGATTTTACGGCCTCAAGCCATTTCGCGGAATCTGGGCTCATCATCGCTTCCTCATAGTTTGTAGGTTCATCATGGTCTAGTAACATGACTTCCAGAACATGATTACCGTACCACTCTGGTGCGGATCTTACTCTGGAAGACCTACGAGGTTTGGTAGCAACTTGATCTGAAGTTTCATGATCATCATCATTAACTTCCTCACTAATTGGTGTAGGAATCACTGGACCTGATTTCTGTGATGAACTACTTTCCAATAAGGGAGAAGGTACAATTACCTCATCAAGTTCTACTTTCCTCCCACTCACTTCTTTCGAGAGAAACTTCTTCTCTAGAAAGGATCCATCTTAGCAACGAATAATTTGCCTTCGGATCTGTGATAGAAGGTGTACCCAATAGTTACCTTTGGGTATTCTATGAAGACGCACTTCTCCAATTTGGGTTCGAGCTTATCAGGTTGAAACTTTTTCACATAAGCATCGCAGTCCAAAAATTTAAGAAACGACAACTTTGGTTTCTTGCCAAACCACAGTTAATAAGGCGTCGTCTCAACGGATTTTTGATGGTGCCGTATTTAAAGTGAATGCAGCTGTCTCTAATGCATAACCCCATAATGATAGTGGTAAATCGATAAGAGACATCATAGATCGCACCATATCCAATAAAGTGCGGTTACGATGTTCGGACACACCATAACGCTGTGGTGTTCCATGTGGCGTCAGCTGTGAAACTATTCCACATTGTTTTATATGAAGGCCAAACTCGTAACTCAAATATTATTCTCCACGATCAGATCGTAGAAACTTTATTTTCTTGTTACGATGATTCTTCACTTCACTCTGAATTTCTTTGAACATTTCAAATGTTTCAGACTTGTGTTTCATTAAGTAGATATACCCATATCTGCTCAAATCATCTGTGAAGGTCAGAAAATAACGATACTCGCCACGAGCATCAACACTCATTGGATCACATACATCGGTATGCATTATTTCCAATAAATCAGTAGCTTGTTCCATTGTTCCGAAGAACGGAGTTTTAGTCATCTTGCCCAAAAGGCACGGTTCACAAGAATCAAATGATTCATAATCAAGTGATTCCAAAACCCATCAGCATGGAGTTTCTTCACGCGCTTTACACCGATATGACCCAAACGGCAGTGCCACAAATAAGTTGCACTATCATTATCAGCTTTGCATCTTTTGGCATCAATATTATGATTATGTGTATCACTACGATCGAGATCCAACAAACTATTTTCATTGGGTGTATGACCATCGAAGGCTTTATTCATGTAAACAGAATAACAATTATTCTCTGACTTTAAATGAATAACCGTATTGCAATAAACATGATCAAATCATATTCATGCTCAACGCAAACGCCAAATAACATTTATTTAGGTTTAACACTAATCCCGAAAGTATACGGAGTGTGCGATGATGATCATATCAATCTTGGAACCACTTCCAACACACATCGTCACTTCACCCTTAACTAGTTTCTGTTTATTCTGTAACCCCCTTTTCGAGTTACTAATCTTAGCAACCGAACAAGTATCAAATACTCAGGGGCTACTATAAACACTAGTAAGGTACACATCAATAACCTGTATATCAAATATACCCTTGTTCACTTTGTCATCCTTCTTATCCACCAAATATTCAGGGCATTTCCGCTTCTAGTGACCATTTCCTTTGCAGTATAATCACTCAGTTTCAGGATTTGGTCCAGCTTTGGGATTCTTCGCGGGAGTGACAACTTGCTTGCCATTCTGCTTGAAGTTCCCTTGCTTTCCCTTTGCCCTTTTTCTTGAAACTAGTGGTTTTGTCAATCATCAACACTTGATGCTCTTTTCTTGATTTCTACCTTCGTCGATTTCAGCATCACGAAGAGCTCGGGAATCGTTTTCATCATCCCTTGCATTATAGTTCATCGCGAAGTTCCAGTAACTTGGTGATGGTGACTAGACAACTCTGCCAATCACTATCTTATCTGGAAGATTAACTCCCACTTGATTCAAGCGATTGTAGTACTCAGACAATCTAAGTACTTGCTCACTAGTTGAGCAATTCTCCTCCATCTTTTGGGCGAAGTATTTGTCAGAGGTCTCATACCTGTTGACACGGGCATGAGTCTGAAATATCAATTTCATCTCATGGAACATCTCATATGTTCCGTGACGTTTCAAAAATGTTTTTGTAGTCCCGATTCTAAGCCATAAAGCATGGTGCACAAAACTATCAAGTAGTCATCATATTGAGCTAGCCAAACGTTCATAACGTCTGCATATTCTCCTACAATAGGTCTGTCACCTAGCGGTGCATCAAGGACATAATTCTTCTGTGCAGCAATGAGGATAAACCTCAGATCACAGACCAAGTCCGCATCCTTGCTACTATCATCTTTCAACATAGTTTTCTCTAGGAACACATATAAAAACATATGGAAGCAACAACGCGAGCTATTGATCTACAACATAATTTGCAAAATATTACCAGGACTAAGTTCATGATAAATTAAAGTTCAATTAATCATATTACTTTAAGAACTCCCACTTAGATAGACATCCCTCTTGTCATCTAAGCGATCACGTGATCCAAATAAACTAAACCATGTCCGATCATCACGTGAGATGGAGTAGTTTTCAATGGTGAACATCACTATGTTGATCATATCTACTATATGATTCACGCTTGACCTTTCGGTCTCCGTGTTCCGAGGCCATATCTGTTATATGCTAGGCTCGTCAAGTTTAACCTGAGTATTCCGCGTGTGCAACTGTTTTGCACCCGTTGTATTTGAACATAGAGCCTATCACACCTGATCATCACGTGGTGTCTCGCCACGAAGAACTTTCACAATGGTGCATACTCAGGGAGACCACTTCTTGATAATTAGTGAGAGTTCATCTTAAAATGCTACCGTTAAACAAAACAGATTAAGATGTATAAAAGATAAACATCACATGCAATCAAAATATGTGACATGATATGGCCATCATCATCTTGTGCCTTTGATCTCCATCTCCAAAGCATCGTCATGATCTCAATCGTCACCGGCATGACACCATGATCTTCATCATCTTTATCTATATCAATGTGTCATCGCATGGTCGTCTCGCCAACTATTGCTCTTGCAACTATTGCTATCGCATAGCAATAAAGTAAAGCAATTATTTGGCGCTTGCATCTTATGCAACCAAGAGACAACCATAGGGCTTCTTCCCGTTGTAGAGAACTTCAACAAAACATGATCATCTCATACAACAACTTATATCTCATCACGTCTTGACCATATCACATCACAACATGCCCTGCAAAAACAAGTTAGACGCCCTCTGCTTTGTTGTTGCAAGTTTTACGTGGCTGCTACGGGCTGAGCAAGAACCGTTCTTACCTACGCATCAAAACCACAACGATAGTTCGTGAAGTTAGTGATGTTTTAACCTTCGCAAGGACCGGGCGTAGCCATACTCGGTTCAACTAAAGTTGGAGAAACTGACACCCGTCAGCCACCTATGTGCAAAGCACGTCGGTAGAACCAATCTCGTGTAAGCGTACGCGTAATGTCGGTCCGGGCCGCTTCATCCAACAATACCGCCGAACCAAAGTATGACATGCTGGTAAGCAGTATGACTTGTATCGCCCACAACTCACTTGTGTTCTACTCGTGTATATAACATCAACGCATAAAACCTAGGCTCGGATCCCACTGTTGGGGAACGTAGTAATTTCAAAAAAATTCCTACGCACACGCAAGATCATGATGATGCATAGCAACGAGAGGGGAGAGTGTTGTCTACGTACCCTCGTAGACCAAAAGCGGAAGCGTTAGAACAACGCGGTTGATGTAGTCATACGTCTTCATGGCCCGACCTATCAAGCACCGAAACTACGGCACCTCCGAGTTCTAGCACACGTTCAGCTCGATGAAGTCCCTCGAACTCCGATCCAGCCGAGTATCGAGGGAGAGTTCCATCAGCACGATGGCATGGTGACGATCTTGATGTTCTACCATCGCAGGGCTTCGCCTAAGCACCGCTACAATAATATCGAGGAGGCATATGGTGGAGGGGGGCACCGCACACGGCTAAAAGATCAACGGTCAATTGTTGTCTCTAGGGGGTGCCTCCCTCCCCGTATATAAAGGAGTGGAGGAGGGGGAGGGGGCCGGCCACCCTTGGCACGCCCCATGAGGAGTCATACTCCCACCAGGAGTAGGACTCCCCCCTTTCCTTGTTGGAGTAGGAGAAAGGGAAGGGAGAAGGAGAAGGAAGGAAGGGGGCCGCCCCCCTCCATAGTCCAATTCGGACTAGTCCATGGGGATGGGTGCGGCCACCCTTTGGGGCCTTTCTCTCCTTTCCCGTATGGCCCATTAACGCCCAATATGAATTCCCGTAACTCTTCGGTACTCCGAAAAATACCCGAATCACTCGGAACCTTTCAGAAGTCCGAATATAGTCGTCCAATATATCGATCTTTACGTCTTGACCATTTAGAGACTCCTCGTCATGTCCCCGATCTCATCCGGGACTCCGAATTCCTTCGGTGCATCAAAACATATAAACTCGTAATATAACTGTCATCGAAACCTTAGGCGTGCGGACCCTACGGGTCCGAGAACTATGTAGACATGACCGAAACACGTTTCTGGTCAATAACCAATAGCGGAACCTGGATGCTCATATTGGCTCCCACATATTCTACGAATATCTTTATCGGTCAAACCGCATAACAACATACGTTGTTCCCTTTGTCATCGGTATGTTACTTGACCGAGATTCGATCGTCGGTATCTCAATACTTAGTTCAATCTTGTTACCAGCAAGTCTCTTTACTCATTCCGTAATACATCATCCCGCAACTAACTAATTAGTTGCAATGCTTGCAAGGCTTATAGTGATGTGCATTACCGAGTGGGCCCATAGATACCTCTCCGACAATCGGAGTGACAAATCCTAATCTCGAAATATGCAAACCCAACATGTACCTTCGGAGACACCTGTAGAGCTCCTTTATAATCACCCAGTTATGTTGTGACGTTTGGTAGCACACAAAGTGTTCCTCCGGTAAATGGGAGTTGCATAATCTCATAGTCATAGGAACATGTATAAGTCATGAAGAAAGCAATAGCAACATACTAAACGATCAAGTGCTAAGCTAACGGAATGGGTCAAGTGAATCACATCATTCTCCTAATGACGTGATCCCGTTAATCAAATGACAACTCTTTTGTCCATGGCTAGGAAACATAACCATCTTTGATAAATGAGCTAGTCAAGTAGAGGCATACTAGTGACACTATGTTTGTCTATGTATTCACACATGTATTATGTATCCCGTTAATACAATTCTAGCATGAATAATAAACATTTATCATGATATAAGGAAATAAATAATAAGTATTTTATTGCCTCTAGGGCATATTTCCTTCAGGGGGTGCTTCAACCTTGGTCGCGGGGCGATGTCGGGGCATCGGATGTCGCTGTGGGCCGTTGCAATTTTGATCGGAGGGGAACAACTAGAAGGAGGACGAAGCAAGGGGGGTCAGATCTGACGACTCTTAATCATGGTATCGGGCGGCTGGGGCTTGACCGGCCGAACGGTTCGGCCGGTGCGCCGGCGCTTGTAAGCGTCCTTACCATAATAGACTAGATCGGGATCGCGCCTTGGCGCGAGGGTGCCGGTCCGAACGTTTTTGTCAAGATGGTAATGGTAAATCAGTAGTAATCCAGGTTTAGCATGTGCATTCATACATGATAACAATACATTGAATAAGAAGCATTTAATTGTGATAGAGGAGACACATAATGGTGCTCAATATCGTTGCCGAGTCCTACCGTTTGTGTTGTATACTATAATTGTGAGGGAAACTTTGTTGGGGAATGTTGGAGAAAATAAAAAAAATTCTACGGTTTCACCAAGATCAATCTATGAGTTCATCTAGAAACGAGAGAGAGGAGTGCATCTACATACCCTTGTAGATCGACCGGAAGCGTTCAAGAGAACGGGGTTGAGGGAGTCGTACTCGTCGTGATCCAAATCACCGGAGATCCTAGCGCCGAACGGACGGCACCGCCGCGTTCAACACACGTACGGTCAGCATGACGTCTCCTCCTTCTTGATCCAGCAAGGGGGAAGGATAGGTTGATGAAGATCCAGCAGCACGACGACATGGTGGTGGATGCAGCAGGGATCCCGGCAAGGCTTCGCCAAGCGTCTGCGGGAGGGAGAGGTGTAGCAAGGGGGAAGGGAGGCGCCAAGT
Organism: Triticum aestivum; assembly: GCF_018294505.1. Lineage (NCBI taxonomy): Eukaryota > Viridiplantae > Streptophyta > Magnoliopsida > Poales > Poaceae > Triticum > Triticum aestivum. The sequence goes on from NC_057810.1 coordinate 671,452,624, forward strand.
GCAAGGGTGCGGCTGCCCTCCCTCCCCCCCTCTTTATATAGGGACCCTTGGGGGGAGCCATCCCTAGGAGATTGAATCTCCAAGGGGGCGGCGGCCAAGGGGGGTGCCTTGCCCCCCAAGGCAAGTGGAGGCGCCCCCTCCCCTAGGGTTCCCAACCTAGGCGCAGGGGGGGCAAGGGGGGCGCACCAGCCCACCAGGGGCTGGTTCTACTCCCACTTCAGCCCATGGGGCCCTCCGGGATGGGTGGACCCACCCGGTGGACCCCCGGGACCATTCCGGTGGTCCCGGTACAATATCGGTGACCCCTGAAACTTTCCCGATGGCCAAAACTCGACCTAGCGTCACCGAACCTTAAGTGTGTAGACCCTACGGGTTCGGGAGGCACGTAGACATGACCGAGACGGCTCTCCGGTCAATAACCAACAACGGGATCTGGATACCCATGTTGGCTCCCACATGCTCCTCGATGATCTCATCGGATGAACCACGATGTCGAGGATTCAAGCAACCCCGTATACAATTCCCTTTGTCAATCGGTATGTTACTTGCCCGAGATTCGATCATCGGTATCCTAGTACCTCGTTCAATCTCGTTACCGGCAAGTCACTTTACTCGTACCGTAATGCATGATCCCGTGACCAGACACTTGGTCACTTTGAGCTCATTATGATGATGCATTACCGAGTGGGCCCAGAGATACCTCTCTGTCATACGGAGAGACAAATCCCAGTCTCGATCCATGTCAACCCAAAAGATACTTTCAGAGATACCTGGAGTATACCTTTATAGTCACCCAGTTACGTTGTGACGTTTGGTACACCCAAAGCACTCCTACGGTATCCGGGAGTTACACGATCTCATGGTCTAAGTAAAAGATACTTGACATTGGAAAAGCTCTAGCAAACGAACTACACGATGTTGTGCTATGCTTAGGATTGGGTCTTGTCCATCACATCATGCACCTAATGATGTGATCCTGTTATCAATGACATCCAATGTCCATAGTCAGGAAACCATGACTATCTGTTGATCAACGGGCTACTCAACTAGAGGCTCACTAGGGACATATTGTGGTCTATGTATTTACACATGTATTACAATTTCCGGATGACACAACTATAGCATGAATAAAAGACAATTATCATGAACAAGGAAATATAATAATAATCCTTTTATTTTTGCCTCTAGGGCATATTTCCAACAGTCTCCCACTTGCACTAGAGTCAATAATCTAGTTACATTGTGATGAATCGAACACCCATAGAGTTCTGGTGTTGATCATGTTTTGCTCGTGGAAGAGGTTTAGTTAACGGATCTGCGACATTCAGATCCGTATGTACTTTGCAAATATCTATGTCTCCATCTTGAACATTTTCACCGATGGAGTTGAAACGACGCTTGATGTGCCTGGTCTTCTTGTGAAACCTGGGCTCCTTGGCAAGGGCAATAGCTCCAGTGTTGTCACAGAAGAGAGTGATCGGCCCCGACGCATTGGGTATGACTCCTAGGTCGGTGATGAACTCCTTCATCCATATTGCTTCATGCGCTGCCTCCGAGGCTGCCATGTACTCCGCTTCACATGTAGATCTCGCGATGACGCTCTGCTTGCAACTGCACCAGCTTACTGCCCCTCCATTCAAATATACACATATCCGGTTTGTGACTTAGAGTCATCCAGATGTGTGTCGAAGCTAGCGTCGACGTAACCCTTTACGACGAGCTCTTCGTCACCTCCAAAAACAAGAAACATATCCTTAGTCCTCTTCAGGTACTTTAGGATATTCTTGACCGATGTCCAGTGTTCCTTGCCGGGATTACTTTGGTACTTTCCTACCAAACTTACGGCAAGGCTTACATCAGGTCTGGTACACAGCATGGCATACATAATAGACCCTACGGCTGAGGCATAGGGGATGACACTCATCTCTGTTATATCTTTTGCCGTGGTCAGGCATTGAGCCGAGCTCAATCTCACACCTTGCAATACAGGCAAGAACCCTTTACTGGACTGATCCATATTGAACTTCTTCAATATCTTATCAAGGTATGTGCTTTGTGAAAGACCTATGAGGCGTCTCGATCTATCCCTATAGATCTTGATGCCTAATATGTACGCAGCTTCTCCAAGGTCCTTCATTGAAAAACACTTATTCAAGTAGGCCTTAATGTTGTCCAAAAGTTCTATATCATTTCCCATCAGAAGTATGTCATCTACATATAATATGAGAAATGCTACAGAGCTCCCACTCACTTTCTTGTAAACGCAGGCTTCTCCATAAGTCTGCATAAACCCAAACGCTTTGATCATCTCATCAAAGCGAATGTTCCAACTCCGAGATGCTTGCACCAGCCCATAAATGGATCGCTGGAGCTTGCATACCTTGTTAGCATTCTTAGGATCGACAAAACCTTCCGGCTGCATCATATACAGTTCTTCCTTAAGATAGCCGTTAAGGAATGCCATTTTGACGTCCATCTGCCATATCTCATAATCATAGTATGCGGCAATTGCTAACATGATTCGGACGGACTTCAGCTTCGCTATGGGAGAGAAAGTCTCATCGTAGTCAACCCCTTGAACTTGCCGATAACCCTTAGCGACAAGTCGAGCTTTATAGATGGTAACATTACCATCCGCGTCCGTCTTCTTCTTAAAGATCCATTTGTTTTCTATCGCTCGCTGATCATCGGGCAAGTCTGTCAAAGTCCATACTTTGTTTTCATACATGGATTCTATCTCGGATTGCATGGCTTCAAGCCATTTGTTGGAATCTGGGCCCGCCATCGCTTCTTCATAGTTCGAAGGTTCACCGTTGTCTAACAACATGATTTCCAGGACAGGGTTGCCATACCACTCTGGTGTGGAACGTGTCCTTGTGGACCTACGAAGTTCAGTAGCAACTTGATCCGAAGTACCTTGATCATCATCATTAATTTCCTCTCCAGTCGGTGTAGGCACCACAGGAACATTTTCCTGAGCTGCACTACTTTCCGGTTCAAGAGGTAGTACTTCATCGAGTTCTACTTTCCTCCCACTTACTCCTTTCGAGAGAAACTCTTTTTCCAGAAAGGATCCGTTCTTGGCAACAAAGATCTTGCCTTCGGATCTAAGGTAGAAGGTATACCCAATGGTTTCCTTAGGGTATCCTATGAAGACGCATATTTCCGACTTGGGTTCGAGCTTTTCAGGTTGAAGTTTCTTGACATAAGCATCGCATCCCCAAACTTTTAGAAACGACAGCTTAGGTTTCTTCCCAAACCATAATTCATACGGTGTCGTCTCAAGGATTTAGACGGAGCCCTATTTAAAGTGAATGTAGCTGTCTCTAGAGCGTATCCCCAAAATGATAGCGGTAAATCGGTAAGAGACATCATAGATCGCACCATATCCAATAGAGTGCGATTACGATGTTTGGACACACCGTTACGCTGAGGTGTTCCAGGCGGCGTTAGTTGTGAAACGATTCCACATTTTCTTAAGTGCGTACCAAATTCGTGACTTAAATATTCTCCTCCATGATCTGATCGCAAGAACTTTATCTTTCGGTCACGTTGATTCTCTACCTCATTCTAAAATTCCTTGAAGTTTTCAAAGGTCTCAGACTTGTGTTTCATCAAGTAGACATACCCATATCTACTTAAGTCATCAGTGAGAGTGAGAACATAATGATATCCTCCGCGAGCCTCAACGCTCATTGGACCGCACACATCAGTATGTATGATTTCCAATAAGTTGGTTGCTCGCTCCATTGTTCCGGAGAACGGAGTCTTAGTTATTTTGCCCATGAGGCATGGTTCACATGTGTCAAATGATTCATAATCGAGAGACTCTAAAAGTCCATCAGCATGGAGCTTCTTCATGCGCTTGACACCAATGTGACCAAGGCGGCAGTGCCACAAGTATGTGGGACTATCGTTATCAATCTTACATCTTTTGGTATTCACACTATGAATATGTGTAACATTACGTTCGAGATTCATTAAGAATAAACCATTGACCATCGGGGCATGACCATAAAACATATCTCTCATATAAATAGAACAACCATTATTCTCGATTTAAATGAGTAGCCATCTCGTATTAAACGAGATCCAGATACAATGTTCATGCTCAAACTTGGCACTAAATAACAATTATTGAGGTTTAAAACTAATCCCGTGGGTAAATGTAGAGGTAGCGTGCCGACGGCGATCACATCGACCTTGGAACCATTCCCGACGCGCATCGTCACCTCGTCCTTCGCCAGTCTCCGCTTATTCCGCAGCTCCTGCTTTGAGTTACAAATATGAGCAACGCACCGGTATCAAATACCCAGGAGCTACTACGAGTACTGGTAAGGTACACATCAATTACATGTATATCACATATACCTTTAGTGTTGCCGGCCTTCTTGTCCGCTAAGTATTTGGGGCAGTTCCGCTTCCAGTGACCCTTCCCTTTGCAATAAAAGCACTCAGTCTCAGGCTTGGGTCCATTCTTTGACTTCTTCCCGGCAACTGGCTTACCGGGCGCGGCAACATCCTTGCCGTCCTTCTTGAAGTTCTTCTTACCCTTGCCTTTCTTGAACTTAGTGGTTTTATTGACCATCAACACTTGATGTTCCTTTTTGATTTCTATCTCTGCTGACTTCAGCATTGAAAATTCTTTAGGAATAGTTTTCACCATCCCCTGCATATTGTAGTTCATCTTAAAGCTCTTGTAGCTCAGTGGGAGCGACTGAAGGATTCTGTCAATGACCGCCTCGTCCGGGAGGTTAATGTCTAGATGGGACAGGCGGTTGTGCAACCCAGACATTTTGAGTATGTGCTCACTGACAAAACTATTTTCCTCCATCTTACAACTATAGAACTTGTCGGAGACTTCATATATCTCGACCCGGGCGTGAGCTTGGAAAACCATTTTCAGCTCCTCAAACATCTCATATGCTTCGTGTTGCTCAAAATGCTTTTGGAGCCCCAGTTCTAAGCTGTAAAGCATGCTGCACTGAACGAGGGAGTAATCATCAGCACGTGACTGCCAAGCGTTCATAACGTCTTGGTTCTCTGGGATGGGTGCTTCACCTAGCGGTCCTTCTAGGACATATGCTTTCTTGGCAGCTATGAGGATGATCCTCAGGTTCCGGACCCAGTCCGTATAGTTGCTTCCATCATCTTTCAGCTTGGTTTTCTCTAGGAACGCGTTGAAGTTCATGTTGACATGAGCGTTGGCCATTTGATCTACAAGACATTTTGCAAAGATTTTAGACTAAGTTCATGATAATTAAGTTCATTTAATCAAATTATTTAATGAACTCCCACTCAGATTAGACATCCCTCTAGTCATCTAAGTGTTACATGATCCGAGTCGACTAGACCGTGTCCGATCATCACGTGAGACGGACTAGTCATCATCGGTGAACATCTCCATGTTGATCGTATCTTTCATACGACTCATGTTTGACCTTTCGGTCTCTTGTGTTCTGAGGCCATGTCTGTACATGCTAGGCTCGTCAAGTTAACCTAAGTGTTTTGCATGTGTAAATCTGTCTTACACACGTTGTATGTGAACGTTAGAATCTATCACACCCGATCATCACGTGGTGCTTCGAAACAACGAACTGTCACAACGGCGCACAGTTAGGGGGAACACTTTATTGAAATTATTATGAGGGATCATCTTATTTACTACCGTCGTTCTAAGTAAACAAGATGCAAAAACATGATAAACACCACATGCAATCAAATAGTAGTGACATGATATGGCCAATATCATATAGCAGCTTTGATCTCCATCTTCGGGGCTCCATGATCATCTTCGTCACCGGCATGACACCATGATCTTCATCATCATGATCTCCATCATCGTATCTCCATGAAGTTTCTCGCCAACTATTACTTCTACTACTATAGCTAACGATTTAGCAATAAAGTAATGTAATTACATGGCGTTAAATCATTGACACGCATGTCATACAATAATTAAGACAACTCCTATGGCTCCTGCCGGTTGTCATACTCATCGACATGCAAGTCGTGATTCCTATTACAAGAACATGATCTCATACATCACAATATATCATTCATCATTCATCACAACTTTTGGCCATATCACATCACAAAGCAATTGCTGCAAAAACAAGTTAGACGTCCTCTAATTGTTGTTGCATCTTTTACGTGGCTGCAATAGGGTTCTAGCAAGAACATTTTCTTACCTACGAAAAAGCCACAACGTGATTTGTCAACTTCTATTTACCCTTCATAAGGACCCTTTTCATCGAATCCGCTCCAACTAAAGTGGGAGAGACAGACACCCGCTAGCCACCTTATGCAACTAGTGCATGTCAGTCGGTGGAACCTGTCTCACGTAAGTGTACGTGTAAGGTCGGTCCCGGCCGCTTCATCCCGCAATACCGCTGAAGCAAAATAATACTAGTGGTGGCAAGAAAGTTGACAACCTCTACGCCCACAACAGATTTGTGTTCTACTCGTGCAAAGAGAACTATGCATAGACCTAGCTCATGATGCCACTATTGGGGAACGTTGCAGAAAATAAAAAAAATTCTACGGTTTCACCAAGATCAATCTATGAGTTCATCTAGCAACGAGAGAGAGGAGTGCATCTACATACCCTTGTAGAACGAGCGGAAGCATTCAAGAGAACAGGGTTGAGGGAGTCGTACTCGTCATGATCCAAATCACCGGAGATCCTAGCGCCGAACGGGCGGCACCTCCTTCTTGATCCAGCAAGGGGCGAGGAGAGGTTGATGAAGATCCAGTAGCACGACGGCGTGGTGGTGGATGCAGCAGGGTTCCCGGCAGGGCTTCGCCAAGCATCTGCGGGAGGGAGAGGTGTAGCAAGGGGGAAGGGAGGCGCCAAGTGCAAGGGTGCGGCTGCCCTCCCTCCCCCCTCTTTATATAGGGACCCTTGGGGGGCGCTGGCCCTAGGAGATTGAATCTCCAAGGGGGGCGGCGGCCAAGGGGGGTGCCTTGCCCCCCAAGGCAAGTGGAGGCGCCCCCTCCCCTAGGGTTCCCAACCTAGGCGCAGGGGGGGCAAGGGGGGCGCACCAGCCCACCAGGGGATGGTTCCCCTCCCACTTCAGCCCATGGGGCCCTCCGGGATGGGTGGCCCCACCCGGTGGACCCCCGGGACCCTTCCGGTGGTCCCGGTACAATACCAGTGACCCCTGAAACTTTCCCGATGGCCGAAACTCGACCTAGCGTCACCGAACCTTAAGTGTGTAGACCCTACGGGTTCGGGAGGCACGTAGACATGACCGAGACGGCTCTCCGGTCAATAACCAACAGCGGGATCTGGATACCCATGTTGGCTCCCACATGCTCCTCGATGATCTCATCGGATGAACCACGATGTCGAGGATTCAAGCAACCCCGTATAAATTTCCCTTTGTCAATCGGTATGTTACTTGCCCGAGATTCGATCATCGGTATCCCAATACCTCGTTCAATCTCGTTACCGGCAAGTCACTTTACTCGTACCGTAATGCATGATCCCGTGACCAGACACTTGGTCACTTTGAGCTCATTATGATGATGCATTACCGAGTGGGCCCAGAGATACCTCTCTGTCATATGGAGTGACAAATCCCAGTCTCGATCCATGTCAACCCAACAGATACTTTCAGAGATACCCGGAGTATACCTTTATAGTGACCCAGTTATGTTGTGACGTTTGGTACACCCAAAGCACTCCTACGGTATCCGGGAGTTACACAATCTCATGGTCTAAGGAAAAGATACTTGACATTTGAAAAGCTCTTGCAAACGAACTACACGATCTTGTGGTATGCTTAGGATTGGGTCTTGTCCATCACATCATTCAGCTAATGATGTGATCCCGTTATCAATGACATCCAATGTCCATAGTCAGGAAACCATGACTATCTGTTGATCAACGGGCTAGTCAACTAGAGGCTCACTAGGGACATATTGTGGTCTATGTATTTACACATGTATTACGATTTCCGAATAACACAATTATAGCATGAATAAAAGACAATTATCATGAACAAGGAAATATAATAACAATCCTTTTATTATTGCCTCTAGGGCATATTTCCAACAAACTTAGCATGTTTAGTAATTAATATGTCTATGACAAAGTAGAAGTATTTAGTCTGTTCAAAAACAAAACGACATAACGTTCAACACCAAGGAGTAATATCATACGATGACAAAATCCAATCAGGTTACAAAGTTCAGTACTAAAAGCAGGGGCATAATATAGCTTAAGTAACTATAATGGTAGTGAGATCAATATTGAGAAAGCTACCCAATTAGCAAACAAAAGGCCAACACAAAATGCTTTAAGTATGTTATTTTTAGATAAAGCAATCAAGGTTAAAGAGCGCATCCAGTAGTTTTGATGCTACATAATTTTTAGAGCAAGGCATTCCTACAAAAGGCAAATGGTCGAACAGAAGACCATTGAAACAACTTGGTAGATAGTTGGGTAGTCATTAGCGTCGAAGCAAGTGGTTGACTGATCATCATTGGCGAATCACCTGTGTAAGAAAGGCATCGTTGATCATCGATGACCACACATGAAAATGTTGTTTGACAATCCTAATGGACCATGAGGTTCTTAAGTAAATCTCAAACCAAATGTGTAACATTGCCATATAAAACTATGAGATACTTATATCTGATTTACGACAGAAAAGGGAGAAAAGTATCAACATATGATTTTGTAATAGAAAATAAAATGAAAAAAAGAGAACTGATTTTGAACCTGCCAGCCCAATAACTTTGTTGTCCAACATTTTAAAATCCCCTAGCTATGTAGAATAAAGCATAATCCACACTTCACTCTGCATATTTTGCGAATCAGGGATTGTAGATGCTTAAGGAGATGCTACGTTAGGAATTAGCAAAATAACATATGCTACATCCAGATTCTTTAGGGAGGGAGAGAGGGATGGAGAGAGAGATGGACCCTAGAGGTCTAGCAGGCAGGAAGGAGGACCTGGTGAGCTCGATGCTGCCCCGCTGCTCCCACGTCGAGCTCGCAGTTGCGTCCGCATCAACCCGACCACCGACGCCTTTGCATCACAAATAGCTAATCGCCTAATGTTGTTGTACTCCTACCTGTGAAGCAAATCACCATAAAATTTATTAACATAGTCATGGAAGCATCCCTGCAAGATACCACTACGATCAAAGTAGCACATTACCAGCATCCCCAAACAACAGAACCCAACACTGTCACTCATATCTATAGGCCAGCAATCAAAATGCAGTAGATCCCAGACACTTCCCATCCACATGTTGTAACCTCTCTAGCACACCGAGGTTCAGTTAACACAGAAGCACTAACAGAGCAGATGTAAACCCAAGCGGCGGACTCACATTGCGCTGGTGGTGTTGTAGAGGCGAATGGAGTCGTCCTCGGTGACGAGGAGATCCTCCTTGCGTGGAACTCGAGGCAGATTATCTTCCCAGACTGCCAACCGATTTGCCACGACAGATTAGCATGGGTAGTAGGAACAAACATGAGGGTAGGCTAGGGGGTTAGGCAATGGAACTCACGTAGTCGGTGAAGATCGCGCCGATGGCCATGCCGTGGATGATGTCGTCGTCCAGCTGCCACGGCATGGCTGCCATCCTCGACGCTGCCGCTGCCCGCCCGCCCGTCGTCCAGAAGGTAGCAACAAAACAAAATAACCCCAATGCTTACTTAGCAAGGAAACAAGTTACAAAACTAACAAAGCACACATCCTTCAAAGTTCACCTACATTTAGTCTGGTGCATGATCCAAAAAATGCAATGGTGAGAGACAGAATTAGGGAAAGCTTCAGAACAAACTAAAGAAAACAAAAGGAAATGTCCGCTCAATGCCTCGGATTAACCCAGCAACTTAATCACAACAGTCGAAAATATGTTTATGGATACAGACAGCAACATGGGACATACTACCTCGGTCACTCTTTACGTGAACAATCCAGCATTATCTCCAAAAAACTCTCAAAAAAATCATGTATTATTACTATTTGTAGCATGTAAGAACAAATAGCTGCAACTGGTAACTTGCAGAAAAATAGAAGTAATAGTATCACAACGAATTAAAACAAGCCACTCAACCGATAACTTGCTGGGAGCGAGTCAAAGTGCAACTTACGCTTAACCAGATTAAATCAAGGAACAACAACAAACAATAAAAGATCAAGAACAACATATATGCAATAAAGGTATGAGAGAGAAGAAATCTGTACACAAGACGGCTAGGAACACTGGGGCACAAATAAGCAACACCTTTAAATACAAATAAAAAGAGTTCATGGTTCATTGCATGGTGGGCTCAGATTGACCTTTCCTCGATCATATGACCTACCCCTATCATCTCTTATCACCAGATAAATCTGTTTATACATTGGAGCTGCCCTGGTTATCACTCAACAAGAATGACCATCCAAGGACAAAACAATAAGTATCACATGATCAAAAAGGATTCTAGAGACAAGAGGGAGGATCCAACTTGATACCATAGGTGCCTCGATTGCTGAAAGGCACACTTATTTCAGTCACGGTTAATCATCATCGCCCTAGAAAGAATGGCCTCCCTCACCTCATCAATGCACGGACCAACCAGGGGACACCACGCGCAGGGGTAAAAGGTGAAAAAACGAAAATGCCCTCGGCAGGGCACGATAAAATTATCGGCGATGGCAGGAGATATTTGACTGCTGGAGGGTGCTGACTGGCCGCACAAACCATGCTCCCAGGCACAACTGCTGACAGGCGCGACCCACCCATGAAGGGGCCCACAAGACAGCGAGAACCAGTCAAAATCGCGGAGTAAGCAGGATCGCGCGGGGGGGGGGGGTAACTATTCATTTCTACAGGAGCGTGGCTTCGATCGGACGGCCAAGACCCTCCCTTTTTCTTAACTAGAAGCACTGGAGAAGAAAAATGACTTTTGCTTGGTCTAATGATACCTGACTTTAGCATTTCTGCAATTTGTTTTTCAAGTTCATCCTTTAACTGTGGTGCTATTTTGTAAGGTCTAACTGTGACTGGTCTAGCTCCTGGAATTAAAGTGATTTTGTGGTCACACTCTCTTCTAGGTGGTAACTGAGCAGGAGTTTCAAAAACCTCAGCAAATTCCTCTAATAACAATTGGATTTATGGAGTTACAGCAGTTTGTCCTTCAGCTTGAAGTGTAGAGATAGCAACACAAGTGTAAGCACATTCTTCAGAACCAATGCCATGTAAAGTGACTATCTGTCCCTCCTTGTTAAAAGACAACCATTTCTCAACCCAATCAACATACATGGGACTGTGTTGAGCCAGCCAATCCAACCCCAATATGCCATCATAAGTTTGTAGGGGCAACAACTTGAAATTTGAAATGAATTTAGCACCATTGGACTGCCACACACAATGTTTGATTTGTTGTTGACACTGAATTGTTGAACCACCAACTACTGTAACTGTGATTGTTTTAATTGGACTGACACCTGCTAATGAACTGTGTTGCAAATCCAAGAAAGAGTGTGTACTGCCCGAATCAACCAGAAACTGAAATGTGTGGCCCTGCAATTCAATTTCCAATTGCAAAACTGGAGCTTCTGGTTCCTTTCGCATAGCTGCAGCAGATAACCTGATGGAATGAACTAAAGATTAATCAGGTTGTTCACTGTCAGAGTCAGAGTCTTCAGTGGAATTGGTTTGTAGTTGTTCTATCAATTCTTGAAAAAAATGCAGTTGAACTGTGGCCTTGCACACATGATCCATAGACCATTTTTCTCCACAAACAAAACACAACCCCTTGGATTTTATATAATTTCTAAGTGCTATCCACTTATCTTCCTGAGCTACACCACTGACAGAGTCTGAACTTCGTTTGTCTTCCTGTTTCTAAACCTTCGAACTGGCATAGCTTGAAGCAGTGCTGATTTCCTTGGAGCAGAACTTGAGGTGGAAGAGTAATTCTCTCCTAATTCCTCATGGAGCAGAGCTAGTTCATACGCAGCATCTAAATCCTTGGGTTTCTGCAGTGCCACCACCATCCTTACTCTAGGTTTCAGCTCATCCAAAAACCTGGTGGTTGAATGCAGGGAATTGGGTGTATCTTCATACGCTGTCAACTAATCATACAACTCTGCAAAGCGTTTAACATAGTCTTCTACAGTAGTTGTTTGAGCAATTCGGAACAGCTTCCTGAGCAAAGTTTGGTGTTGATTTCGCCTAAAACAACCCTGTAACGCAGCACAGAACTCTGACCAGTTGTGTATTTGGCATGCGCCCGTGCATAGATTCAAGCCACCGAGCAGCAGCACCTTCGAAATGAGCTGTAGCCAGAGATAACCATCTGTGAGGAGGCGTGCTCCACAACTTGAATTGGTCTTCGCATCTGTTCTGCCACAATCTCGGATTTGACCCATCGAACTTGGGAATCTCCAGATGCATGGAAAACAAGGAATACTCCACAGTATCCATCGGATGTGGATCACGGGGAGAAAAATTTCTGGGAGAAAAAACGAAATTGCGCGCACCTCTGACCGGAGCAGGGACATAGATGTTATATGCCTTCCCCCGATTTTTGTTGTCAAAGCCAAGGGCGCTGGTCGCGGCCGCGCCACGACCTGGCCCAGCGTTGCATGAAGAGGTTGTGTCGGCCTTGGAATCTGGCTCCGGTGGCTCCATCTTGTAGAAATTCGTCCTGATCTGCTCGAGGTCGAGGGTGATTTCATCTCGGATCTGATGACCCACAAGTATAGAGGATCTATCGTAGTCCTTTCGATAAGTAAGAGTGTCGAACCCAACGAGGAGCAGAAGGAAATGATAAGCGGTTTTCAGCAAGGTATTCTCTACAAGTACTGAAATAAGTGGTAACAGATAGTTTTGTGATAAGATAAATTGTAACGAGCAACAAGTAACAAAAGTAAATAAAGTGCAGCAAGGTGGCCCAATCCTTTTTGTAGCAAAGGACAAGCCTGGACAAACTCTTATAATAGGAAAAGCGGTCCTGAGGACACATAGGAATATCGTCAAGCTAGTTTTCATCACGTTCATATGATTCGCGTTTGGTACTTTGATAATTTGATATGTGGGTGGACCGGTGCTTGGGTACTGCCCTTACTTGGACAAGCATCCCACTTATGATTAACCTCTATTGCAAGCATCCGCAACTACAACAAAAGTATTAAGGTAAACCTAACCATAGCATGAAACATATGGATCCAAATCAGCCCCTTACGAAGCAACGCATAAACTAGGGTTCAAGCTTCTGTCACTCTAGCAACCCATCATCTACTTATTACTTCCGAATGCCTTCCTCTAGGCCCAAATAATGGTGAAGTGTTATGTAGTCGGCGTTCACATAACACCACTAGAGGCTAGACAACATACATCTTGTCAAAATATCGAACGAATACCAAATTCACATGACTACTCCCTTGTCCTCAGGAACAAACGTAATTACTCACAAAGCATATTCATGTTCATAATCAGAGGGGTAATAATATGCATAACTGATCTGAACATATGATCTTCCACCAAATAAACCAACTAGCATCAACTACAAGGAGTAATCAACACTACTAGCACCAATCCCGGACTTGGAGACAAGAATTGGATACAAGAGATGAACTAGGGTTTGGAGATGAGATGGTGCTCGTGAAGATGTTGTTGGAGATTGCCCTCTCCCGATGAGAGGAGCGTTGATGATGACGATGGTGATGGTTTCCCCCTCCCGGACGGAAGTGTCCCCGGCAAAACAGCTTTGCAGGAGCCCTAGATTGGTTCCGCCAAGGTTCCGCCTCGTGGCGGCGGAGTCTCGTCCCGAAAGGTTGCTGATTATTTTTTTCTCATCGAAAGACTTCATATAGGAGAAGATGGGCGTCGGAGAGCCACCAGGGGGCCCACGAGGTAGGGGGCGCGCCCAGGGGGGGCGGCCCCCACCCTCATGAGCAGGGTGTGGGCCCCTTGGCCTTCATCTTTGGCGATGATTTTTCTTTATTTATTTTAAGGTATTCCGTGGAGTTTCAGGACTTTTGGAGTTGCATAGAATAGGCCTCCAACATTTGCTCCTTTTCCAGCCTAGAATTCCAGCTGCCGACATTCTCCCTCTTCATGTAAACCTTGTAAAATAAGAGAGAATAGCCATAAGTATTGTGACATAACGTGAAATAACAGCCCATAATGCAATAAATATTGATATAAAAGCATGATGCAAAATGGACGTATCAACTCCCCCAAGCTTAGACCTTGCTTGTCCTCAGGCGAAAAGCCGATAACAATAAATATGTCCTCATGTTTAGAGGTAGAGGCGTCGATAGAAATAAAATACGGACATGAAGGCATCATGATTATTTCATAACAGCAACATATATAGATTTTGTCATATGATTACTCATGTTCAAGTGATGATCTTTTCATAAAGCCAAAGTATGAATCACAGACCTTATTGGGCACTAACAATTATAATTTCAGTCATTGAAGCAATTGCAATTTATCATAACATCGGAAAGAGTCTATGTCAGAGCTTAAAAGCAAGTCCACATACTCAACTATCACTTAGTCCTTCATGATTGCTAACACTCACGCAATACTTGTGGTTACGGAGTTTTTAATCGGACACAGAGAAAGATAGGGGCTTATAGTTTTGCCCCACAACCTTTGACCTCAAGGGTAATGTCAACAATAATAATTCATGCTCCCCCACATCCAATTAGATATATATATCATGTTCTTTCCAACATGCTGAGATTGCCAAAGGATAAAATGAAAAAGGAAAGGTGAAGATCACCGTGACTCTTGCATAAGGTAGAGGATAATAATAAAAGATAGGCCCTTTGCAGAGGGAAGCAGAGGTTGTCATGCGCTTTTAGGGTTGATGAACAAAATCTTAATGCAAAAGAACGTCACTTTATATTGCCCCTTGCATGTGGACCTTTATTATGCAGTCTGTCGCTTTTATTACGTCCACAACAAGTTCGTACAAAGCTTATTTTCTCCGCACTAATAAGTCATGCATATTTAGAGAGCAATTTTTATTGCTTGCACCGATGACAACTTACTTGAAGGATCTTACTCAATCCATAGGTAGATATGGTGGACTCTCATGGCAAAACTGGTTTAAGGGTATTTGGAAGCACAAGTAGTATTTCTACTTGGTGCTGAGAATTTGGCTAGCATGAGGGGGAAAGGCAAGCTCAACACGTTAGAGGACCCATGACAACATACTTTATCTCAGATATAAGAAAACATAACTCATTATGTTGTCTTCCTTGTCCAACCTCAACTCTTTAGCATGTCATATTTTAATGAGTGCTCCCAATCATAAAAGATGTCAATGATAATATATCTATATGTGAAACCTCTCTTTCCTTATTACTTCCTAATAATTGCAACGATGACCAAAGCTATATTTTCCAACTCCCAACAACTTTTAATCATCATACTCTCTTTATGTGAAGTCATTACTTTCACTAAGATCAATATGAACTCTTTGATTATTTTTATTCTTTTTCTTCTAATCACCCAAGATCATGGCAAAATACTCAAGCCCTTGACTCAACACTAGTCTTTATTATATAGCTCACGGACTCGATTACAAAGAAGGATCATAAAGCTAAACTCAAAACTAGATCATGCCATGACATTATTCTACTAAGATACTACTAATAGGATTGAAGTAACAAAAACGGTAAAGATAGGAGTTGTGATGGTGATACGATACCAGGGCACCTCCCCCAAGCTTGGCAGTTGCCAAGGGGAGTGCCCATACCCATGTGATTACTTCTTCGGAGGTGGTGAAGTAGGAGTTGATGACGGTGGATAATCTCACATCGAGCGTAAAAGTTCCTCCAACTTGCGGATAATGCCCTTGAGCCCAGCAATATGATCCTTCAACAAAATATTCTCATGTGTGAGATACTTGTTCTGTATACGGGCTAACTCAATCATCTTGAACGCTTCAATCTCTATTGGAGTGAAAAGGTTAGGTAAAGGTTGAGGGATGTTTTCTTCTTTCACCACCGGAGCTGGCACCTCCATGGCCTTCTTGATCCTTTCATCCTTGTTGATCTCTTCTGGTTCCTCTCTTTTCAACTCTATATTCAATAGCCAAGCATCCTTGTCTTCATTGTTGGAGGAGGGAGAAGTCATGGTGCTCTAAATCTGCAACGGAAATATCTCGGAATGAAAACAGAGGAGATTTGCATGATACGAGAGTCAAAACCTTCGGGAGTATATATAATGAATTTTTACCAACCAAAATACGTATCGTGCAAGGAAACGGAGTCCGGAGGGCACACGAGGTGCTTACGAGGTAGGGGGCGCGCCCAGGGGGGTAGGGCACGCCCTCCACCCTCGTGGAGGCCTCGTGTCCTCCCCGGACTGCTACTTATTTTTCTATTCTTCTAAATATTCCAAAACGGAGAAATATTGCCTTAAAAATTGTTTTGGAGTCGGTTTACTTACCGTACCACATACCTATTCCTTTTCGGGGCCTGGAACGTTCTGGAAAGTGTCCCTTATGTATTCCTCCGGGGTTACGGTTTCAATAATATTAGTCTCAACATTTATAGGATTACCTGAGATATAGTGTTTGATCCTTTGATCGTTTACCACCTTCGGATTTGTGCCTGCGAAGTTGTTGATTTTTATGGCACCGGAATGATAGACCTCCTCGATAACGTAAGGACCTTCCCATTTAGAGAGAAGTTTTCCTGCAAAAAATCTTAAACGAGAGTTGTATAGCAATACATAATCACCTACATTAAACTCACATTTTTGTATCCTTTTGTCATGCCATCTCTTAACATTTTCTTTAAACAACTTGGCATTTTCATAAGCTTGGATTCTCCATTCATCAAGTGAGCTAATATCAAATAACCTCTTCTCACCGGCAAGTTTGAAATCATAGTTGAGCTCTTTAATAGCCCAGTATGCCTTATGTTCTAGTTCGAGAGGTAAGTGACACGCTTTTCCATAAACCATTTTATACAGAGACAAAACCCATAGGATTTTTATATGCAGTTCTATAGGCCCATAATGCATCATCAAGTTTCTTGGACCAATTCTTCCTAGACCTATTGACAGTCTTTTGCAAAATTAATTTGAGCTCTCTATTGCTCAATTCTACTTGACCACTAGACTGCGGGTGATAAGGAGATGCAATCCTATGATTAACGTCATATTTAGCAAGCATCTTATGGAAAGCACCATGAATAAAGTGTGAACCACCATCAGTCATTAAATATCTAGGGACTCCAAACCTCGGGAAAATAACTTCCTTGAGCATTTTAATAGAGGTGTTATGATCAGCACTACTAGTTGGAATAGCTTCTACCCACTTAGTAATGTAATCAACAGCAACTAAAATATGTGTATATCCATTAGAGGCAGGAAAAGGTCCCATATAATCAAATCCCCAAACATCAAATGGTTCAATAACAAGGGAATAATTCATAGGCATTTCTTGATGTCTACTAATATTACCAATTCTTTGACATTCATCGCAAGACAACAGAAACTTACGGGCATCCTTGAAGAGAGTAGGCCAATAAAAACCGGATTGCAATACCTTATGTGCAGTTCTATCTCCAGCATGGTGTCCTCCATAAGCTTCGGAGTGACACTTGCGTAGGATCTGTTCCTGTTCATCCTCAGGTACACAACGTCTAATAACACCATCTACTCCTTCTTTATAAATATGTGGGTCATCCCAATAGTAATGTCACAAGTCAAAGAAAAACTTTTTCTTTTGTTGGTATGTGAAGCTAGGTGGTATAAATTTAGCGACAATATAATTAGCATAATCAGCATACCATGGAGTGCTACGAGAAGTGCTTATGACATTTAATTGTTCATCAGGAAAGCTATCATCAATAGGTAGTGGGTTATCAAGAACATTCTCTAACCTACATAAGTTGTCTGCCACGGGGTTCTCAGCTCCTTTTCTATCAACAATATGTAAATCAAATTCTTGCAGCAGGAGAACCCATCTAATAAGTCTAGGTTTTGCATCTTTCTTTTCCATAAGATATTTAATAGCAGCATGATCTGTGTGAATAGTTACTTTAGAATCAACAATATAGGGTCTGAATTTATCGCAAGCAAATACAACTACTAAAAGTTCCTTTTCGGTAGTAGCATAATTTCTTTGAGCATTGTCTAGAGTCTTACTAGCATAATGGATAACATTTAATTTCTTATCAACTCTTTGCCCTAGAACAGCATCTACAGCATAATCACTAGCATCACACATAATTTCAAAGGGTAAATTCCAATCAGGTGGCTGAACAACAGGTGCAGAGACTAATGCTTTCTTAAGTATTTCAAATGCTTCTACACAATCATCATCAAAGACAAATGGTACATCTTTTTGTAATAAATTAGTTAGAGGCCGAGAGATTTTTGAGAAGTCCTTAATGAACCTCCTATAAAATCCAGCGTGACCAAGAAAACTTCTTATACCTTTGATGTCCTTGGGACATGGCATCTTTTCAATAGCATCAACCTTGGCCTTATCAACTTCAATACCTCTTTCAGAAACTTTGTGCCCCAAGACAATACCTTCATCTCTACTCCTAATGTCTCAATTGGTAGGTCGCGTTCCGGGTTTTATTTTCGTCCCACCTCACCCGGTCTTTTTTGGTACTTCTTTGGTACTTCCTCCCACCTCCCCCTCAGCCATGAAAAACCAAGAAAAACCCCGCGATCGAGTCCCGCACACGCCCAAACTCCCGTCGTTATCTCTACTCCTAATGGAGCAGTTGGTAGCCTCGTACGGTTTATTTTCGTCCCACCACTTTCAACTATTTTATTTCGCTGGTTTTTTTTCGTCCCTCCCCCACCCCACCGGTTTAGCTTCGCGTCACCCTCTCACACAACGAACAAAATCTTAACGGATCATAACTTTCCATGCCGGTGCAAGTTATTTTTAGTAATGTCTTTATGTGAAAGAATCAATCACGATCAATCTCTAAATATCAAATCTAAATTAATTAACTTACCTTAAATTGCTCAATCACATTAATTAGGAAAAAAAATAACCGATTTTAAGAAAATACCTACTCTTAATGGAGGGTATTACATACCAAACATAGGTACGTCATTAGCTCGCTTCCTTCCCTTCCCTTCCCTTCATCCCTCAGTCCCATGCTCGTGGCGCTGAAGTGGCATCGACAGGCGATGGCGGCGAGGACAGCACGTGGCAGCCCCTGAAGCACGAACACGACTGCACCTCTGGTCTGCCGTCTCCCAAGATATGGGTGAGTTCTCGTGATGCCCACCCTAAACTCTCATGTCCTACAAATTCCTCAACCTCTACCATCTCGATTTCGTCCATGCTCTGATCCAAATGACGATGCAGCTCCGATCGATTGACAATGGAGGTTTTCCATCCTTCCTCTCAGCACCCACTCCTGGAGGAACGACACGCCATGCCGATCGAACCCGGTTGAGATCACTCACCAAGATTGCTATTCCGAAGTTTTTTGTCAAAAAGTGAAGAGTGGGACGGGATCTGCACTTTTGTTAATATAACATATACTTGTGCAGGTGCAGGTTTTGTTTTAAAAATCCAATTTGTTTATCCTTTTGTCGCTGAAATTGCTTACTAATAATGTCATTGGTTTTATTTCTTCTAGATGTTGTATATTCTTGGATTGAAGGGACTGTCTGACAAGGTGAAAGAGCTAATAGTTTTAGTTTTACACCAATGCAAATTTGTCTTGCTTCGGTGTTAAACATGACCTATGAGGGACACTTGCATTGCTGCTGCTTCATCCTAGCCAGCCGTCTCAGCTTCTGAGAATATAAAGTGAGACAAACAGGTACTTCTTTGGTGATTTGATTATATATTAAGCTGGACAAATGTACATTGCATCTTCTACAACAACAGATCCTCTTGTTGGGATTATATATTAAGTGCTAATACATGTGCACTGTTATTGTTGCTATTGCTAATTGATTTTATCAAGTGCTAATAGAGGCTCACTAGACTGCGATGCCAGATGTGGCATCACTTTTCATGCTCTGGCCCAGTTTTGCATTGGCTTCCTTGCTATCTTTTATTTGGAAGAGATGGAAACAAGGGGCAACAAAATAAGGAACTAAAAGTATTAAAGGAATGCCTTGGAAACTTATTTTGCGTGAAAATCGGGTTTCAATTTTCAGCACACTATATGTACAAATGTATGCTTACTAAGACAACATCCTTCTTGTGCTGATGGCATGCATGCCATGTTCTCGTGTATTATTAGCTTTGCCGAAGTTTCAATGATGAAAGGATTGTTTCAACAAATACGCAGGAGGAAGATGCTAGGACCCCTGCTCACTAGAGAAGAACAAAAGTACTAAGGTACCGTATTTCTTTTCTAATGCATGTGTTCTTTTAATATGGTAAAAGCATCAAGCATCAGATATCATATAGCAATAAAAAGGGAGAATTACAAATGAATACTTGAATGAAAATTGCAGTCAAGTTATTTGCACTGCAGTTTACCTAATGGAGCACTTGGTAGCCTGGTACAGTTTATTTTTGTCTGGTTTTTTTCATCCCACCTCCACCCCCTAGCCAGCCCCACCCCTCGATCTCCTCCAAGTTCCTTAAATTATGCTATTTTAATCTAACTTCCTTAAATTATGCAAATCAATCGATTCCTTTTATTGGTTCAATTTGTCTTAGGAAACAAATAACAGATTTTCAGGAAACAAATAATACATTTTAATCTAACTTTCCTAACTTATGCAAATCAATCGATTCCTTTTATTGGTTCAATTTGTCTTACAAACAAATAACAGATTTTCAGGAAACAAATAATACATTTTAAACTAACTTCCTTAAATTATGCAAATCAATCGATTTCTTTTATTGGTTCAATTTGTCTTAGGAAACAAATAACAGATTTTCAGGAAACAAATATTACATTTTAATCTAACTTTCCTAACTTATCTAAATCAATCGATTCCTTTTATTGGTTCAATTTGTCTTAGTAAACAAATAACAGATTTTCAGAAAACAAATAATACATTTTAATCTAACTTCCTTAAATTATGCAAATCAATTGATTCCTTTTATTGGTTCAATTTGTCTTAGGAAACAAATAACAGATTTTTAGGAAACAAATAATACATTTTAATCTAACTTTCCTAACTTATTAGTGAAATTTGTTTTAGGAAACAAATAACAGACACGTCACAACTTTCCTCCCAATAAATAGTTTCTTAACATTTGCAAACTTTCCTAATCAGACACGTCACAAACGGGCAGGTACTGATATCATGTTATCAAACAATAAAACCCCATTTGCATAGAAATCAGTTCAAAAATCCTAACTTTCCTAAATTTTTACCTTTCCTTGATAACAACAAACATTTTCTATGTTTTCCATCGATATTAGCATTTTTTTGAACTGAGATCTCCGGGTTATGATTTTTTTTGTGATTCTTTCCAATTGTGACCTCTCCTTCCACTCCGGCTCCTTGTCGGATAAACACCTCCACCATAGCCAGGTGACATCGCCCCAGACATCCTGCCTCTCCACACTTTCTCCGCCACCTCCTTCTCGTACTCCATTAACAATCCCTCCGCCACATTTGTCCACGGCGGTGTCGAGGGCATGGTGCAGCAGCGTCCCAGCGGTAGAGCAGCGCATAGCAGCAGGAAGCAACACGTAGTAGGCGAGGCTGAGGGGGCGGCCGGCAGAAGATGGCCATGACTGGAGGCGGCGCGAGGCAGGGGGGCAGCAGACGGGGCGAGCGCAGCCAGCGAGAGTGTGGCGCGTGACCAGGGTGTGTGTCGCGCGGGGCACAGTGGTGCGGTGGCTGCGGCAAGCGCGACGGCAGCGGCGGGCGCGACCGACGCGGTGTAGCGGGCGTGGGCATGGAGAGGGAGTGGCCCCGCGGGTGCGGAAGAAGAGCGGCAGGCTCGGGCATGGGCGTGCATAGGTTCGGGCATGTGCCACGGGGTCAATCCGAGGAGCTCGGTGGCTACCCCTGCAATGGCCATGGCGGATGGCGGTTCTCGGCCAAGGCGAAATACCTAACGAGAGCAAACGAGAGGGGAGACAAGGGAAAGGCAAGAGGAGATCATGGCGGTGTCCATGGCGCCCTAGGGGAAGACATGGGAGCTCGGGGCGGCACGGATCGAACGGCAATGTCGCGGTGGCCCAAGGTTGAGGAAGACGGCAGCGAAGTCAATGCAGGGGTGCTGGACTTGATCTTGTTGGCGCAGACGAAGTAGCGAAGGCATTCGGAGCTCCTCGACAAGCTCCAAGCCCGCAGGGAGGGCAGTGGCCATGTGGACGGGGTCGGTCATGGTGGACGTGGCGTCTGACTTCGTCCAGATCGACGGGATCGAGCGAGCGAGGAGGAGAAGTGGATTTGGGAGGGGGCGTCAAGGAGGAGTGAGGCCATGGGGTAGGGAAGGCAGGGTGTCACCCTTATCCATTCTCCTTCGATGCCAGCGAGGTGGTCGGGCGGGAGCCCGTCTCAGTAGTGACGCGGCTCGGGGAACAGGAGAAGACGACCGCGCGGGGACTGGACCGCTGAGCCGGTTCGGTGGCAAGGCCCGGGGGGCAGGGCGAATCCCCTTTTACATCGTCCTTTTGGTTTTTCAATGTATTCTAATCTGTTTCTCCTTTTTAACACCGTTTTCTATTTATTCTTATCAACTAAATGATCTCTACTCCTAATGTCTTAGTTGGTAGTCTCCGTTTCGGGTTTATTTTCGTCCCACCTCCCGAGTGAGGGAGAGGGGGAGAGAGAGTGAGGAAGAGAGAGGGAGAGGATGTGTGTGTGTGAGAGAGAATTTGATGGTAAAAAAGGTCGTCGATGTCACTTAATATGTATGAGAATATTCAATGTAATATTAACATAATTGATATTGAACTTTTAAAGTTAATGTGGCCCCGTTGCAACGCACGGGCGTTCTTCTAGTTAACCATAAAGTGGCACTTTTCCCAATTCAAGACAAGATTAGTTTCTTCACATCTCTGCAAAACTCGAGCAAGATTGCTCAAGCAATCATCAAAAGAGGAACCATAGACGGAAAAGTCGTCCATGAAAACCTCACAAATCTTTTCGCAAAAGTAAGAGAATATAGCCATCATACATCTTTGAAAGGTAGCAGGTGCATTACATAAACCGAAAGGCATACGTCTATAAGCAAAAGTACCAAAAGGGCATGTAAAAGTAGTCTTTGATTGATCCTTAGCTGACACAGGTATTTGAGATAAACCAGGATAACCATCTAGAAAGCAATAATGTGTATGTTTGCATAATCTTTCTAGCATTTGATCAATAAAAGGTAAGGGGTAATGATCTTTCTTAGTAGCTTTATTTAACTTATGGAAATCAATTACCATCCTATAACCTGTGATAATTGTTTGCGGAATCAATTCATCTTTATCATTAGGGACAACAGTAATACCTCCCTTCTTAGGGACACAATGGACAGGACTTACCCACTGACTATCAGCAACAGGATAAATTATACGTGCCTCCAGAAGCTTGAGTATTTCCTTTCTTACCACTTCTTTCATTTTAGGATTCAAACGTCGTTGAGGATCACAAACTGGTTTGGCATCAGCTTCCAAATTTATTTTATGTTGACATAGAGTGGGACTGATGCCCTTAAGATCATCCAGAGTATATCCAATAGTGGCACGGTGCTTCTTCAGAGTTTTCAATAATCTTTCTTCTTCATGCTCTGAAAGGTTAGCACTAATAATAACAGGATATATTTTCTTTTCATCAAGATAAGCATATTTAAGATTATCAGGCAATGGTTTAAGCTCAAACACGGGATCACCCTTGGGTGGAGGAGGATCCCCTAGGAAAATATCGGTATCCATAAAAGATTTAACACAATCAAACTTAGGTGTCATACCTGACTCCTTACCTTCGTCGAGGTCCCAATCTTCAGAGTTGCATTTAATTCTATCCAATAAATTCCATCTGAATTCAATAGTCTTCATCATAAAAGAGCCAGCACAATAAGTATCGAGCATGGTGCGATTGTTATCAGAAAGCCGAGCATAAAAACTTTGCATAATCACTTCTCTTGCGAGCTCATGATTGGGGCATGAATATAACATTGATTTAAGCCTCCCCTAAGCTTGAGCGATGCTTTCTCCTTCGCGAGGCCAACAATTATGTATATAATTGCGATCACAATGAACAAGATGCATAGGGTAATACTTTTAATGAAATTCTAATTTCAATCTTTTATAGTTCCATGATCTCATATCATCACATAGTCTATACCATGTCAATGTGTCTCCCTTTAAAGATAAAGGGAAATCCTTCTTCTTAACAACATCATCGGGTATACCTGCAAGCTTAAATAGTCCACAAACATCATCCACATAGTGTAGATGTTCATCAGGATGCTTTGTTCTATCTCTTGTAAAAGTGTTAGCTAGCAGTTTTTCCATCAAACCCGAAGGAATCTCAAAAGGAGTTTCATTTTCAATAGGTTCAGTAGGTTGAGTAGGTTGAGGAGCAACTCTTTGCTCTACTGGACGGGGTGAAGATACCCCGAACAAGTCGCCTGATCTACTCGAGGTTGAGGGTGATTTCGTCTCGGATCTGATGACCCACAAGTATAGGGGATCTATCGTAGTCCTTTCTATAAGTAAGAGTGTCGAACCCAACGAGGAGCAGAAGGAAATGATAAGCGGTTTTCAGCAAGGTATTCTCTGCAAGTACTGTAATAAGTGGTAACAAATAGTTTTGTGATAAGATAAATTGTAATGAGCAACAAGTAACAAAAGTAAATAAAGTGCAGCAAGGTGGCCCAATCCTTTTTGTAGCAAAGGACAAGCCTGGACAAACTCTTATAATAGGAAATGCACTCCCGAGGACACATAGGAATATCGTCAAGCTAGTTTTCATCACGTTCATATGATTCGCGTTCGGTACTTTGATAATTTGATATGTGGGTTGACCGGTGCTTGGGTACTGCCCTTACTTGGACAAGCATCCCACTTATGATTAACCTCTATTGCAAGCATCCGCAACTACAACAAAAGTATTAAGGTAAACCTAACCATAGCACACTACGAGGGAAAAGGCTAGCAGCAGCGCGGGTTTTAGGTGTATCAGTAGCGCGGGGAGGGGTGCTACTAATAAGGCACTACAGCTAACACATAGCAGTAGCGCGTGGTCACCGGCGCTACTGCTACACAAGTGTAGCAGCAGCGCGGTTATTGGAAGCTCGCTACTGCTAGTAGCTCTAGCGCGCTTTGCGACGACGCGCTACTGCTATCGCGGCGCTGCTGCTAACTTTTATACACTCGCTACTGCTAATTTAATAGGTTTTTTGTTTTTTTTGGGCATATTTGTTTTGTATTTGAACATGCTTTATAGAAGAATATTTAGCACATAGAAATTTCATCATGATACACATACAAATGCCTGCAAGACCACAAATGTAATCATAGCATATACATACAAATAGTATCATCATAATCATCATCCAACACAAAGTGGTCTCTCGTCATCATCTCGAAAATAGTGATACAAGTCCTCGATTACTTGCAAATACATCATCATCCATCTAAACAATGGTATACGCGAGAAGAGCTATCACTTTGAGTACATGATTTCGTATCCCTCTCTCGCATTAGCGTGAACCTAAACTAACTACTGCTTGTCGCTCGGAAACCGGAAACCAGTAACACCTGGGCCTGACACTCCGGCCACTCGTCGTATATATACTCCTGGCGTAGCACTTCTTCGCCATCGATGATCTATGCACCTGCATCGTCACATGAGTCGATGATATGCAACATATATAGTTGAGCAACAGAAAGAGACAGACTTGACAAAAATAGAAACAACATATCATAAGCATAAATAACAAAGTTCATCGTACCCAAAATGCCCTAACTAGAGTGATCTTCGCTAGTCGAGGAGGAGGACAGTTTAATTACATCACAAATAAAGTTTCACTACGCATAACTCAAAGTTTTGTCATACAGAAAGTATGGACTAAACAGACACATTGTCATATATCGACAATCACTCCAACATGTCGTGCCATCCATCGATGTCAGGCAGATAGTCCCCGAGCTTAGTGAAAGGCTTCATGTCGAGACGTTGAGAGGCTATCCATGTTCGGACATCTTCCCGCGACATTTGTCCTTCTTCGTAGAACATCCCTGTTTTTCCGATGACCTCCTTCACGATGATTTGGGCAAGTTCGCGTTGGATGTGATAGAACTCAGCTCGAAGTCAATGATCCTCGATATCTCCTACGTCCTTTGCCCATTGCATAATATGGGCATCGCCGGATCTAGGTGACATGCGAAAGTTCTAGTGATCCCGTCTGTACTCCAGCATGTGGTGTAGGACATAGAATCCACCATTAAGAGAATCACTCAGTTGCTGGATGCAGCAGTAAGTCGGTCTTATGGGTGAAGGCGACCCTGCTGCCCCTTTTCTTCTTGTCCCTGACCTCTCCACCCCTTTCTTGGTAGTAAAACATAGCACTGTCGAGAACATCCTTGATGTGGGTGTAATCCTTTTTGTGAATGTTCTTCGGCGAGTCCAAGTAAAGAGGGTGGGAGAATTGGGGGTATAGGATGCTGAGGACGATGCGCCCGCCGCTGCGCAAAATAAGTACACCTCAGATTACTTAGCCTCCACCGTGCAAATGAATGATTGAAATCGAAGGAAGGATAGCAGCGTGGATGACTTACACGGGATGATAAGGCACAAGAATCGCCCCCTTGTCCTTATTGGCGAGCATGAAATTGACGATGTATTCCCTCGCGTATACACGGTGCTCTGCGCAGACTCCCAATAAGCCCTCGTGCATGTAGTACGGGTCAGCGACACATATATGAGATATCTGCTCAACCCTGATGATGTAGTTCATGTGCAAGGCATAAAGGCGGACAAACGTAAAATCCAGCTTCTTCACGTGAAACATGTCGAATATGTAATCGAATCGGAGGAAGAACTTATCCGCGGGGAAGCTGTCGATGTACGACCTTTGCCGCGGAACTTTAACCACGTAGAGTGGGTATCCTGGATCTGTCGAGGCAATGAGGCCTTTCTCTACCCGCATCACATCGTCATGAAGTCTCCTTAGATCGCCGAATCTGGCCTGTAGCGCTGTTGCAGGTAGGATTGGTTGACCGGGGATATGCCATTTATCCGCATCGGGGATATCTATACGGTCCTGAAGCCAAGGCTGCTGAGGCGGCTAGATCATAGAATCAGCTTTTTTGCCTTTCCTCGCTCTCTTCCTAGACTTCTTTACTACCGGAAGGTCGTCCATAATACGTTGAGATGGCAATTCAGGCACCGACTCATGATGCTCAAACCCTGAGGAGGCGCCAGTATAGACATACTGTTCAGCGCCACCGTCGTCCTCATCCTCATCCATGGCGATGTCATCAACAACTAATGGAGCCTCCTCCTTACCCCGTCCGCTATCACCCAACCCGAGACCCGACGCTAATTGGGTAGGTGGGGTGTTGATGTTCATACCTTGCTGAGGCTGCGTGCTCGTGGGTGTGCTCCCGACCGCCTCCAGATGAAGCAGACTCTTTGGCCACAACAGGACCCACCCATTGTAACAATCACCAAGCCACCGTGGTGTCTCCTCGTCATCCACCAGTAGTGTTGGAGGAGGCAAATCCTCGTGGCCCGGTTCGACACTGGCCACGGAAACCTTGAAGACGTTTGGGGGGAGCGGACGGCTGTGGAACAATGGTTCCTTAGGCTTCATTATTGTCGCCTTCCCCACGTCCACCTTCTAGTCGCCGATGGTGTACAATATGGTGCACGGGGTTTCATCGGCCTGCAAAGAAAAGTCTGCGATGTGAGACATCCGAAAGGCAACGAAGACGGGAGATTATACATTTATATTGAAGGGGGCCGGTGTGACAGATACCGTGAGGGCGTCGAGCTCAGCCAAAGACGAAGCACCACCGAGCACGTCCGGTGCGGGAGCCAGTGCGGGAGCCGGTGCGGGAGCAGGTGCTCCCAAGAAGTCAGCAAGGGGAAAGTCCTCTGCCTTTTTTTTTGGATTTTGCCTTGTCAAGTGATAACGCCCGTCACCAAGGAAGTAGAAAAATCTGCAACCACCTGTTTTGCGGCAGCTACCGCTGTTGCGACTGTCTGAGATGATTTCTTCTCAACCGCAATCTCAACCTTCTTGTCGATGTTTTCTTCAGTTAACCTCCGTCTTTCCTTTCTCTCCTCCGTGGTCTCACGGTAGTACTTCTTCCACGTGGCGCCGTCTCTGACACCGTGCACGCGTCCATACGACGGGCGAGTATCCACCGGTTGTTGTTTCAATATGTTCAACGCCCGGTAGAATGGAGTGTTCCACTTGGGCCTCGCCAATGCCTCAGACGGCGAGTCGCTTTCGGCCGCAATCCGGTGCTGCTCTCTCTGCAAAAGGCACAAGGAACATTTACAAATATGACTAATGTGTGCAGTCGAATTGATCAGAAACTAAAATTACCAGCACTCTCATGAACTCCGTAATGACCGGTGTTGTCTCGTAAACCTTCTGCACTGGGTCCCAATGGTGCAGGGACCTTAGGACGTCACGCTCCTGCGGGACGGTGAAATCCGCCAAGGGGTCTGGGATGCCCAGACTCGTGGCTTCCGCGTCCTCCTTGGCCCATTTGGACCTCTTTCCGCCGTAACCACGGCTTCCGAGGTGGTGGCTCCCAAAGTTCCTCTCTTGAAGCCCCTTCATGTACTCAGACATGTTTTTGGCAGCTTCGGCCTCGCAAGCCTCCTTGAATATTTGAAACTGGTCTTCCGTGATTGTTAGATTATCCTTTACAATCTCGGAGTAGGGTTCCTTCTTGTCGATGATCCTTGCCTTCAGTCGAGTTTTCCAGGCGGCCAACGCGTCGCTAAACTTGGTCATGGCGTGTTTGTTTATCTTCTTCATTGCCGGGTCCTTGTCTGGATCTTCATAATCCTTCTCATTCCGGCCCGGGAACAAGAATATCTGGTGAAACTTCTTTAGGAGGGAGCTCCTCGTATTTTCTATCTTCTGTAGTTTCTCATCGTTGATGGTGGCGGTTGTCCATATGATGCTGCCTATTTTATTGCCGCAGCACGAGCGAGCTTCCTCGGGCGCCTTTGGCTCAAAAATGACGTCGTCCACCTCCGTGACCACCAGGCTAGTAGTCCTGAGTTTGTTAGGAAGCTGTTGCCTCTTTGCTTTCGGTTCTACGCCGGCTCCGCTCCCCGAGGCAGCACTAGTCTCAGTCTCAGCGCCGGTCCCGATGCCGGTCTGAGTCTCAGCGCCGGTCTCAGTCTCAGCACCGGTCTGCGTGTCGGTCTCAGTCCCCGATGCCACCGGTGGGCCCAGCAACAACAAAGGTTGATCGTCGGTAAGGCTAAAAAATCCGTCTGCCGCCCGGTAGGCATTGACACAATCACCAGAACGCTGTCCTTCATCGTTGCTAGCCATGTTTCCTATGATTAAATCTAGTCAATTAATTCTAGACCGAATAAAATGAATAATGACATAAAAAGGCCTATTGTTTTGCAGGAATGTTGACTCCTTCCTGGTGCGGCAAATCCCGGGCACTCGATATGTCCTAGTTTGTAGCACAAGTCATGCCGAAATTCACGGAAAATTTCGACATGACCATTGCTAAAAATTGGACAAATCGAGAACCTGAAATTTTCTGGAACAGAAATGAATCAACATTCCGGCAAAACATAGGCCACTTAGCATCATTCCCTGGAAACAACAAAGCCACTTGCGCACAATCGAACCACTTCAATGAAAAGATATAACATGACCACTTCAATGAAAAGATATAATCAACAATAAAAGTCTAGGAAGGGATCATCTTTAAAATAAAATTTGCCTAAATTCTTTTCCTTCACTAAACACTTCTCTGCCTAGGACAAAACCCAAATTATGTTGATCTAGCTATTCCTCTCTCTCACACAAACACACATTATTATCTCTAACCCTTCTCTGCCTAGGACATAACCCAATTAAATTGCAAAGGAACTCCATTTCTCTAACCCTTCTGACCTAATGCTCTAAAATAACATTTTCCTCTAACCTAGCCAACCTACTTAACCTAGCTTGTTAATCCAACGAACCTAATTAACCTACCTATTTAACCTAGTTAGTTAATCTAGTTTACCTACATAATTAACCTAATTAAACAAGTTAACGCAGCTAGTTCTGTGTCAAAGCCCTAAATAAATTTTTGCACTAATTAACCTAGATAATTAACCTAATTAAACTAGTTAACCTGACTAGTTCTCTGTCAAAGCCCTAACTAATTTTTGCACTAACCTAGATAATTATCCTAATTAAACTAGTTAACCTAACTACTTCTCTGTCAAAGCCCTAACTAAATTTTTGCCCTAACCTAGATAATTAAGCTAATTAAACTAGCTAACCTATGAATGAGAGAGAGATGAGGGGTGGGGGCTTACAGAGGATGGCTCCGGTGGTGGCGAGGGAGGCAGTGGTGGCGAGGGAGGCAATGCTGGCGAGCGAGGCAGGGGCGTCTCCAGTGACGGCGAGGGAGGCAGTTGTGGCGAGGGAGGATCTGGTGGCATCGACGGCGACTCCGGTGGCGTTGATGAGGCCGCGCGGCTCTGTGGCGTTGGGGGCGGCTTCGGTGGCGTCGACGGTGCCCGGCTCTGGTGGCGTCGGCGTCGGCAGGAGACGGCAGCGAAGTGGGGCGACGGCGAATCGGGGAGATGGCGGCGGGGTGGGTCGAGGGATTTGGGGGAGAAGTGGTGGCCGGGGGGAAACGGTTTTTTGGTTAAGTCAAATTTAGCGGTAGCGAGTTTCGCAAAACGCGCTATAGCTAAGATAGCTACAACGGTTTTCACAAAACGCGCTACTATTATAGCTATGTAATTTTCTTCCATTTTTTATTTTCTTTTCTGTTTCTATAGCGGGGGTCTAGGACATGCGTTGCAGCTATGTTAGCTATAGCGCCTCTTACAAACACACGCTACTGCTATGCCTTCCTCCGTTTTTTCGCTTTTTCAATTATTATGCTTTACATTTTATTTTTTCCTTTCTCCTTTTTATATTTCTTTCATTTTGATTTACTTTTCTATTTGTTTTTCATCTTATTTTATTTCCATTAGTAGTAGCGCTCTTCGTCGGAAACGCGCTACTACTTATACCCTAGTGGTAGCGCGCTTCTTCCAAGCCCGCTACTGCTATGCGTATCCTATCATTCTACCAACGGGAATATTAGTAGTAGCGCTTTTGGCACTACACGCGCTACTGCTAAGGGTGTATCTGTAGCGCGGTTTTTCCTCAATCGCTACTGCTATCTAGCACTAGCGCTCTTTTTTGACCCGCGTTGTTGCTAAATTTCTGTGTATAGGCTTTTCCCTAGTAGTATGAAACATATGGATCCAAATCAGCCCCTTACGAAGCAACGCATAAACTAGGGTTTAAGCTTCTGTCACTCTAGCAACCCATCATCTACTTATTACTTCCCAATGCCTTCCTCTGGGACAAATAATGGTGAAGTGTTATGTAGTCGACGTTCACATAACACCACTAGAGGCTAGACAACATACATCTTATCAAAATATCGAACGAATACCAAATTCACATAACTACTAATAGCAAGACTTCTCCCTTGTCCTCAGGAACAAACATAATTACTCACAAAGCATATTCATGTTCATAATCAGAGGGGTAATAATATGCATAAAGGATCTGAACATATGATCTTCCACCAAATAAACCAACTAGCATCAACTATAAGGAGTAATCAACACTACTAGCAACCTACTAACATCAATCCCGGACTTGGAGACAAGAATTGGATACAAGAGATGAACTAGGGTTGGGAGATGAGATGGTGCTGGTGAAGATGTTGATGGAGATTGCCCTCTCCCGATGAGAGGAGCGTTGGTGATGACGATGGTGATGATTTCCCCCTCCCGGAGGGAAGTGTCCCCGGCAGAACAGCTCTGCAGGAGCCCTAGATTGGTTCCGCCAAGGTTCCGCCTCGTGGCGGCGGAGTCTCGTCCTGAAAGGTTGCTGCTTATTTTTTTTCTCATCGAAAGACTTCATATAGGAGAAGATGGGCGTCGGAGAGACACCAGGGGGCCCACGAGGTAGGGGGCGCGACCAGGGGGGCGCCGCCCACCCTCGTGAGCAGGGTGTGGGCCCCCTAGCCTTCATCTTTGGCGACAATTTTTCTTTATTTATTTGAAGGTATTCCGTGGAGTTTCAGGACTTTTGGAGTTGCGTAGAATAGGCCTCCAATATTTGCTCCTTTTCCAGCCCAGAATTCCAGCTGCCGGCATTCTCCCTCTTCATGTAAACCTTGTAAAATAAGAGAGAATAGCCATAAGTATTGTGACATAACGTGAAATTACAGCCCATAATGCAATAAATATTGATATAAAAGCATGATGCAAAATGGACGTATCAGGATCCCATCTGCCCGCGCCGACATGAGCCTGTCGAGGGCCGTGTTGTTGGCTTCGATCATCTTGCTCATCGACTTGAGAAGCGACTCACCATGAGTCCGGAGCTTGTTGTCCATGTTGCTGGTGAACTCATGGCGAAGTAGTTCGTAGACGGTGCGGCTGTCGGTGTTGAGCTCTTCCATGGCTTGGATCCATCACCGCTCGCTAAATCGCGTCGCGTAGTGGTGGGGCGGCAACTCCAGGGCGATGAGGCTCTGATTACCAGATGTGAGGATCTCTCTTGCGGTCAGTGGATCGAAGGAATTTTCATCGGATTCGAGCTAAGAATTTGAATTCAGATGAGGATTCCTCCCAACCACCCACACCTCTATCCGTTACAACCGAGCCACAGCCATAGCCGTCCAAATCCTAGCCAAAGTGAGATGATGGACTACTATAGCTATTTAACAGTACACCCGCTCAGCGGGCCCAGTTTGGGCTAGCAAGACACTGGGGAAGCCTTTTGGGCCGGTTGGACTTGGGCTTGGAACCAGTGGGACTGGTGCTTCGCTCTTTTCGGCACGCTCCTAATCAACTACAGGTCTTCTGTCCTCATCTTCAGGTTCAGGTGTTGCATCTTCAGAGTTAACAGGAACAGGGTTGCTGACAGTGAGCAACTAACAAATCTCTCTTGTGTAACTAGTGGTTCATGTCAGCTCAACCCTTGTATAAATGAAGATAAAGAAAATGGGAAGGGTTCTCTTTTTCCTTGAAACTAAGGAAGGGGTCCATTTACTTGATTTTCTATGCATGTGGTCATCTAGTGCTTGTTCATGCATGTTCATTAGAACATTTCTGACACCCGATTCACTTATTTTGGTTCTGCGTGCAGTGACTCTGAGTTCCATTAAGTTTACGCACAACATGCCCGGACTCAATGGCAGTCCTGGGTCCGCCACGCGAACATTGCAGATCTTCTCCATCAAGCTCGCAGAAATAGCCGGTGGCCTCAAGTGGCCATTGTCTGTGTATGGCATGGTTGCTGCCAGATACGTCGCGGATCACAACCGCAACCTTCTCTTCTCTCGTAATAGGAGCCAGGCCCAAGAACTGAAAGAAGATGTATGTATGCTACGACTATCTTTTGATTTTCTTTTGGAGACCTTGATTGCACACTTGTGTCCTCTTTTACTGATCAATGGGATGAAATTGATGATGCTTGCAGGGTAGAATTTTGCGCTTGATTGGCCCGTCCTGTGCAATTGTGTTTACGGACAGAGTTGACTTTGAAATCCAACTGAAAGTAAAAGGTATAGGTACGACCAAGTCACAAGATAAAGCATTGATCAGCTCTGCAGACTGTTACGAATGCGGATATGGACCTACTGTGTCAACCTTTTCTGTCAGTAATTGTTCCTGCACACTGGAGTTTTGTGTGCAAACAGTTACACGAACCTTTCAGGCCACTGTCCTTAATGTCCAGGTTGTCAAAGATGATGGGTCATGGCCTTTTCAATGCGGTGGCCGATTTTCCTGCTCCCCACTGTCGGGGAAGTTCGTTTTCGCTGATAGCAGAGTCACTCGCACTATCAACCCCTCATCTAGCCAAATTTTGCTGCTTGATTCAAAAGATGGAGCGTGGCTGAAAAAACGTTCTGGTGGTTACCTACATATGTGGAGGCAAGTTGTTTCAGTAGAAACTGAAGGACGATTAGACATTTTCATACAAG
Source organism: Triticum aestivum (assembly GCF_018294505.1). Lineage (NCBI taxonomy): Eukaryota > Viridiplantae > Streptophyta > Magnoliopsida > Poales > Poaceae > Triticum > Triticum aestivum. The sequence goes on from NC_057810.1 coordinate 671,486,703, forward strand.
CCTACTCCAAAATCTGGCGATATCGCTTCACAAGGCCAGGTCCGTTTCATACCCAAATCTTGCGGCATGAGTCATGGTAAATGTGCTTTGGTGGCTCCGAGGTATCAATTACTATTGCTTGGTCCCTTGTTGCTACGGACAAGGGGGGAATCGCAGCACGGGGAAATTTGTTTGAATGCTAAAGCTAGGAGATTTGCGGCGGGGAACACTGAGAAGAGAGGACAACACCAACCAAACCTTTGCTTCCATATCCTTCCTGTTTGTTGAAGGAGCACTGCTATGCAGACGATGTTGTGCAGCCGATTTTTGCACCATCCTGCTAATTGAACCATGCATTCCTGGGGCCAAGTGGAGGCCGGCCGCTGGATCTAGCATCGCGCAATGTTCGGCTACTTAGTACCGGCTGCTCAGTAGTTTCATTGTTGAAGTGTCTCGGTAGTTTTGTACTTGATCTCCTATGTGAAGTGTCAAACCGTTTGTATGTATCTCCTATAACTTGTGCATCCAACTTCCTGTCTATTGTCTTTTAGGTTATGTTGTGTGGAGTATTCCTGTTTTGATTAACAAGAGGTCTTGTTTGTCCTATTTCCTGTTGTGTAAATGTTCTCTTTGCCGTTTTTGCTAGATTTTTATTCCGTAGAATTGCTAAATAAATGTCATACATGTAGTTTCTTTCTCCGGACCATTCATTCGTTTATGTACTGTTGGGCCAACATGCAAATACAACTCGAATACACGGCTTCTCGGTTGGCCCTAGGAAAAATTGGCCACTTCCTTAGGGCATCTTCAATACTGGGCTCTTATGTAGACGCTAATGGATAAAAAAATCTCGTCAAATAAAAAACCAACGGAGCGCTCCCTACCTCAACGTTGAGCGCTAACTATAGGCACTAATTAACTGAAAAACCAATTGCTACACAACATCGCCATTGAACTCGTACGTAAAGGGCTAAGCGCCAGGATTAATCGGGCCAACTGCTTATTGGATAGGATTCTGATCTTGGCGCCCAACATTGTAGATGCCCTTATGCTATCCCACGGTACCGGGTCTTGCTCAATCAACCTTGCATGTCTTCTCCATGAAGCTCGGAGAAATAGCCGGAGGCCTTGAGTGGCCCGAGACATGGTGGATCACAACTGCATCATTCTCTTCTCTTGCGATAGGAGCCAGACGACCCATGAACTCACACAACGGGTATGCATATATGCCGCATCTTAGCTAACGATAAAGCACTGATTAGTGACTGACACTTTTATAGGGGAGGATATGGCCCTGGTTTTTGTTGTGAGAATTGTTTATGCACAATAGAGTTTTGCTTGCAGTGGGGTAGAAAATTGGTCCATGCCACTATCTTGGGTGTCCTAGTTGTCAAATATGGGTCATGGTCTTTCGAATATGGTGGCCGAGTTGCTTGTTCCTCACTATCAGGAAAATTTGTGATCACTGATACTTGAGTTGCTCGTATGATTAATCCCCAGCCTACCCAAATTGTGTTTCTTGATTCAAGAGATGGAGCAATGCCGAGAAGCATTGATAGTTATCTACATTTGTAGAGGCAACTAGTTTCTGCACACATTGAAGGAACGTTGGACGTTCTCATACAAGCCTACTCAGAATCTGGTGATATCACTGCACAAGGCATGTTCGTTTCATGACTAAGTTCTGCCACATAAGCCAAGATAAATGTGCATTTGGTAACACTGAGGTGGTGATTGTTGTTGCTTGGTTCCTTATAACCACAGACAAGAGGGAAGTCACGGCACAACGAGGATTTGTTTGAAGCTGCTAGGTAGGAGATTGTGGTGTGACAAAGGGCATCATCGACCAAACCTTTGCTTACCATCAATCATGGTTGTTGAAGAGTCTTTAGTTTTTGTGTATGTAAATGACCAACTATACATGTATCTACTATAACTTATGCCATCAAGTTATTAGCTATTGCCTAATATGTTGAGAACCAACCTGTGGTTAGATCGTTAGAGGGACAGTGGTATTCCCAGCGCACCAGGGTTCAAGTCTTTCGAAGGTGCTCATAGGGGCAGGGTGTGCGTGTGTGCATTCATAGGGTGAATGTATGCACGTATGTATGACCGCCTACATCTGTACTATGTTAAAAAAATGCCTAATACTTATAAAAAATGCCTAATAGGTTATGTCGTCTGAATATTTGTTTATTATTCAAAGGTCTTGCTGTCTCTTTTCCTTTTGCATATATGTTACGTTATTGTTTTGCTATACTTTCATTATGTCGAATTGCTAAACATCATTGAGGTAATTTTTTCCAGTCTCTTCACTCGCTTTTTGTCGGTGAAATCAATATGAGGCAAACCACTCCGTGAAAGCTCCAGAGGATTTGGTATAATAAAATAGATTAAATGCATACGCATTGGATAGGGGCGCGTACACATTACATTACATAAGAGTGAAGGCAATCACCAGATTATGTAATATTTGGCTGGTAAGTCAGATTGACCCTCACGTACGTCAAAAGATAAGCCTTGATCTTAACATTCTCGTGGGAGTACAACAACAGCACACGCGGGCTATCCCTGGAACACTCTAGAATATACGATTCACACAGTACCATATATCCATACAATTTAACATTCGGAAGCATAATTTCTATTTTGTTGAACAATTGATCGTTTCATTTTGTTTTAGCTAAAACCAGATCTATGTGTATGATGTGCTAGATGATTCGATTTTTCCCCCGATTAAAACAAGATCTATGGGCACCGTATGCTGAGAAGGCGAGGTGCGAAGACATAACTCCTTTGCATTTTTCTTTGCGGGAAGAAATGCAACTTTATGAGCTTGATGATGCCACTTCACTGCCTCCAACTTGCTTCTTTTCCCTTTCTGGCATCTTGGTGTCAACGGGGGGTAAGTATGTTCTATTAGGTTGTGCATGTTTTTTTCTATGAGTACTTTTTTACAAGCTTTCTTCTTCGTTTGCTTCTTATCGAGCTTGCGACAACTTCTAAATTTTATCTAGTAGTACTCTATATTGTCGTGTATGGCTATCATATTATTTATGTGTGTGAGACTATGTTGGTTTGTTTAGTAAAACATGGTTGTACCACTTTGCTTATAGCTTGTTGCCATGTTTACATATTTATGTCTCGTCATGTCAGGGAGCTGGAGCTCTCCCGGGCTCTATTATGAGGGAGCCTAGAAACGAACGTGCAAATCTTTTCTTTCAACTAGAAAATAAAATAGACAATTCTGGATTGAACACCATTATCTTTTCCAAAAAGCAATTTTTTGTTTCAACTTAGGAAATTGATCTTTTTTGGAAAAAAGAGAAACCTAACAGAAACGCATACGCACACACACGTACACTCACTCCTATGAATATGCATATGCACTCATTACCTCAATGAGCATCTCCTAGAGGCTGAGCTGGTTGATCTTGAGGTTGACAAAACTGCCACTAACACATTATAGTTGATTATTTTTTGATAAAGGAAATATATTAATATCGCAAAGATATCAATTACACCCAGCCTCTGCACCAATAAAATGTCACAAATACATTCAAGACGCACACAACCTGAAAAGGAAATAAAAAAAATTAAGAAGGCCCCGTCACAATGATTAACTCCTCTCAGTAGCACCACACAAACCACCACCAAGGACAACACCCGAAAAAAAGAAGGTCTCCAAAAGCAACACATCCAAGAAGGGACAGTGCAGAAGCGTCGTAGTTGCCCGATCCAAGATCTAAGGTTTTCACCCTGGAAAAAGTCTGAGCTCTCAACACAATACCTTAAGGAAGGCAATTGCAAAGCACAACCAATAAAGATTAGACCTTAGGTTTTCAACCAGAAATTCAAGACTCGGCACTCGAGGAGCACCACCAAAAATGGAATCCGCCACTGATGCTCCTGAAAGTTATCAAACACCAGGCTGACAAGTACCATGTCCAGAGTGGACGGGAAGTCCGGCAAGCCAATTCCGAGCACCACCCTGTCAAGCATCGCCTCCAAGGCCCCCTTTGCCATTACTGGTCCTTCAATCTCAGCCACCATGACCTTCTCCATCGCTGTCTACATCATGGAAATCAAGATACTGACATGTCCCATGGTGTCAACAAACAACAGAGCTTCGCGTTGTGCCCTCATGAAGCCGCATAGGCTGATATGGACGTGCACGACCGGATTTTATCCGACCCAGATATCCAGGGGCGATTAGCGCCAATCCGTGAAGATTTGCGGCAGAAGTCCCAGAACACGTCGACACCCAGATCAAGAAGAACCGATCACGCAGACGTTGCCTTGCTGCGAAAAGAACACTAGGACCACCGCCTTCATTCGCAGGACCAGCAGCCCCCATGCCGCCAGTCAACTCTAGCCGGACTGGCCGTGGAGGAGAAGGTAGCATAGCGCATGGGTACAACACGTGACCGATGTAGCCGAAGGCACAACCAATCTCCCGCGCAGGACGGGTCCTGATTGGGCCCAAATCAGACTCACCGCCAAGATCCGCTGCCTGCCGGAGATCAAGGCTGCACCGGCTGCGCGCCACCGGCTCCTCGATCCGCTGCCTGCTAGAGATCACGGCCGCACCGGCTCCTCTTGCAGGTCCGTCAGATCCGCTGTCCGCCGGAGAGCCTCAGGCCACGGTCGCCATGGCTGCACCGCCCTGCAACTGTAACCACAGCCTGCGCCCCACCTCTCCCGTGATGCGCCGCCGCGGAGTGCCTCTCCTGCCCTCCGTCTTCGACAGGGTGGGCGGCGCCGCCGCCGCAGGCGAGGCAGCAGCAGCGGCCTGAGGGGAAGAGATCGAGGGGTTCTAGGGTTTGTCGAGGTGAGGGCCTCCAGAGCCGCTCGGGAGAGGAGCGACTCGGGAGGGGAAAACGGATATCTGAACGACTAGGGTCGATATTGACTAAGAGCAAGTATAATAGTCCTCACATTATAGTTGACTAGCAAAAGAGTCCGTGTGTTGCAACGGGAGAGAAAACATAACACACACTCTTAACTCAACAACCATCACTCAAGATCACAATAGGTCCATCTTCTTTATTTTTGCGAGGCATCCTATTTGTGTTGCCGCTTATCCTTCTTCTCACCGTCGCCGGTGATGGCCTCGGTGTTCACACAAAACAACAAAAAATGTGTGTTGAATATGGTTAATCCTAAGGCGTCTCTCTCTCCCTCTCTTCCTCTCTCTCCCCCTCTCTCTCTCTCGCTCGCTTTCTCTCACTCTTGCGATGAGAAATCTATTGTTTTCCCTCGCGATATTTTTTAGAGATACGCGCGTGTAGTTATCGATGTTTTTTTTCCTGTATATGGTTATAGTGGGGTATTTATTTGCAATCCGGATTGCCGCCGGTATGAAAAAAAAGATCTTGCGCTATAAATTATAAGTTTGCTTCCATAAAAATATTTTAAAAATATTTAACAGGTAAAATTAACATCATATTTAGACTCCACACATTTTTCTAATAAAATTTCATATATACTATGTTAAAATCGAAGTTACGGTTTAAAAGATACAGATAATTTAGAAAATCATTTGGTTTGACTCAAATATATTCCAAATAATATTTAAAAAAACTTCGTCTTCGACAGGGTGGGCGCCGCCGCCGCCGCAGGCGAGGCAGCAGCAGCGGCCTGAGGGGAAGAGATCGAGGGATTCTAGGGTTTGTCGAGGTGAGGGCCTCCAGAGCCGCTCGGGAGAGGAGCGACTCGGGAGGGGAAAACGGATATCTGAACGACTAGGGTCGATATTGACTAAGAGCAAGTATAATAGTCCTCATATTATAGTTGACTAGCAAAAAAGTCCGTGCGTTACAACGGAAAAAAATATCATAATGTTCAATCACGATGACCACATTTTATTCACGTCTCATCCCATGATTTCGAAAACTTGTTCACAAATGCATGAAAATGTTTCCTTTTTCTAAATTTATTCACAAATCAAAGCAATGTGCACATTTTCAAAATAATATTTTGGTTGTCAAAAAACTTGGTAATTCAAAGAATTATTCTGAATGTCAAGAAACATATTTTTAAAAACATACCATAATATTTCAATATACCCCGGCAGTTATTTTTTTAAAATTCACGCGGGTATACAGTCACAAACATTCAGAACCATTACTGTTTAACTACATACCTTCGATCATTCATGAACATTTTTATGAATTTGCGAATATTTAAAAAGAAATCGTGAAAATTATTTAATATTGGGATGGTTTTTAAGCATTTTCTTTAGAATCGTTGAACAATTCTAGAATAGAGGAACATTTTTTTTAAATTCATGAATATTTGCTGAATTAGCAAACATTTTATGAATCAGTAAACTCTATTGTAATTCACAAACTGTTTTGCTAATCCCGTTTTATAAGCTCACTGATTATTTCCCAAGGCTACTGATGGCAATCGTTTGAGAAAGTTTTTGATTCCATTGAAAGCTGAGACGTCTCTACTGGCCCATAAGGCCCAGCCGGACGACTGGTTTCTTGTTTAGAAAAAAAAATGACCTTGCTTGAATAATAGGTATAGATATAGAATCCCTTTCTTATTTATCCGAGCCATCTCTTTTAATATCGCTGTTTAATTGCCCATCTAAATTGCATTATCCCACATAGTACCGATTCCTCCTTGCCCCGTTTGTTTGATTGCCCACCATATTTATCCTTGAATGTTTTCTTCCTTTTTCAAGAATCCTTCCTTTCTTCATTACTTCCTTTCTGGGCCACCCACTCGTCATCCTCCGATCACCAATTTCCAAGCTGACTTATTAAGGTGATTGATGACAGGGGTAACTTGAACGCGTATATAAATTGATGGTTGTGCTTGTAAAAAGTCACGTAAAAACCGACATGACAAAACTGAAAAGATAGCCGAACATCTCTGAGCTTGACACCAACGTCCGTCACCTGCCTCCGGCACCACCGCAGCAGCCACCGAAGAAAAGAATGACGAATCACCTCCTCACCCGAGCTCGACGTGGCTCCATCGCTGATATGCAGCTTTACGGACCTCCAAGGTGGCTCAGCAAAAGTGAAACCCTTACCATTGAACGAATTAGACCGGCGCAACACCCCGGACACACCATCGAACTCCAGATCTGGCAGCCCACCACGACTAAAACGCCGAAGGAGGAAACCATATCTGCCATCCACCAACCACGAGCCCAGCACATGCTCCGTCTTCCAGATGTCGTCGATGCAGACCACAATCTGCATCCGCTCCTGAACTACCTCCCAAGCTCCGCGCCGACGCTGGAGCAAACGCCGTCGCAACGGCGGAGCCCGAGGACACAGGTCCACCACGAAGATGCCGCCGCCGCCACGCCATCCTTACTTGAACAGACTGGTTTTCAAATCCATCCCCAACCATAGGACCGATGGTCTCATTAAGGAAGGATCCGAAGCTTTATTCAGCGTTGTCATCGTCGCCGCCGAAGCAAAGACGATGAACAACCTAAAAACCTAGACTAGGAGAGAGTAAACACGATCCACACGTGTGGATCCGGCGACCCCCTCACCACCGACGACCGAGGTCGCCTGCGGAGGGGAGCCGCCAGAGAGCGGCGTTGGAAGATCGGCCTCCCCCTGGCGGCGGCTAGGGTTCCAGCCGCCAGGGACGAGAGGAAAACGATCTATTGTAACGTGTGGAAGGGGCACACGAACATATGCTATTAGTACCACCTCGTTTATATTACGATTTTGTCTATATGAATCGTATAAAAGCGTATTACGACTGGGCGGAAGCGTATTGTGACGGTGAACCTGACAAAGTCAATCCGTGCTACCATAAAACAATAGGTCTGTCAAATTGAAAATTAAGCCAGAGGTTGCCAAATACAACCAGGCTTGTCAAATAAATATGTTTTTTTCGCAAATATGCAAAGATTGCGTATCTTTTCATTGATAGATAGAAGGAGAATGAGTACAACCAAAGATACAACACATGACATACACAAGGAGGCATGCGCATGGTGCCCGGAGGAGAGAGAAGGGGTGCTCAGCCCAAACAGGAAGAAACACACAGCTAAACCCACCAAACCTAAGACTAGAGAAGCAGACTAAATGAGCACGATGTCAAACATCTCCAATTCCAACCCCGGAGACTCCGCGAGCGAGCAAGATAGCGCCTTCAAGAAGGGGAACGACGTCGCGACGCCGTCGCCATCCGATCCGACAAGCCGGACCCAGGGTTTCCCCTGATGCCCGAAGAGGGGCTCGGATAAAGGCCATGGCAGTGCCTCCAGGAAGGGAAACGACATCCGCGGGTGTCGCCGCTGCCAGCATCGGCAAGCCGAGCATGGCTTTCGCCTGGCCTGAGTCCGAGCAATCCCATATCTACCAGATCAGGATCCGAAGATGCCGGAGTTAACATGCCTGTCGACCGCTACCTCAGAAGGAGGGTGGGGCTGCACCTGCCGCCGACAAAAACACGAGCTTTGCAACCGATGGCATGGTGGATGGGGTTGGAGAGGCAGCGGGGCAGAGAGCCAACACGGGTGGTAGGGTGGCGGCCGGCGCCGCCGGCAAACCAGAGCCGGAAGGGGGCGCAACTCCGTGTTGCTGGAGGTGTAGCCACCAGGACCGGCAAACCGAAGATGCTGGAAGGGACGCAGCAACTTGTTGGCCAGGGCCGAGACCACGCCAGTGGAGACACCGGCAGACCAAGGACACTGGAGAACGCAGGTCCGTGGACGCCGGGACTGGAGCAGTGCCGACCAAGACCCACCGTGAAACTTCAGCCGCCTGCCAAAGGATGCCATGACCACACATACGCAAGTTGTTGCCGTAGCTCGGAGGAGGCGCCGTCAGGGACGGAGGGTGGCTTGCGCCGAGGCAAGACCGAGCCCCGGCCTGCCCGGCCACCTCACCCGAAGGCCTCACCCGTCCCAATCAGCAGCAGCAAGAGCTGCGCCCACGGGAGACAGGAGGCAGACGAGGGAAGGTCACCGCGGGCAAGGTCGGGCCGCCGCGCCGGAGTGGCAGGAGGGGGCCGCAGCAGCTGGACGGGGGGGAGAGCCCATGGGACGCCAGATCTGATCTGGGGCCATGGGAGGAAGAGGGCTCCAACGCGAGGTGGTGGTGGTAGAGCGAGGCTCCAGGGGACCCAGCCGGGGCAACACCACCGCGGGTGAGGAGCCGCCGTCGAGGAGCCGGCACCACATCATGCGGGGGGGGACGAGGGGAGGGGGGCTGGATCCAGCCGAATCGCCCCGTTGCCACCCTCCTGGGAGCCGGCGCGGGCTTCGCCGGCCGCTCCTCCGGTGGCGGCGAGGTGGGGAGCAAGGTGGGGAGGGGGCGGCGGCGCTCGATCTAGGGTTCCCCCACCGCCGCCAGGGAGGGCGACGCGGGGGACGCGGGAGCGAAATCCCAAATAAATATGTGAAATCAACTCGTAAACTCATGATACTTTTCAATCAAATACAAACAGTAGAATTATTTTAGCTGGGCTAACAGATGAACAAGATAGATAATAGAGAATAAGCTGATAGGCCATGCATTACAAATTTGATCAAAATTCCACAAATTTCATAGGCAATATATACAGCCGGTGGGAATAAATACTAATCGAAGTTGTACATCGGAATCACAACTGGAACCTACCTGTGTTTCAGTTCTGAAAATTGTAGCCTATGTATCATAAAACTGTTTTATTCTGCACAGGGGACCAAACCGTGTACCCCCATCCACCCCTTGTTCAAAGATTTTCTGCTCTTTAAGTCCTGGATAGCAAGAAAGAAGACTATTGGAGATGGTTGAGCTGATCTCATACTTGAAGCATGAATGCCAACTATCATGGCATCGTTTTATACATTAGAACAACTGGAAGAAAACACAAACGATTGTCCTATTCATAAATTTTCATAAATGCAGGATCAATAAAATCAAGTTTGCAGGAACCTTTTCAAAATGCAGTTTTTGATGTTCCATGTTATTTTCCAGGGTAGAAATCACCCGAGATGAACGACATACCAGATCAAAGAGGAGTGTTGCTGGCAAGTTCCTTTGACCTGCACGATCTAGATCATCAGCTCAATCCTGCTGATAATCCATGATGTGCTCTTGGGAAAGAGAAAACAAGAAGAGGGCCGCTGCACCTTGCCAAGTGGGAGGCTAGATGATCCACTGAGCCATCTGCTTTTTTCCTTCTCAACATCAAACTTGGGCTTCCATGTCTTCTCGAGGATATAGGTGGCTACCTTTTAATCATCGGCAAAAAGAATATTGCCATAAACGATGTCATCATGCATTGTCCAGATCTCAATTCCAATAGCAGCAATTGGATTAAAGTCAGGCTTGTCAAGCTCAAAGTACTCAGGGTTGGGGATATCTTGGGGCTTCCAGATTCCCTTGTAGCTGGGGTTGTCAATCAGGGGCGCATGCCACTTGCCTTTGTAGGAAGGATTCTGCTTCATCGGCCTCTTCCATTCACCACAACCAGGTGCCTCTTCACACTTGGGGAGTTGGGGTTGTCAATCTTCGGTGCTTCCCATTCGCCATCCTCCTCCTCATCCCACGACATAGGCAACCTCGGCGGCCTATAGCTCCACCTCGGCCACTGAGCGGAGGTAGAGGGAAGGACGAACACGTCAAGGAGCAGCAAGAAATCAAAATCAAAGCGGGCCAAATTGGCGGAGGGAGGATGGCGGGCGCAGATCTCGCGGCCCGGCGGCTCACCTTGTCTTGTGCGCCGGCCTTGGCCTCGTCCTCCGTCGCAGCCGCCTCGTCGTCCTCGGGGAAGGCGAGCGTGGTGTCCGGGCTGGCGACGCCCTTGCTACTATCGTCATCGGCCGCGGGCTTCTCGTACGGCGGCGCAGCCGGGGCCTTCCTCGGCCGGCGCCGGCCCCACAAGAGGATCTCCGCCCGCGCCTCCTGCTGCTGGCAGCGGCAGCGGTTGCTGGCCCGCACGATGGACAGCAGGTCCACAAGAGCTCGCCGAACTCCTCCTCCCATGCGCGTCCTCTCCCAGCCGCCGTGGCCGCCATGGATCTCGGCGAGCGAGCGAGGGCTTGGGTGGGCTTATGCGGGCGATGGGAGAGCAGGGGAGGAGGCGGAGGTTTGGTTGTTTTAACGAAATGTTTTTCAGATTAGCCACTTTAAAAAAGGAGTGCGGGTTTAATATCAGATACTATGGGGTCTCTTTTGTAAAAAGTGCGCGACGGTGAACCCGACAGATTCAATCCGTGCTTTATTATTAGGGAGAGATGGGCACACCATATCACTGGAACAATATAGCGGCAGAGAACCTGAAATAAATCCAAAAAATATACAAGCACATGTTCCAAATTTAGGACTTAAACCCGGACAAGTTGATTCCACCACAAAGAATCTAACCATCTAAGCTATGCTTAGTTTGCTAATATTTTTTGTCTTGCTTGGAGCCTCGATCATTTTTTCAATTTTTTGGATTGGAGTAAATGATGGGCATGGGCGAAGCCACATGCACACTTCATCGAAGCGTGAAAGACGCAGCTGCTTTACGAGTTTGGCCTCGCTCTTGATAAAGTTGTATTGACCTCGAAGCGTGAAAGACGCAGCCGCTTCATTAGAACATTTCTGACACCCGATTCACTTACTTTGGTTCTGCGTGCAGCGACGCTGAGTTCCATGCAGTTTACGCATAACATGCCCGGACACAACAGCAGTCCTGGGTCCGCCACGTCAACATTGCAGATCTTCTCCATCAAGCTCGCAGAAATTGCTGGTGGCTTCAAGTGGCCATTGTTTGTGTATGGCGTGGTTGCTGTCCGAGGCGTCACGGATCACAACCGCAACCTCCTCTTCTCTTGCAATAGGAGCCAGGCCCAAGAACTTAAAGAAGATGTATGTATGCTGCGATTATCTTTTGATTTTCTTTTGGAAACCTTGGTTGCACACGTGTGCCCTCTTTTACTGATCAATGGGATGAAATTGATGATGCTTGAAGGATAGAATTTTGTGCTTGATCGACCCATCCTGCGCAATTGTGTTTATGGATAGAGTTGACTTTGAAATCCAACTGAAAGTAAAAGGTACGGGTACAACCAAGTCTCAAGATAAGCATTGATCAGCTATATGGACTGTTACGATGGCGGATATGGACCTGGTGTATCAACATTTTCTGTCAGTAACTGTTTCTGCACATTGGGGTTTTGTGTGCAGACAGTTACACGAACCTTTCAGGCCACTGTCTTGGATGTCCAGGTTGTCAAAGATGATGGGGCCTGGCCTTTTGAATACGGTGGCCGATTTACCTGCTCTCCACTGTCGAGGAAGTTTGTGTTCACTGATAGCGGAGTCACTCGCGCTATCAATCCCTCATCTAGCCAAATTGTGTTGCTTGATTCAAAAGATGGAGCATGGCTGGAAAAATGTTGTGGGGGTTACCTACATATGTGGAGGCAAGTTGTTTCGGTAGAAATTGAAGGGCGGTTAAATGTTTTCATACAAGCCTACTCCAAATCTGGCGATATCGCTTCACATGGCCAGGTTCGTTTCATACCCAAATCTTGCGGGATGAGCCATGGTAAATGTGCTCTTGGTGGCTCTGAGGTATCAATTATTGTTGCTTGGTCCCTTGTTGCTACAGACAAGGGGACGATCGCAGCACAGGGAAATTTGTTTGAATGTTGAACCTAGGAGATTTGTGGCGGGGAACATTGAGAAGAGAGGGTAACCCCAACCAAACTTTGCTCCCATATCCTTCCTGTTTTTTGAAGGAGCGCTGCTAAACAGACGATGTTGTGCAGCTGATTTTTGCACCCTCCCGCTAATGGAACCATGCATGCGTGGGGCCAAGTGGAGACCGGTCGCTGGATCTAGCTTCGTGCAATGTTCGGCTACTTAGTATCGGCTGATCAGTAGTTTTGTTGTTGAAGTGTCTCAGTAGTTTTGTACTTGATCTCCTATGTGAAGTGTCAAACCGTTTGTGTGTATCCCCTATAACTTGTGCATCCAACTACATGTCTATTGTCTTTTAGATTATGTTGGGTGGAGTATTCCTGTTTTGATTAACCGGAGGTCTTGTTGTCCCATTTCCTGTTGTGTAAATGTTCTCTTTGCTGTTTTCACTAGATTTTTATTCCGTAGAATTGCTAAATGTCACACATGTAGTTTCTTTCTCCGGACCATTCATTCGTTTATGTACTGTTGGGCCAACATGCAAGTACAGCTCGGATACACGGCTGTTCGGTTGGCCCTAGGAAAACTCAGCCACTTCCTTAGGGCATCTTCAATGCTGAACTCTTATGTAGACGCTAATGGATAAAAAAATCTCATCAAATAAAAAACCAACGGAGCGCTCCCTACCTCAACGTTGAGCGCAAACTATAGGCGCTAATTAAATGAAAAACCGATCGCTACACAACAACACCGTTGAACTCGTACGTAGAGACAAAGGGCTAAGCGCCAGGATCAATCGGGCCAACTGCTAATCGGATAGGATTCCGATCCCGGCGCCCAGCGTTGTAGATGACCTTATGCTATCCCATGGTACCGGGTCTTGTTCAATCAACCTTGTATGTCTTCTCCGTGAAGCTCGCAGAAATAGCCGGTGGCCTTAAGTGGCCCGAGACATGGTGGATCACAACTGCAGCATTCTCTTCTCTTGCGATAGGATCCAGGCGACACATGAACTGGCACAATGGGTATGCATATATGACGCATCTTGGCTAATGATAAAGCATTGATTAGTGACTAACGCATTTACATGGGAGGATATGGCCCTGGTTGTCGCTGTGAGAATTGTTTATGCACAATAGAGTTTTGCTTGCAGTGGGTTAGAAAATTGGTCCAGACCACTATTTTGGGTGTCCTAGTTGTCAAATATGGGTCTTGGCCTTTTGAATATGGTGGCCGAGTTGCTTGTTCCTCACTATCAGGAAAAATTGTGATCACTGATACCTGAGTTGCTCGTATGATTAATCCCCAGTCTACCCAAATCGTGTTGCTTGATTGAAGAGATGGAGCAATGCCGAGAAGCGTTGATAGTTATCTACATTTGTTAAGGCAAGTAGTTTCTATACGTATTGAAGGAAACGTTGGACGTTCTCATTCAAGCCTACTCAGAATCTAGTGATATCTGCACAAGGCATGTTCGTTTCATGACTAAGTTCTGCCACATAAGCCAAGATAAATGTGCATTTGGTGACACTGAGGTGGTGATTGTTGTTGCTTGGTTCCTTATAACCACAGACAAGAGGGAAGTCACGACACAACGAGGATTTGTTTGAAGCTGCCAGCTAGGAGATTGTGGTGTGACAAAGGGCATCATCGACCAAACCTTTGCTTACCATCGATCCTGGTTGTTACGGAGTCTTTAGTTTTTGTGTATGTAAAATGACCAACTATATGTGTATCTATTATAACTTATAACATCAAGTTATTTGCTATTGCCTAATAGGTTGAGAACCAACCTGTGGTTGGATCGTTAGAGGGACAGTGGTATTCCCAGCCCACCAGGGTTCAAGTCTCTTGAAGATACTCATAAGGGTTGGGTGTGCGTGTGTGCGTTCATAGGGGTGAGTGTATGCACATATGTATGACCGCCTGCGTCTATACTGTGTTAAAAAATGCCTAATAGGTTATGTCGTGTGAATATTTATTTATTAATCAAAGGTCTTGCTATCTCATTTCCTTTTGCATATATGTTACCTTATTGTTTTCCCTATACTTCCATTATGTCGAATCGCTAAACATCATTGAGGTAATTTTTCCCGTCTCTTCACTCGCTTTTTATCGGTGAAACCAATATGAGGCAAACCGTTCCGTGAAAGCTCCAGAGGATTTGGTATAATAAAATAGATTAAAGCGTATGCATTGGGCAGGGACGCGTACACATTACATAAGAGTGAAGGGAATCACCAGATTATGTGATATTTGGCCGGTAAGTCAGATTGACCCTCACGTATGTCCAAAGATAAGCCTCGATCTTAACATTCTCGTGGGAGTACAACAACAGCACACACACGGGCTATCCCTGGAACTCTCTAGAATATACGATTCACACAACACCATATATCCATACAATTTTAACATTTGGAAGCACATTTTCTACTTTGTTGAACAATTGATCGTTTCATTTTGTTTTAGCTAAAACCAGATCTATGTGTATGATGTGCTGAGATGATTGGATTTTCCACTGATTAAAACAAGATCTATGGGCACCGTATACTGAGAAGGCGGGGTGCGGAGACATAAATCCTTTGCTTTTTTTTGCGGGAAGAAATGTAACCTTACGAGCTTTTGATGATGCCACTTCACTGCCTCCAACTTGCTTCTTTTCCCTTTCTAGCATCTTGGTGTCAACGGGGGATAAGTATGTTCTATTAGGTTGTGCACGTTCTTTTTCTGTGAGTACTTTTTTACAAGCTTTCTTCTTTGTTTGCTTCTTGTCGAGCTTGCGACAACTTTTAAATTTTATCCAGTAGTACTCTATATTGTCGTGTATGGCTACCATATTATTTATGTGTGTGAGACTATGTTGGTTTGTTTAGTAAAACATGGTTGTACGACTTTGCTTATAGCTTGTTGCCATGTTTACATATTTATGTCTCGTCATGTCAGGGAGCTCGAGCTCTCCCAGGCTCTATTCTGAGGGAGCCTAGAAACTAACGTGCTAATATTTTCTTTCAACTAGAAAACAAAATAGACAATTCTGGATTGAACACCATTATCTTTTCCAAAAAGCAACTTGTCGTTTCAACTGAGGAAATTGATCTTTTTCGGAAAAAAGAGAAAGTTAATAGAAATGCACACGCACACACATGCACACTCATCCTATGAATATGCATATGCACTCACTATCTCAATGAGCATCTCCAAGAGATTGAGCCGGTTGATCTTGAGGTTGACAAAGTCGCCACAAACACATTATAGTTGATGGGCACACCATATCACTGAAACAATAGCGTCATAGAACCTGAAATAAATCCAAAAAATATACAAGCACATGTTCCAAATTTAGGACTTAAACTCGGACAAGTTGATTCCACCACAAAGAATCTAACCATCTAAGCTATGCTTAATTCGCTAATATTTTTTGTCTTGCTTGGAGCCTCGATCATTTCCTCAATTTTTTGGATTGGAGTAAATGATGGGCATGGGCGAAGCCACATGCACACTTCATCGAAGCGTGAAAGACGCAGCCGCCTTACGGATTTGGCCTTGCTCTTGACAAAGTTGTATTTAAACACGCCGTCCCAAAAGACAAAGTAGGCACACCCGTCACCTTCGTCCATTTTCGTTGCGAAGCTGGTAGGAGATCCAAGGAACAACATGTGGTCACTTAAGTCACGACTGTCTCTCTCGACCCATTGTATCTTCCCACTACTTGGCTCCTTCTGCATCACGCGGATCCTCAGCCACATCATGCTCGCCAGGTCGCTGTACATGTAGCCATTATAACAATGGGTTCTCAACAGGACGGATGCCAACAATAGCTCGCTATGTGACTCTACGATGTAACTGCATGCATGAGAACAACATATATCACTTTTTATATCCCATGTCCACTCGAGGCTACTGCCGTTATCACTGTCATTGGCTTCAAATTTCATCATCGTCAGGACAGACCCAAGAGAATCGCCGGCGAACACTAGGAGCTTGCCATCATGATACATGGCATAGTGTCTCCCTGATAATTCTAATCTCTTCATCAGGACCGTCCATGCCAGATCGTTGGAATGCAGGATCGCCACTGTAAATATCACGTTGCACGAAATGTAGGGCAGCTTCCGGTATAGAAAAACAGTGCCATCGCCGTAGACGACGCCGCGCACCTTCTTCATGGACGTTCTTATCTCATCTGGTAAGGGCGGTAGGTGGCTGGCTGCTCTGGTACGAATGTTGATGAGCCTCGGGTCAGGACATGCGACAAAGAGCCACGCGGCGGTGCCTACTTTGTGATATGTGAAGGTGGTACCTCCGGTGGCTCCACTAGAACGATGTCGCCGTGGCTCGACGCCTCAGGGGAGCGACGGGAATCGACAATGGAGTGCAACATCCTGCCGGTGCACGTAGTGAGAACCCACGGCAGGCACGTGGGGCGGGAGAGCAGCGCCGCCGCTTCGCGCCACGAACTGTAGACGGCGTGGAAGTGGACGAGATCGGCGGCGTGCTGCAAGCGGCTGGAAACCTCGAGGAGCAGATCCGGCGGCAGACCTGTCCACTGGCTGGGCGTGGGCGTGGGCGTGGTGCACTCCATCGGATTGGATCGGATCTAGTCTAGGAGATATATAGGTCGGGAACCACCTGATCGGGTACATATATAGATCAATCTTTCGGGAAACTCTCCGAATCAGAGAGGGTTTCCATATCGTCAGACTGATCCTGCGCCATCGATCTCATCCTCCATCTCATGGCCGAGAGCTTCCAGCACCTCGTTCCTAGGAGTACCATATATCTCTCCGGGTTTCAGTCAATCGGTCTTCTCCTGATCCACGCCACCGTCCCGCTGTCCTTCCCTGCACGGCCTCCACCCGGATGAACCACTGAACCGCGCGATGTACCCCGTGTTCAACCACGCAGCAGCACCGTCGCATTAGTAGGGGGGTAGGGAGGGGGCCGGCAGGTTCACCAGCCAGAGGAGGGGCTCACCAACCGGCAGGAGCTTGCTGGTGCAGATCGTATCCTGCGTCGACTCTTCACGGCAGCGGCGGCAAGCTCCAAACTTTGGATGCTCCCCTTTTCTAGTTAATTTCCATGTTCTGATTTGTAAAATGCAAGCTGTTGGTCATTTTTGTTCTTGTTTTGAAGTAGAGTATTGCTACTGATCGGTTGTACTATACCATAATCCATAATAGATGTGTTCTTATTGTGTTTTACCTCGTTTCTGTGTGTGCAAACTAACAGAAAAAAACCAATCAATTTGGATGACATATTTCGTAGATCACGAAATGATATCATGCTGCTCACCTTTTAATCCTCTAACTCAAATAACCCCAATTAGGTTTTCGGCCAATCTTCTGAGAAATTCTCTTTTGCTTAATTAATTGAAGGATCGAAGCCTCTGGCCTCCGGTTTCCCCCTCAAAAAATAAAAAAAGGATGATTTTTAAACACAGTACAGACGCAAGCACTCATATACAGGTGCATACACTCACCCTTATGAATGCACACAGGCACTCGGAAAGACTGAGCCAATAAAAAAAGAATGATTGGATGGTAGACCCAGATTTGGAAGCATAATTTCTATTTTGTTGAACAATTGATCATTTCATTTTGTGTTAGCTAAAACCAGATCTATGCGTATGATGTGCTGAGATGATTGGATCTTCCCCCGATTAAAACAAGATATATGGGTACTGTATGCTGAGAAGGCGAGGTGCGGAGACATGAATCCTTTGCATTTTTCTTTGCAGGAAGAAATGTAACCTTATGAGCTTGATGATGCCACTTCAATGCCTCCAACTCACTTCTTTTCCCTTTCTGGCATCTTAGTGTCAACGGCGGGAAAAGTATGTTCTATTAGGTAGTGCTCGTTTTTTTTCTATGAGTACTTTGTCACAAGCTTTCGTCTTCGTTTGCTTCTTATCGAGCTTGCGAGAACTTTTAAATTTTATCTAGTAGTACTCTATATTGTGGTGTATGGCTATCACATTATTTATGTGTGGGAGGCTATGTTGGTTTATTTAGTAAAACATGGTTGTACCACTTTCCTTGTAACTTGTTGCCATGTTTACATATTTATGTCTCGTCATGTCAGGGAGCTCTAGCTCTCCCAGGCTCTATTATGAGGGAGCTTAGAAACAAAGGTGCAAATATTTGAACCAGAAAACCAAATTGTTTATAAATAGGTGGTTTCGGACTGATCACCATTTTCGGTTACAAAAAGCAATTTATCCTTCAACTTAGGAAATTGGATTTTTCATCTTACAAAAACATAATACAAGTGCAGACGCTTACATATATACATATACACCTCTATGAATGAACATATGCATTACCTACCCCTATGAGCACCTTTTGAGAGATTGGGCCAGTTGATCTTGAGATTGACGTAGTTGCTACAAACAAATCATAGTTGACGAGCACAACATACATTAGGGAACCTAAAATAAATCCAGAAAATATACGAGCAGATGTGACAAATCTAGGACTTAAACCCGAGTGAGTTGGTTCCACCACAAAGAATCTAATTAACCATCTACGTTATGCTTAGTTCACTGATCTTTTTCGTCTTGCTTCGAGCCTTGATCATTTCTTCAATTTTATGGTTTGGAGTAAATGATGGACATGGGCGAAGCCACATGCACACCTCGTCAATGTTGCAAAGATCCATCCACTTCACGAGTTTGGCCTCGCGCTTGACAAAGTTGTATTTAAACACACCGTTCCAAAAGACAAAGTAGGCGCACCCGTCACCTTCGTCCAATTTCGTAGCGAAGCTGGTATGAGATCCAAGGAACAATATGTGGTCACTTAAGTCTCGACTGTCTCTCTCGACCCATTGTATCTTCCCATTACATGGGTCCTTCTGCATCATCACGCGGATCTTCAGCTCCAGCATTCTCGCAAGGTCGTTGCGCGTGCAGGTGGAACGATTCCACCATCGACTCAACAGAACGGATGCCAACAATAGCTCGCCATGTGACTCCACAATGTAACTGCATCCATGAGAATAACCTATATCCCTGTTCATATCCCATGCCGGGTCAAGGTTACTGCTGATATCACTGCCATTATCTTCGATCGGAACACACCGAACAGAATCGCGGTCCAGCATTAGGACCTCGCCATCATGATACATGGCATGGGGTCGCCCTGATAATTCCAATCTCTTTATCATGACTGTCCATGCCACATCGTTGGGATGCAGGATCGCCGCTGTAAATATCCCCTTGAACGAAATATAGGGCAGACCCTTAATATGTCTGTATAGAAAAACAGTGCCGTCGCCATAGACGACGCCGCGCACCTTCTTCATGGACGTCCTTATCTCGTCTGGTAAGGGAGGTAGGTGGGTGGCTGCTCCGGTACGAATGTTGATGAGCTTCGGGTCGGGACACGCGACAAAGAGCCAGGCGGCGGTGCCGTCCGTGCTGGCCACCCAGTTCTTGATATGTGAAGGTGGTACCTCCGGTGGCTCCACTAGAATGATGTCGCTGTGGCCACCATGACAGGTCGACGCCTCAGAGGAGCGACGGGAATCAACAATGGAGTGCAACATCTGGTCGGTGCACGTAGTGAGAACCCACGGCAGGCACATGGGGCGGGAGTGCAGCGCCGCTGATTCGCGCCACGACCTGCAGACGGCGTGGAAGCGGACGAGATCGGTGGCGTGCTGCAAGCGGCTGGAGACCTCGAGGAGCAGATCCGGCGGCAGACCAGCCCACGGGCTGGGTGTGGGCGTGGTCGTGGTGCACCCCATCGGATCGGATCTAGACTAGGAGATAGGTCGAGAACCTCGTGATCAGGTGTATATATAGATCAATCTTTCGTAACCCTCAATCTTCGGGAAACTCTCCCAATCCGAGACGGTTTCCATATCGTCAGACCGATCCTGCGCCATCGATCTCATCGTCCATCTCTCGGCCGAGAACTTCCAGCACCTCATTCCTGCTATATCCCTCCATGTTTTAGTTAATCAGTCTCCTGATCCACGCCGCCGTCCCGCTGTCCTTCCCTGCACAGCCTCCACCCCGATGAACCATAGATCGAGCGCCACCGCGCGATGTATCCCGCGTTCAACCACGCAGCAGCACCGTCGCATCAGTAGGGGGGTAGGGAGGGGGGCGACAGGTTCACCAGCCAGAGGAGGGGCTCACCAACCGGCAGGAGCTTGTTGGTGCAGATCGTATCCTGCGTCGACCCTTCACGGCAGCGGCGGCAGGCTCCAAACTTTCAATGCTCCCCTTTTCTAGTTAATTTCCATGTTCAAATTTGTAAAATGCAAGCAGTTGTTCTTGTTTTGAAGTAGAGTTTTGCTACTGATTGGTTGTACTTTACCATAATCAAACCTGGCCAAATGGGCCGGTCAGCGACCGCGACGGTGCCGGAGGCGCGGGCCTCTTGCACGACGACGGTGGAGATGGTTCCCTCCCGCTCGGCTTCGGTGTTGCTGCTCCCGCAGCTTGGCACTTCTCTTCGGTCTTCTTGGCCCCGTGTTGATGTTTGCAGTGAGATAGTGTGGGTGGCGGCGCAACTGTGATGGCGCATGATGTTGGGCGATGGTTTGGCTGGTCGGCTTCGGTTGGGCGGTGGGGTTTGGAGTACGGGAGAAATCCTTGCCGGTTTGTCCGGCTCCGATGCGGTAACACCGGCGGGTGCCATCATTCCTTCCTGAAGGGTGTCAGTGGTAGCCATCCCCTACTTCCCTCAGTGTGCCGGGGGAAACTCTAGAACATGTCCGGGAAGCAGCATCGTCGGCATCGTATCCCTTATTGGAGGTGCCGCTTGGTACGCGGCGATTCGGAGTCTCGGGCTGTGGTGGTTTGTTTCCGGAGGGTGCAGCGGTGGCGGGTCATCCGCTCTTTGTCAAGCTGCTGTTGTTGGCATTTGTTTCTTCTTTTTCTTTTGGGCTTGATGTGTTTATAGTCCCAGCAATGCTATATGTACAGTGTTGGTTGTTTTGGAATACAAAGCGGTAGGACCCTTTTTTCGGTAAATGGGCCTAATCCGACACATTTATAATCGGGCCATGCCGGCACGTGGCCCACGTAGGGTCGTGCCTGGGCCGCGAGGCTGGGCATGAGTGCCTGCCCGGCCTGGCACATTTTTATTTTATTTTTTCTATTATAGAAATAAATACATAACAGGGAGAAGGGACCGAGAGACGCGTTGTCTCCTAAAAAAAGAGGTGTGCGTCCTGGAAAGCTAGCACGAGCGCACAATCATGCCTTGATGTGCCTCATGCCAGCGAACCAACCTGTGGTTGGATCGTTAGAGGAATAGTGATATCCCAGCCCACCAGGGTTCAAGTCTTGGTGCTCGCATTATTTCTGGATTTATTTCAGGATTTTCGGCGATGCGCTTTCAGTGGGAGGAGACGTTTCCGTTCACGACGAGGTGCCTATGATGACTTCGTAAATTTCAAGATGACATGTGGGCTCAGTCTATCGGAAGTACTCATAAGAATAAGATATACGTGTGTGCGTTCATAGAGGTGAGTATATGCGCGTATGTATGAACGCTTGCGTATGTACTGATGTTAAAAAAAAGATGTGCCTCATGCCACGAGAGTACGAGAGAATAGCAAGGGGAACTAGCGATCGTACCATCATCTGCCGCTAAACGGGCAATCATGCCGACCCGTATAGTGAGGGGGCCGTGCGCAGGGAGGACAACACGCGTGCCGGCCCGGTACGGCCGTTGTACTTAGCGTGCTTGGCCGGGCCGTGTCATGTCTGGCCTGTTTAACTCCGTCCGGGCCATGCCATGTTGGGCCAGCTCATTTGGCCAGGTTTGCCCATGATAGATGTGTTATTATCATGTTTTACCTTGTTTCTGTATGTGTTAACTAACAGAAAAAACCAATCAATTTGTATGAAATATTTCGTAGATCACGAAATGATATCATGTTGCACACCTTTTAATCCTCTAACTCAAATAACCCCAATTATGTTTTCGCCCAGTTTTCTGGGAAACTCTCTTATGCTTAATTAATTAATTGAAGGATTGAGGCCTTTGGCCTCCGGTTTCCCCCCTCAAAAATAAAAAGGACTGACTGGATGGTAAAGTTGTAATTTCTAGACCCAGAGCATGGAAGCAAGCATGCCAAACATTTTCTGTTTTCTTAACTAGATGCTTCAAATATGTCTAATTTAATTAAGTTGTGATAGCAACACTTTTTTTTGCTTCGGCGTCCATGTTTCCTAGGTCTCCTATATCTATTGTGCTGTTTATGTACAACTAGTAGACCCTTGCGCCAAATGGCGCAGAGGCACACTAAATCCATGGGTGCGATGAAAAAAAAATCCATAGTCGAATCCCCTTTAATATGAACTTGGTGGATTAGTGTCTACAATGAGATGTATATACTCATTTTATTTTGATAGCACAGAGTCCTATTTAAAACAAAATATAATTTTTAGTTAGCTTAGTTGTGGCCAAGTACATATGATAATAAACCTGATCTCTTTTAGTAGAAAAATGTGTCTTGTTGTGTATAATGAGATACTCCTATATCACATTCTAATTTGGTGGTATTCATTCCAGGAATGGACCGGGATCCCCTCGATGCACAAACGGACATAGTGCATCATGTCTTCATTGTCAGCGTGCGCCTCGAGTCTTCATGTCTTCATTGTCAGCGTGCCCCTCGACTACATCGAGCAGCGGTCTCTGCGCCGGGAGGACACGCGCGACCTGTCGCTCTGGGCGTGGACGTCTGACCCCAACGCCATTCCTAAGGTGAAGTGGCTCACGCTGCCCGCCCACGGCCACCGACGCCGCGGCCGGCGCGGCCTGAGACACCGTGTGCTGCTGCACCTGGACCTGCTCGAGGACCACTCTTAGGCGCGGGACGACGACTACGACCCACCACCTCCTGACCTCTACGAGTACAGCTGGTTCCGCCGTACAGTGGACGACACAGTGAGGCGGGGTGACAGGCATGCTGGTCAGCCTAGCGACGTCCAGCGCCCGGCGCGGCGCGACGATGACGACGACCGCGGCGGCCGCCGCGGGCATGATGGCCCGCGCGCACAGGGCGGTTGGCGCGACCGCATCCGTCGCTCCCTGTCCAGGGGCGCCCGTGACCGCCAGCGGCAAGATGGCCAGGAGAGGTCCCGCGATGGCTCGAGCGGCACGGGCGGGAGGCGCCATGGCGCTGAAGTTGTGGCCGCCCTGGGTGACGTTGCGCCGGCCGCGCCACCCTTGGTCCTGATGGGCTCCGGCTCCGCTAGTGACGAAGGGGCAGGCGCCTTAGAGCTACAGCCGGTGCGTGGCCGCAGCCCGGCATGCCAAGGCTCGCCGCGGGCTGCGCGTAGACGCTCCCAAGAGAGTCTTACGCCACCGGTCTCGCCCCCGCTTTCCCCCACGTCGGTGCTGCCTCGACTTGCTTGCTCCAGGAGGGACGAGGCTCGGGCAGTACAGCACCTCTGGCGGTCCCATCCTCGACGGTATTGCAGCTGTGCTCACCAACGCATCTCTGCTCCCTCCTCTGTCGTCGGTGAAGCCCCCTGGGTTCGAGGCATCGCCCCCCCGCTGCTTCAGCGCACGCCATCCCCGGTGCGGCTCCGCAGGGTTGCTGCTGATCTGCAGCCAGCTGGGGTTAGCCTGACCGTGCTCTTTGAAGATCGGCAGGAGCCCTTGTTGCCCTCCCCTGCATCAACGCCTCCCAGGTCAGGGTGGACACGGTCCGGGCCTGTCCGGTCACGGTCCGAGCCGTCGTTTGGACCGGCCGCCGGCGGTCCGGTCCGGACCAGACCGAGCACTGCAGCGGTCCCGATTTCAGGGACCGGACCGGCAGACGTGAAGCTCGGTGCGGACCGACGGTCCTCACGGTCCCGGTGATGTCGAGTCACTGCCATGTGGGCCTAGGATGTCGGAGAGGTGGTCAGAGATGAAGCACGGTGGCCGGAGCAGGAGAAGACGCACCTGCTGGGCGAGGAAGAGGCACGGGGGAGAGAGGGAGCGGCGCGGCCGCGCGGAGGAGAGGGGGAGCGGCCGCCCGAGGGAGCAGCGGCGTAACACGTGAGGGATAGGGAGCGAGGAAGAGGGCGGCGCGGCCGCGCAGGTGAGAGAGAGGCGCGAGGGAGAGGGTGGTGCTGTGGCGAGGTGGAAGACGTGCGTGAGAGCAGGGGCGACGGGTAGAGGACGTGCCGTGGAAAGTGCTGTTAGCCATGAACCTGCGCACATTTATTACTTAGCAACTTTCTTGGTTGCATGCAAGCAATCTATCACGTGCATGAGCCCAGGAATATTCGTCTACACCTATGCCTTGATGAGTGGGTCAAATTGGACGTGGAGTTAATTGTGGGATGGCTCCGTGATTCTCGGATCGAACCTGTTTCTCTCGTTAGTCCCGAATAAAAGGAAAGAGCAGCGTGGAGTTAGTCGTGGGATTGACTCGACCGTGCTAGGATAACTTCCCTTTACGGAACGAGCATGCAAAATCAGGGGAGAATCGGTTCAAGAATCCTGTAGGCAGTTATTTCCATAGATGTAGCGACAGATTATGGAGGGATAGCGCCGTGATTATGGGATATCCTTATTTTCTCTCGGTCTTCTTCGGTCCGACCGAGCGGGCCGGGCTTTAACCGGACCGGAACGAAAATTTTTCGGTCCATATTTCACAGACCGGACCGGCTATTTTTTTGAACGGGCCAGGACCGAGCTGGGCAAGACCGAGCGGGCCACGAGCGGGCCAAAAAGCCCGCTCGTGTCGTCCACCCTCACTCCCAGGCCTCCTGCTGCGCGCCGTAAGACTCTTGCTGGAGTGAACATTGCCCGGACAAGTGCAGGCCTCTCGCTGCACAGGACCAGTGCGAGGCTCAAAGCTGCTGGCAGAACAAGGGTGGTGCCGGCGCTGGCGGCTAAGGCGGCTGAGATCCTGGTTGCTCGCAGTCTGGGGATCGTCAAGGACGGAGAAGACATCACGACCAAGGCCCTGGATGCATTTGCTGAGCGTTTCAAGGAGCAGTTGCCGCTGAAGGTGATCTCTGCCATGCGAGACTTGTTCAGGTTAGATGATGTGCAGGCAATGGGTGTGGAGGACGCCCTCATCCAGCATGGAGGGGAGGGTGCTATGGACGTGGAGAGGATGCACTAGTAGAAAAACACCTAATAGTCCCGGTTCGTAAGGGCCTTTAGTCCCGGTTCATGAACCGGGACTAATGGGCCGTTACTAATACCTCCACCCATTAGTCCCGGTTCAAACAAGAACCAGGACCAATGTACCTCCACGTGGCCCTGTGTGCCGAGCCCAGTCAGGGGTCCTTTGGTCCCGGTTGGTGGCACCAACCGGGACCAAAAAGCATCCACGCGTCAGCATTCCAGTGGTTGGGGTTTTTGTTATTTTTTTTGAAATGAGGGGGGGATTGGGGGTTTTGTGGGGTTAATTTACGTGTTTCATATATTGTGTTAGCTAGCTAATTAATAGAGAGAAGTGTCCTCTCTTATGTCCGTGCTTGGTCGACTCTATGTACTATACATACATAAGTGATCGAGAGAATCATTCAGTACAGAAGTTCATGCATATCGAGAGAAGTGATCGATCAACCTCTCTCCTTCTCCGAGAGATTGGTCGAACAACAAGTTTTCGTATATCATGTATCTGACGCTACTGGCTACATACATGCATGTACAATATGTATAAGATCTCTTATAATTACAATCCCCTAGCAATTGAAATCAATTTCCACATGGTATTCTCCGGCTTTATTGATGACGTGGTCAAGAAAGAATCCCGCCAATTACTCTTGAATTGCTTTCATGTGATCTGGTTCTAGGAGTTCATTCCGCATCTGCCACGTCTAATTTGAAGAAGCGGGTTAATTAATACATACATATGAATGAAACTCAACAGAAATGATGGTGTAATAAAATGAAATTGTGAATATTATTGCTTATGAACTTTATATTGTCTTTGAGAGTAGCCCCGCTTGTTTTTCAAAGTCGCGTTGTGGATGAACTCGCACACGTAGTACCCACAGAAATCATTCCCTTCTTCCTGCCACAATCACTTTACGAGAAATAAAGGTCAATCAAACTGATAATGAAGCATTATAAACGGCATTGATGAAAGTATAGCTATAGAATCAACGGGAGATGCGCGCAACTAGCTAGCCAGTAGTACTTACTTTTGGGTATGTATATCGCAGCTCCTTCGGCAGTCCCGGAGCTTCTGCGGTGAACTGTTTCCAAACCCTGCAAGACAAAGAAAATAATTATTATTACTTGAGATATCAGGAAATGAACAAAAAGTTGCCGATATGGTGCGATAATGATCGATTGAACTTACTTGCTGATCATTTCAGTCATGTCCGCATAGGATTTGGGATCTTTCCGTCTCGAGTCTAAGACGGTTACTAGTCCACGCTCAAGCTTAATCTCCAGAAGAATATAGTGGTACCTGCTCACGCATGCATAACTCATCAATTACATTACTATAACCTCGCTCGAGTAATAAGGGAAACCGAATATGCACACGACAGTAACACTCACTTGTCGTTGTAAGGAAAGAGTATGGTATCTTTGTTTTGATTTTTTATCAATGATTGTAGCACGTTGTCCTCGGCCTCTTTGATGTCCTTTTTAACCACAAATTCATCTATGATATTTGTGTTAATGAACCCAATATCATAAATTTCTTGTTTTTTGCACTCGACGATCTTCAATCTGCATAATATATTGAGGATAATTAATTATAAATACATGAAATGAAAGAGCCGAGCTATATATAGAGACTTAATGACAGAAATAGTACTTACAAATAGTAGCAAAAGACCATTAGTTTATCGAGGGCCTTTTGATTGAAGAACGCGAAGAATTCATCAAATGGAATAGTCAACAGATCATTTGCAACGAGATCGTGCTCCTCTTTAATATGCAGATACAAAGCATTCGTACCCTCAGACTCTCTACAGGTTTCCATGTAGCAATTATGGAATCTTCGCATCATTGTTGTCAGAGATTTTTCATGTTTGACGAGAGGCTTCCCGTACTCGTATCTGTGTTCGTCCACCTCCAAGAAATCAGGAAGTGCATCATCAGGCAGGTAATCGTCAAGACTGCCATAACCGGCCACCGTCCCCGGAGCATTAGACACATTGCGCGAGGGCACGATTGTTGTGCTTGTTCGCCGAGATGGGCAATTTTTTCCCCTTTGCTCGTTCTTTTGACCTTTTAGCACTGACAGTAGTTCCCGACCACTGGGCTTGGAGATATGTCTGTTCAGTAATGCGCTCATAGTTGGTTCTCGGCGGAGACTTTGGTGGTTTCCTCAGGGCATCGATAGTGCGCTTTGCTTTCACCGGATCTACCTTCTCCTCCGGAGGTGGATGTCTCTTTGCTTTCACCCCTTCAAAGAACTCCTTCATGTGGGTCCGCACAATCGTATCGTTTTCCTCCTTGGACCTCTCGTACGGTAACTTCTCTAGAGGCTTGAGAGATGGACCGTATTTGTATTGCCTCCCGCCTCTGGTTGTGCTACTAGACGCCGGAGCAGACGGAGCGGCTGCGGCGTCTGTCTTCTTTCGTACTTGCTTACGAGGCGGAGGAGAAGGAGTACGACGCGCCGGAGCAGCCGGGGCGGCGGCGGGTCTCTTCCGCCCTTGCTGGCGAGGCGGAGAAGGAGGATGCTGCTGGCTGCTCGGGAGCGCCGGCGCAGGCGGAGAAGGAGGCGGAGTGCCGCCATGCGCCAGAGAAGGAGGCGGAGTGCCGCCACGCGTGCCCTAATCGTCACTCGCCGGAGGAGGAGGCGGTGGAGGAGGCGGAGTGCCCTGACTCGCCGGAGCAGGAGGAGGACGCGGAGGCGTCTAGTTCGGAAGGTTGATGAGCTCCTTCTTCCATAGGCATGGAGTCTTCAGAGCACAACCCAGCCTAGTCTCCCCTTCACCGGTAGGATGGTCAAGCACGAGTTCTTCAAATCCCTCCGTTATTTCATCCACCATCACCTTAGCATATCCTTTTGGTATCGGCTGGCAGTGATAAGTTGTGCCAGATCCACTAGGATAAACTTGGCCAACAGCCGCCTTGACCTTCAAATTCATCCATCGCACCATAATGTGGCAATTTTGAGACTCCGTGATACCATCCACGGGATAGCTGGCAGGAGCCATCAAGACATGCTCTGGCTGAAGCAGCTCGGTGGAAGCCACGCTGCTTCTCCGCTGAGATGGCGGGGTAGCTTCGGGGGAAGCTTCGGCAGGTCATTTGCTGCGATCTACTGCTTCTCGTTCCTCTTCTCGATCCTCTAGCCCCATTACCCTTTCGTGCAGCGCCTGCAGTTGGTCCTGCTCCAGTTTCTTCCTCCTCTCGTGGGTTTTGTAACCCCCTGCGTCCGGAAAACCAACCTTCCACGGAATGGAGTCTGGCGTGCCTCGTGTCCGTCCAGGGTACTCAAGATTCCCAAGGGCCATTGTGAGCTCGTCCTTCTCCCTGTTTGGAAGGAACGTCCCTTGCTGCGCTGCATCGATATAGTGTCGAAGGTTCTTGACTGACATTTCCAGTTGCTCGTCCGTCCACTAGCAAAACCCTGTTACAGGGTCCAAGGTTCCGCCAGACCCGAAGAACCAAGTCCGGCAACGGTCTGGCCATCTCATTGTCTCTGGTTCGATCACTTTTTCAAGCAGATCATTCTCAGCCTTGGACCACTTAGGCCGGGCTTGCAGGTAGCCACCTGACCCCGTGCGATGGTGAAGCGTCTTCTTTGCAGCATTTTTCTTGTTTGTCTCCGACATCTTCTTACTCTTTTCCGTTGTCTTGTGTGCCACAAATGCGGGCCAGTGATCTTTGATCTTCTCATATTTGCTGATGAATTCTGGTGTCTTTTTATTTTTGACAAACTGGTTCAGCTCTTTCCTCCACCTCCTCATTAGGGTTGCCATCTTCTTAAGAGCACAAGACTTGATTAATTCCTCTTTAACTGGCTTCTCCGGATCCTCCTCTGGCGGTAGGGGGAAATTTGCCTTCAGCTCAGTCCAAAGATATTCTTTCTGCATATCATTGACATAAGACACCTCAGGGTCTTCCTCCTTAGGCTTATACCATTGCTGGATGCTGATCGGGATCTTCTCCCTAACAAGAACTCCGCACTGAGCAGAAAATGCCTTCCTTGTACGGATGGGTTCAATCAGTTCGCCGTCGGGCGCGATTTCTATGATCTCAAACTTTTCATCCGAGCTCAACTTTTTCTTTGGGCCTTGTCTCCTTACCGAAGTTGTGCTCGATCCGGAGGGCTAGAAATTATAAGGAAGAAAGACGAGAGTAATTAATATGTGTACATATACCAAAACAATGGAAGCATCAATTAACTAATCAGCACGGGCTTAACTAATATATATATACCTGGCCGGGCTCGATTCGGTCACCGGAGCAGTCAGCACGGTCTCCTTCTTGTACCTCCATTGTGTCACCGGAGCCATCATGAACATAGTCCTGTTCTTGTACCAGCATTAATGGGCCGAAGCCATCATGAACATAGCCCTCTTCTTCACCCCGTTCTTCCAGCTGACCAATGGTGTCGAGGAGAAATGACGCAACTTCATCCCTTCCATTTGCGATTATGTCCCTCAATATCACTTCTATTTCTTCGTCTCGGCAGTGCTCCATAGTTTCTGCAAATATTTACAACATGTCAATTATTATTCAAACATGGTACAGATGGATATATATATATATATATATATATATTAGTGGCAAACGTAGAACTAGCCAGCTAATCACAATAAGGAATCGTGTTAGTGGCCTCGACACTGCTTCTCTAGGGTTTGGGGTCCCCTCGACACAACAACGCTTCAAAGGTTTGGGGTGGCCTTGACGACAACGCTCTTTTAACTTGGTAAATTTGGGTGGCCTCGAGAGAGTTAATTTGTCGGGTAGGGGCGCGGCGGGAGGGGGTAGGAGACCAACATCGTTTTCTCTCTAGGGTTTGGGTGTCCTCGAGAGTTTTTGTCGAGCGAGAGGGCCGAGGGGGTATATATATCGACCGCCCCTCATGTCGAAGTTATCTCGAGGGGGTTATATCGACAACGACGCGACAACGACGAGAAAGGAAAATAATTAAGGAAAAGGAAGAAAAGAGGAAGAAGGAAGAAGGAAGAAAAAAAAAGAGGAGAATAAGAAAGGAATAGAGGAGAAGAAGAAAAAATAGATTTTTTTCTTTCTATTTTTTTTCTTCTCCTCTATTCCTTTCTTCTTCTCCTCTTCTTTTTCTTCTTTTTTCCTCTTCTTATTTATTTCTCCTCTTCTTCCTCTCCTCTTCTTCATCTTCTTATTTTCCTTTTTCCTCTCATTCTTTTTCTTCTTCTTTCTTCCTTCTTCCTTCTTCCTCTTTTCTTCCTTTTCCTTATTTTACTTTAAATTTCTCCTCTACACTAACCTAAAATGCACTAACCTAAAATCGATATCTACTAACAACCTAAATAAAAAATTAATACATATATGAAAAAACATATATAAACAAAAAAATGCTATGAACATTATATTCATACATACATATATATATATAGCCACATCCATTCATCATATATATAGCTACCACACACATATATACATTATATATATGAAAAAAATGCAATGAACAAAAAAAATACACTTATGAAAAAAATACTATGAACATGTACACACATATATATATATATACACATACAAACACATATAGACAAAAAAATGCAAACAATTGCTATGGAAATTGCAGGGGCGACGGGGCGGCGCGCGGCGGGCGCGTAGGGCAGGGGCGGCGGCGCGGTGGCCGCGTAGGGCAGGGGCAGCGGCGCGGCGGCCGCGTAGGACAGGGGCGGCGCGCGCCGGCCGCGCAGGGCAGGGGCGGCGGCGCGGCGGCCGCGCAGGGACAGTGGCGGTGCGCGGTGGCCACGCACGGGCGCGGGAGCAGGTTGTGCTCACAGGGGGCGGCGGCGACGGCGCAGGCGAGCAGCCTGACGGCGTCGGTGGCGGCGGCGACGGCAAGGTGGAGCAGGGGCGTCAGGCGGCGACGGCGACGACGAGGAGCAGGGGCGCATCGGGGGAGAAGTGGGCGATTTGGCCGGAAACTGCTAAGTGTTTGCTTATATAGCAAACCCTTTAGTCCCGGTTGGTGACACCAACCAGGACTAATGCACCCTTTGGTCCCGGTTGGTGCCACCAACCGGGACCAAAGGCCTCTTTTTCGGCAGCCCAAAGGGCGGGAACCGGCGGGTTGGTGGCACCAACCGGGACTAATGCCTCCCCCTTTAGTCCCGGTTGGTGCCACCAATCGGGACCAAAGGCCTCTGTGCTGCCCGCCTCGGGGCCAAAGTTTAGTCCCACCTTGCTAGTTGAGAGGGGCGCGCAGTGGTTTATAAGCCCCACTGCCGCACCCCTCTCGAGCTCCTCTCCACCGCAGGCTTTCGGACCTACTTGCTATTGCTTTGCCTGATGGGCCTTCTGGGCCTACTGCGGGCCTGAATCCAGGCCCATAGTAGGGTTTCATGTCGTATTCAGGCCGTGGGGGCCCAGTAGGAGGCATTTTTTTGTTTTTTTGTTTTCTTTACTTATTGTTGCTATATTTATTTTTTTCCAGTTTTTTTCTTTTCTTTTCTGCATTATTTATTTTCTTTTGTTTTTTGCTTTATTTTTTAATTGTTTTTGCTTTTAGTTTTAGGAAAATTATAAACTTTCTGTTAGTGCCATTAGTTTTCAAATTTGAAAACACTTTTTTTTTATTTTTTTGTTTTCTTTCTTGCTGTCACACCCTAGCTAGTCATGCATTAGAGTGTTGCATCATGTTTACTCTTTCATCAGAAACTTGAAATGGGGATCTGTGAAACCCTCAGAATCATTTTGAAAATGACCCAAATAAAAATTTCTCCAAAAGGGTCCAAGAAAATGCTCATGTTGCTCTCTGAAAATATTGGACAGAGATAAAAATCAAACCAATATTTTTAGTGGCTCATGGACATTTATTTTGGGTATTTGGAATTAATGCATAAATATTTGCATTGGAAATATATTTCTATATATATTAATATATGTCCAAATATTATGCCAATTATAAAGGAGCTCTGGAATAATATATCTAGCCCCTGCAAAAATTGGCATAAGTTAAATAAATGATTTAATATATTATTTAAATCAAAACAAATGTCAGAAATTAGAAAACAGAAAAAAATAAAAGGGAGAAGCTTACCTGGGCTCCTCCCTGTGCAGCCCATCCAGCTGGCCGGCCCAGCCAGCAGGCGGCCCAGCCCGTCTCCCTCCTCTGTCGTCTTCGTCCCGACAGAGGGAGGGGAGTGTGGCCGGCGCGCGCGCGCGCCACCGCGCCACGCCACCTCTCTCCCTGCCTGCCTGCCCTCCCCTCCTCGCCTCGATGCCCCTGGACGACGCCACGCCTCCCCCCTGCTCTCTCTCACTCGCCCTCGGCTCTTCCCTCCTCTCCCTCGCTCTCTCTCTCACACAGCCGAACACCACCGTCGCCGACGTTCGCCATAGCAGCCGTCTCCGGCCACCCCTCGCTCCCCCGACTAGCTCAGAAGCTCCGCCACAACCCCCTCTTCCTCCCCACCGCTTCACGGGCCTCCGGAAGCCCTGCATCGCCGCCACGTCGCCGTTCCCCTCTTCGGGCTCCGACCATCATCGCCGTCGAATTCGCCGTCTCCAGCGCGTCTCCGAGCCCGCTTCGACGCCCACTGCAACCGCGGTGAGCCCCCGAGTCGTTTCCCCCTTCTCCCTGGTCTCTTTCGACCTCTAGGCCTTAGCCCCACCTTGGCCGAGAGCTCCACGCCGCCGGCGATGTCGCCGTCGTGGCCACGGTCACCGTAGCGCCCAACCGAGCACACTATCGTGCTCCACGCCTCACTAGGAGCACGCAGCACGCACCAACGCCTCCCCAAACCCCCTGCAACGCCGACTCCGACCGCACCCGAACTCCGGCCGCCGCTCACGAGCTCGCCGTCGACGGTACCGGCCACCCCAGGCTCGGCCACCACCACCGTTCGACGCGCGGGAGCAAGAGCTCTCCAACGAGCCCAAGAACGGCCTCGCCCGTGCCCTGTAGCGCGATCCCGCATCGCGCCGCCGTCTCGGGCCTCGCCGGCGTCACGTCGCCGGTGGGTTTGACCCACTTTGACCACGGCAGGACCCCCCTGAGTCCCTGACAGGTGGGCCCAGCCCTGTAGCTAATTAGGATTAGCGCTAACCACTGTTAGTTAACCCCCTGACACTGACCAGTGGGCCCCAGCGCCACTAATCCCTAATTAGGATTAATTTAACCCTGTTAAACCCCCCTGTCACTGACGTGTGGCCCCCACACGTCAGGTTTGACCCCAGACAGCCGCAGTTGACCACTGACGTCATGCTGACGTCATGCTGGCGCAATAATTATAATTTCTGGATTTAATTTAAATCAGGAAATTCCAGAATATTATTTAAACTTCAAAAATTCATAACTTTTATTCTGTAACTCCAAATTGGACAAATTATATATGAAAAATGATCAGAAAAATCCAATCTATCCATCTGTACTATTTTCATGCATGATCAAACAAGTTAAATTGATGTTTCAAGCAGAACAAGGAAAAGCACTTTAAAAGGCCATATTTGAATTTGAAATTTGAATCCTTGATTCAAATTTGTTCAAACCCTTCTGGTTTTAGTTGCATTAGCCCAACACACTCATATTGCCATGTTTCATGCATGCATCATATTGTTGCACATTGTTTGGTGATGTTGTGTATCGATGTCCTTTGCGACAGGTTCTGCCTCCGAGGAGTACCGTGATTACCCTAACGAAGAACCGTATCCGTGCATCGAACCATCAGGCAAGCAACCAGCCATTGATCATATCGATACAATCCCATGTTCTCGCTCCTGCTCTCTTTTACTGCATTAAGACAACGCGTTTCAAACTGCTGTGTGCTACGGTAGTTGAACCCATTTCCTCTGCATGACCTGTCATTGCCACAGTAACTAGATGAAACCCACTAGCATGTGTAGGAGTTGATTGAGCCATATGTATGTGTTGTTCCTACCTTGCTATGCCTGCTATGCTTAGAGTCGTGTCAGGTCTGGTTCATCTGGGTGATGGGCTAGAGTGAAATGTTATGTCGGTAATGAGAGTGGTGTGGTGAACACGATTTGGTAAAGGTATCGATGAGAGGCCATGTAGGAGTACATGGTGGGTTGTTTCATTGAAGCCGACCTTAAGCACTGAGATC
Organism: Triticum aestivum; assembly: GCF_018294505.1. Classification (NCBI taxonomy): domain Eukaryota; kingdom Viridiplantae; phylum Streptophyta; class Magnoliopsida; order Poales; family Poaceae; genus Triticum; species Triticum aestivum. Next base: position 671,521,455 of record NC_057810.1, read on the forward strand.
TGTATGTGTGATTTAAGAATCAGCTACTACCATGCATTGGGCCCGAAACCAATGGACCCTCTCGGCTTCTTATTCACCCTAGTTCTCCGTCCAGGAGTTGCAAGTAGTTTCTGGTGTTTGTAGCCTACTGGAGGCCGTGGACAGCGCTGACCGTAGGGGTGGGCTGTGATGCGGTAGGTACGTGGCCGGGTGTACCGAATACCCGTTAGGTATCTCGGGAACCCTGTTCACATCGTTCGGGGCCGTATGGGAAACCTCGGCCGGACTCCCTGCGGATGGAACCTGAATAGGCGATAAACCTGGACTGGAGGCTTAGGTGATTAGGTAGGTCGTGGCCGACACCCACGTTGGGCTTCCGCTTGAAGGTTGCCGAGTACATGTCGTGTAAACGACGATAAGTGGTGAGAGCGTGTATGAAGAAGTACACCCCTGCAGGGTTAACATGATCTATTCGAATAGCCGCGTCCGCGGTAAAGGACTACTTGGTTGCCTATACAGTTCATAGACAAGTAAATGGAAACTACTAAAAGCCTCAAGATAAGAGTGAGTGCCGAGGATGGCTCTTCCGTAGGAAGACGGAGGTGGATCCTCGGTGGTGTATTGAAGTGGTGAGTAGTGGACTCGTGTGCGCAAAACCATTTCAAGTTGGAGTATCGTAGGATAGCCTAGCCAAGAGTCAAAGCTGGCTTGCTGCAATAACTCCACCAACCCTTCTTGATAACATGCATGTATGTAGGATCTGATGTAAGACTTGCTGAGTACCCTTGTACTCATGTTGCTATAATCTACATTTTTACAGAAGACGCTGCAACCCCTTCTGATGGGTTCTATGTAGACGTTGACATCAACGAGTAGGCTAAAGACCCAGGTGGTGACCCTGAGCTTGTGAAGGACCACGTAGTATAGCTAGGCTTTCCAAGCCTCCTTTATTTTACTAGTTGTCTGTACTCAGACAAGTTACTTCCGCTGCTGGTTTGTATGACTGTATGACTTGTATGTTGGGTCGTGAGACCCGTACCTTTGTGTATGTTATGTATGGCTCCCTGAGCCTTAAATAAAGTACTTGTGTCGTAGAGTCATGTTGTGATGCTTCGTTGTATTTGCACATATCGAGCATATTGTGTGTATGATTGAAATGCTTGGTATGTGTGGGATCTGACTATCTAGTTGTTTATCTTTAGTAGCCTCTCTTACCGGGAAATGTCTCCTAGTGTTACCGCTGAGCCATGGTAGCTTGCTACTGCTCTGGAACACTTAGGCTGGCCGGCATGTGTCCTTCTTCGTTCCTGTGTCTGTCCCTTCGGGGAAATGTCACGCTTTGAGTACCGGAGTCCTGTTAGCCCGCTACAGCCCGGTTTACCGGAGTCCTGCTAGCCCAGTGCTACAGCCCGGACCCACTTGCTGATGACCGACACGTTCGAAGCTGGGTCATGGATGCCTGTCCCTGTAAGTCTGTGCCACTTTGGGTTTACGACTAGTCATGTCAGCCCGGGCTCTTTATCATATGGATGCTAGCGACACTATCATATACGTGAGCCAAAAGGCGCAAACGGTCCCGGGCAAAGGTAAGGCGACACCCGTGGGGATACCGTGCGTGAGGCCGCAAAGTGATATGAGGTGTTACCGGCTAGATCGATGTGACATCGAGTCGGGGTCCTGACAGCGTTGGCATCAGAGCCGGACTGCCTGTAGGTTCTCCAAGCCAAACTGGTCGATGTTGAGTCTAGAAATTCTTTAGTTATATGTAGGGGAATTGATTGTGGGATGGAACGTAAGGCTCTTTTTACTCCTTTATCTCATGACATTCTGATCTGAGTCAGTCCATTCTTCCACCGGGGGTTAAGGAATTAGGATCTATTCTCTCTATCAGGATCACGTGTTACCAATCAGTAGTACCTTATAAGTTTGATGGATACAAGCCTAGTTCAGTTCTACTACCACATTATGTTGTTAGAATGGATTCAGAACTTTGATATGATGATGTTGAGTGTGTACGAAATCCTTTGTCAAATGTCTCAAAATCCTTCTTGAGCATTTACAGCTGTTATGCTGCCGAAATTTTGCTAGAAATTCTAATGCCTTTGCATTATGATTGTGCTTTCAGATGGCCACTCGCGACCCCAATCAAGTGGTTCGCCTGACTCGATGCCTAGATGTACCCGGCCATACTGCCAAGTTGGTCAGGGTAATGACTGAGGCTGGATACCGCTGGTATCCTGAGTACACGGTCGAAGAGCAATTCCGAGACTTTAATCAAAGCCAGTATCTCTGCACTGTCAGGATATTTCCATCTTATCCTGGATCCACCGAGCCTCTTCACTGCTCCTATGGACTCGGGGTTACTATTGAGATGGCTGTGCAGGACGCCGCCTACTCTATGATGACCATTATGCGAGTCAGATCTGGTCTATTTCGGGACTCTGATTTCCGGTATATGCCAGGATCACTTCCGGGAGCACAAGGGTATCTCCAGGCTATTTATGCTGACCCCACTCAGGAGGATTCACGGACTCGCACCACTGCTGAGATGCTCGAGGATAAGGACCGTGAAAATCGGGCCTTGAGGTTAGAGCTCTTCAATACCCGTGCTGACCACTGGGCCACTTTGACTCGGTTCGCACCGGCGGTGCAAGCTGGATTTCAGATATGCGCGATCTCTATCCTGTGAGATCTGCTCTGCCAGACGTGATGGTTTGGCGTGATGTAGGAGGCATCACCCCACCTCGCGGTCCCCGCAGGCCACCGTCTGTTGGTCCAAGGCCTCATCCTAGCCCCTATGGTCCACAAGCTCCGCGAGATCGTCTGTTTCCGGATGATCATGTTGAGCTTCCAGGCTATGGAGGTGACTTTTACGAGGACTACTACGGATCGGTCTGAGTTAGTGGTAGTATCACTAGTTCGCACTAGCTGTGTCGTCTATCGTCCCGCGTGACTCGTGGGATATGACCTAGTTTGTACTCCTTCCGGAGGTGTAGAAAAATAATGTATAGGAGCTTGGAATGCCTCCGATGAGATGTAATCCTCTTTCACCGTAATAGTACTTTGTTTGGTCTTGTACTAAACCCTGTATGGTGTGTATGACGATGGAATAAAGAAGCAGTTTCTGTATTTACCATGTCATACGGATGATCATCTTGCATTCCGAATTATTCCTTACATTCTGTATCCTATGTCGGAATTTTATCATTCTGACTAAATCATTGTCTTGTTTACCTAGGATGGTCAACACGCGCGCTAACCCTGCTTCTCAAGAGCAGGCCGAAGGCAGTGAAGGCAGGAATGAAAATCTGCCTCATCCTCCTTCACTAGCCGAGGTTATGATGGAAGCTGAGAGAAACAAGCGGGAGACCAACCGTTTGCTGGAGCGTATTGAACAGAATACAGCACACCATCAGAGGGCTAACGTGGTGTCACTCAGTGATTTTATCAAATTGCATCCACCCACGTTCCACCACTCCGTCGAGCCTCTCGACGCTGATGACTGGCTTCGCAGTATCTCTCACAAGCTGCGTTCCGCGCTAGTAGCTGAGGCTGACAAGGTCACCTTTGCTGCATATCATCTTGAAGGCCCCGCCAGTCTATGGTGGGAGAATTATGGAGCTATGCGCCCAGCGGGCCATGTCACTACTTGGGCTGAGTTCAGCGAGGCTTTCCGTGAACATCACATTCCGGAGGGTCTCATGGACCGTAAACGTGAAGAATTTTGCAGTTTCACCCAAGGCCGACTTTCTGTGGATGTTTACAGCAGGGAGTTTGGTAATCTCGCACGATATGCAACTGAGGAAGTGTCTACCGATGCCAAGAAGCAAGCAAGGTTCCGTAAGGGCCTTAGTCCTGAGCTTCGCCGCGACCTCCGTCTGCATGAGTGCACATCCTTCCAGAAACTTGTCAACAAAGCCATCAGTGCTGAAACTGGTCAGACTGACTATGACGCAACACGCAAGCATGGCCGTGATATGGGTTCCTCATCCGGTGCTGGTCCTCAGAAGCGCCGCGTGTGGGTACCCAACACCGCCCTGCCACCCAGGTTCACACCGAGGCCATCTTTCCAGGCGCCTCGCCCCGTTCAACAGTCTGCACCGGCCAAGCCCTATGGGGGTCCAACTAACAATGCTCCTCCACGTACCAGTTCCGTGACTTGTTTCAAGTGTGGGGAATCTGGCCACTATATGCGTGAGTGTCCCCAGACCAACCCCAATCAATCTGCTAAAGCTGTTGGCCGTGGCAAGCCGACAGGAAAAGTATTCCACGCCAAGCCGGTCACCGCTACACGTGGCCATGTCAACTGTATCTCTGCCGAAGAAGCTCAAGAGGATCCCAACGTCGTTCTCGGTACGCTTCTTGTTAATTGCCACCCGGCATCTGTTCTTTTCGATACAGGAGCCTCTCATTCTTTTATATCCGAAAATTATGCTCGTTTGCATAACGTTGCATTCTGTGACATGCCATCCACTATGGAAATTTCTACCCCTGGTTCTAGATGGCAGACCTCTAGGGTAAGTTATGGAAATGAAATCCAAGTCGACAGACTTGTTTTCCTCGCATCTTTGATAGCCCTTAAATTTTCAGATATTAATATCATTCTGGGTATGGACTGGATGTCAGCTCATCAAGCCAAAATTGATTGCTTCTCTAGGACTGTTCAACTCACCCATCCTTCGGGGAAGATAGTCAATGTCTTGACCCGAATAGCCAAGCGACAATTATATTCTCTTAACGCCAGCCCTTTGCCAGACCTTGAGGACGTTCCGGTAGTCCGTGACTTCCCGGATGTCTTCCAGAAGAATTGCCAGGTGTTCCACCTGACAGGGATGTTGAGTTCGTAATAGACCTCATTCCAGGAACCGTTCCGATTGCTAGAAGACCCTATAAGATGGCACCCCTAGAACTAGCCGAGCTTAAGAAACAACTCGATGAGTCCTTGAAAAAGGGTTTCATCCGACCTAGTTCATCTCCGTGGGCTTGCCCCGTCCTATTCGTCAAGAAGAAGGATGGTACGGACCGGATGGTTGTAGATTACCGACCTGTCAATCTGGTCACAATCAAGAACAAATATCCGCTTCCCAGGATCAACGACCTGTATGATCAGCTCGCTGGATCCTCAGTCTTCTCCAAGATGGATTTGAGGTTGGGCTACCATCAAATCAAAATCAGAAACGGGGACATTCCTAAAACGGCCTTTGTTACTCGTTATGGCCAATACGAGTACACCGTCATGTCCTTCGGTTTAACCAACGCTCCAGCCACCTTTTCTCGGTTAATGAACTCAATCTTCATGGAGTATTTGGATAAATTCGTCGTGGTTTACCTCGATGATATACTCATCTACTCCAAGAACGAGGAAGAACATGCCGAACATCTAAGGCTAGTGTTGAAGAAACTTCGAGAGCATCGCCTTTATGCCAAATTTTCTAAATGTGAATTCTGGTTGTCAGAAGTGACCTATCTGGGTCATGTAATATCTGGTAAAGGTATTGCTGTTAACCCTGAGCGAGTTCAAGCCGTCCTTAACTGGACTCCACCTGAATCGGTCAAGCAAGTTCGGAGTTTTCTAGGCTTAGCGAGCTATTGTCGTCGCTTTGTCGAGAACTTCTCCAAGGTTGCCAAACCTCTAACCGAACTCCTCAAGAAAGATAAGAAGTTCGAGTGGACTCCACAATGTGAGCACAGCTTTCAGGAACTGAAAAGACGCCTGACTTCTGCTCCCGTACTGGTACCGCCAGACTTCTCCAAGGACTTTGTTATCTACTGCGACGCCTCGCGACAAGGACTAGGTTGCATTCTCATGCAAGATCGACACGTAATTGCCTACGCTTCACGGCAATTGCACCCACATGAGGAGAATTATCCTACTCATGATCTAGAGCTTGCAGCCGTAGTCTATGCACTTAAGACCTGGCGACATTACCTCCTCGGTAATCGTTGCGAAATATTCACTGATCACCAAAGCCTGAAGTACATTTTCACCCAACCGGATTTGAATCTCAGGCAAAGACGTTGGGTTGAGTTGATCACAGACTTCGATTTAGGGATAACCTACACCCCAGGGAAAGCCAACGTCATGGCTGATGCGCTAAGTCGTAAATCTTATTGTAACAACCTGATGTTACAACAAAGTCAACCGCTTCTCCATGAGGAATTTCGGAAGCTTAACCTTCACATTGTACCTCAAGGTTTTCTCTCCACCTTGGTGGCAAAACCTACCCTTACGGATCAGATTATCAAGGCACAGAAGGTAGATCCGGGAATCTCCCGCATCAAGAGAAACATTCAGAAAGGAATTGCGAATTGCTTCTCCATTAATGATCAAGGGGTCGTATACTTCGGGAATCGACTAGTGGTTCCCAAAGTGCGAAACCTGAGGCGTTTGATCCTTAAGGAAGCTCATGAATCTCCTCTCACCATTCATCCCGGTAGTACTAAGATGTATCAGGACCTACGCCAGAGGTTCTGGTGGACTAGGATGAAGAGAGAAATTGCTCAGTATATTGCAAATTGCGACGTCTGTCGTCGTGTAAAAGCAGAGCACCAACGGCCTGCTGGCACCCTTCAACCCTTAGCTATTCCTGAATGGAAATGGGATAAAATTGGTATGGATTTCATTACCGGTTTTCCCAGGACCAAGAGAGGGAATAATGCTATTTTCGTCGTGGTCGATCGTCTTTCCAAAGTAGCCCATTTCCTACCTGTTCGTGAGAGTATAACCGCTAGTCAGCTGGCAGACTTATACATCTCCCGAATAGTGTCCCTTCATGGTGTTCCTTTGGAAATTAACTCGGATCGAGGAAGTCTTTTCACCTCTCGATTTTGGGAAAGTTTCCAAAATGCTATGGGAACTCGTCTCTCCTTTAGCACCGCCTTCCACCCTCAGTCGAGTGGTCAAGTGGAACGCGTCAACCAAATTCTAGAAGACATGCTTCGAGCCTCTGTTATCTCGTTCGGAATGGACTGGGAGAAGTGCCTTCCATTTGCCGAATTCGCTTACAACAACAGCTATCAATCTAGCTTGGGTAAAGCCCCTTTTGAAGTTCTCTATGGACGACGGTGTCGAACACCCCTTAACTGGTCAGAGACCGGGGAAAGACAATTCTTTGGCCCGGATATGATTCAGGAAGCAGAAGAACAAGTTCGCATCGTTCGTGAAAAGTTGAAAACAGCCCAATCCCGTCAAAAGAGTCAATATGACCGAAAACATAAGGCTATGACTTTCGAGGTTGACGAGAAGGCTTATCTTCGGGTCACCCCTCTGAAGGGAACCCATCGTTTCGGTATCAAAGGCAAATTGGCTCCTCGTTACATTGGACCTTTTCGCATTCTCGCCAAACGAGGAGAAGTTGCCTACCAGTTGGAACTACCTCCGCATCTCTCCAGAGTCCACGATGTCTTCCACGTTTCTCAACTCAGGCGTTGCTTCTCGGATCCTATCCGTGAAGTGGACCACGAAACGCTTGATCTCCAAGATAATCTTACATATCGAGAGTACCCCATTCGTATCCTCGATCAGGCCGAGCGTACCACTCGACGTCATAACATCAAGTTTCTCAAAGTACAATGGTCGCACCATTCTGAGGATGAAGCAACTTGGGAAAGGGAGGATCGTCTTCGACTTGAGTACCCCGCCTTCTTCCCGGAGGAACCCAAATCTCGGGACGAGATTCTTTTGAGTGGGGGTGAGTTGTCACACCCTAGCTAGTCATGCATTAGAGTGTTGCATCATGTTTACTCTTTCATCAGAAACTTGAAATGGGGATCTGTGAAACCCTCAGAATCATTTTGAAAATGACCCAAATAAAAATTTCTCCAAAAGGGTCCAAGAAAATGCTCATGTTGCTCTCTGAAAATATTGGACAGAGATAAAAATCAAACCAATATTTTTAGTGGCTCATGGACATTTATTTTGGGCATTTGGAATTAATGCATAAATATTTGCATTGGAAATATATTTCTATATATATTAATATATGTCCAAATATTATGCCAATTATAAAGGAGCTCTGGAATAATATATCTAGCCCCTGCAAAAATTGGCATAAGTTAAATAAATGATTTAATATATTATTTAAATCAAAACAAATGTCAGAAATTAGAAAACAGAAAAAAATAAAAGGGAGAAGCTTACCTGGGCTCCTCCCTGTGCAGCCCATCCAGCTGGCCGGCCCAGCCAGCAGGCGGCCCAGCCCGTCTCCCTCCTCTGTCGTCTTCGTCCCGACAGAGGGAGGGGAGTGTGGCCGGCGCGCGCGCGCGCCACCGCGCCACGCCACCTCTCTCCCTGCCTGCCTGCCCTCCCCTCCTCGCCTCGATGCCCCTGGACGACGCCACGCCTCCCCCCTGCTCTCTCTCACTCGCCCTCGGCTCTTCCCTCCTCTCCCTCGCTCTCTCTCTCACACAGCCGAACACCACCGTCGCCGACGTTCGCCATAGCAGCCGTCTCCGGCCACCCCTCGCTCCCCCGACTAGCTCAGAAGCTCCGCCACAACCCCCTCTTCCTCCCCACCGCTTCACGGGCCTCCGGAAGCCCTGCATCGCCGCCACGTCGCCGTTCCCCTCTTCGGGCTCCGACCATCATCGCCGCCGAATTCGCCGTCTCCAGCGCGTCTCCGAGCCCGCTTCGACGCCCACTGCAACCGCGGTGAGCCCCCGAGTCGTTTCCCCCTTCTTCCCTGGTCTCTTTCGACCTCTAGGCCTTAGCCCCACCTTGGCCGAGAGCTCCACGCCGCCGGCGATGTCGCCGTCGTGGCCACGGTCACCGTAGCGCCCAACCGAGCACACTATCGTGCTCCACGCCTCACTAGGAGCACGCAGCACGCACCAACGCCTCCCCAAACCCCCTGCAACGCCGACTCCGACCGCACCCGAACTCCGGCCGCCGCTCACGAGCTCGCCGTCGACGGTACCGGCCACCCCAGGCTCGGCCACCACCACCGTTCGACGCGCGGGAGCAAGAGCTCTCCAACGAGCCCAAGAACGGCCTCGCCCGTGCCCTGTAGCGCGATCCCGCATCGCGCCGCCGTCTCGGGCCTCGCCGGCGTCACGTCGCCGGTGGGTTTGACCCACTTTGACCACGGCAGGACCCCCCTGAGTCCCTGACAGGTGGGCCCAGCCCTGTAGCTAATTAGGATTAGCGCTAACCACTGTTAGTTAACCCCCTGACACTGACCAGTGGGCCCCAGCGCCACTAATCCCTAATTAGGATTAATTTAACCCTGTTAAACCCCCCTGTCACTGACGTGTGGCCCCCACACGTCAGGTTTGACCCCAGACAGCCGCAGTTGACCACTGACGTCATGCTGACGTCATGCTGGCGCAATAATTATAATTTCTGGATTTAATTTAAATCAGGAAATTCCAGAATATTATTTAAACTTCAAAAATTCATAACTTTTATTCTGTAACTCCAAATTGGACAAATTATATATGAAAAATGATCAGAAAAATCCAATCTATCCATCTGTACTATTTTCATGCATGATCAAACAAGTTAAATTGATGTTTCAAGCAGAACAAGGAAAAGCACTTTAAAAGGCCATATTTGAATTTGAAATTTGAATCCTTGATTCAAATTTGTTCAAACCCTTCTGGTTTTAGTTGCATTAGCCCAACACACTCATATTGCCATGTTTCATGCATGCATCATATTGTTGCACATTGTTTGGTGATGTTGTGTATCGATGTCCTTTGCGACAGGTTCTGCCTCCGAGGAGTACCGTGATTACCCTAACGAAGAACCGTATCCGTGCATCGAACCATCAGGCAAGCAACCAGCCATTGATCATATCGATACAATCCCATGTTCTCGCTCCTGCTCTCTTTTACTGCATTAAGACAACGCGTTTCAAACTGCTGTGTGCTACGGTAGTTGAACCCATTTCCTCTGCATGACCTGTCATTGCCACAGTAACTAGATGAAACCCACTAGCATGTGTAGGAGTTGATTGAGCCATATGTATGTGTTGTTCCTACCTTGCTATGCCTGCTATGCTTAGAGTCGTGTCAGGTCTGGTTCATCTGGGTGATGGGCTAGAGTGAAATGTTATGTCGGTAATGAGAGTGGTGTGGTGAACACGATTTGGTAAAGGTATCGATGAGAGGCCATGTAGGAGTACATGGTGGGTTGTTTCATTGAAGCCGACCTTAAGCACTGAGATCTGTATGTGTGATTTAAGAATCAGCTACTACCATGCATTGGGCCCGAAACCAATGGACCCTCTCGGCTTCTTATTCACCCTAGTTCTCCGTCCAGGAGTTGCAAGTAGTTTCTGGTGTTTGTAGCCTACTGGAGGCCGTGGACAGCGCTGACCGTAGGGGTGGGCTGTGATGCGGTAGGTACGTGGCCGGGTGTACCGAATACCCGTTAGGTATCTCGAGAACCCTGTTCACATCGTTCGGGGCCGTATGGGAAACCTCGGCCGGACTCCCTGCGGATGGAACCTGAATAGGCGATAAACCTGGACTGGAGGCTTAGGTGATTAGGTAGGTCGTGGCCGACACCCACGTTGGGCTTCCGCTTGAAGGTTGCCGAGTACATGTCGTGTAAACGACGATAAGTGGTGAGAGTGTGTATGAAGAAGTACACCCCTGCAGGGTTAACATGATCTATTCGAATAGCCGCGTCCGCGGTAAAGGACTACTTGGTTGCCTATACAGTTCATAGACAAGTAAATGGAAACTACTAAAAGCCTCAAGATAAGAGTGAGTGCCAAGGATGGCTCTTCCGTAGGAAGACGGAGGTGGATCCTCGGTGGTGTATTGAAGTGGTGAGTAGTGGACTCGTGTGCGCAAAACCATTTCAAGTTGGAGTATCGTAGGATAGCCTAGCCAAGAGTCAAAGCTAGCTTGCTGCAATAACTCCACCAACCCTTCTTGATAACATGCATGTATGTAGGATCTGATGTAAGACTTGCTGCGTACCCTTGTACTCATGTTGCTATAATCTACATTTTTACAGAAGACGCTGCAACCCCTTCTGATGGGTTCTATGTAGATGTTGACTTCAACGAGTAGGCTAAAGACCCAGGTGGTGACCCTGAGCTTGTGAAGGACCACGTAGTATAGCTAGGCTTTCCAAGCCTCCTTTATTTTACTAGTTGTCTGTACTCAGACAAGTTACTTCCGCTGCTGGTTTGTATGACTGTATGACTTGTATGTTGGGTCGTGAGACCCGTACCTTTGTGTATGTTATGTATGGCTCCCTGAGCCTTAAATAAAGTACTTGTGTCGTAGAGTCATGTTGTGATGCTTCGTTGTATTTGCACATATCGAGCATATTGTGTGTATGATTGAAATGCTTGGTATGTGTGGGATCTAACTATCTAGTTGTTTATCTTTAGTAGCCTCTCTTACCGGGAAATGTCTCCTAGTGTTACCGTTGAGCCATGGTAGCTTGCTACTGCTATGGAACACTTAGGCTGGCCGGCATGTGTCCTTCTTCGTTCCTGTGTCTGTCCCTTCGGGGAAATGTCACGCTTTGAGTACCGGAGTCCTGTTAGCCCGCTACAGCCCGGTTTATCGGAGTCCTGCTAGCCCAGTGCTACAGCCCGGACCCACTTGCTGATGACCGACACGTTCGAAGCTGGGTCATGGATGCCTGTCCCTGTAAGTCTGTGCCACTTTCGGTTTACGACTAGTCATGTCAGCCCGGGCTCTTTATCATATGGATGCTAGCGACACTATCATATACGTGAGCCAAAAGGCGCAAACGGTCCCGGGCAAAGGTAAGGCGACACCCGTGGGGACACCGTGCGTGAGGCCGCAAAGTGATATGAGGTGTTACCGGCTAGATCGATGTGACATCGAGTCGGGGTCCTGACACTTGCTTTATTTATTTTATTTTGTTTCTACTTACAACAAAATACTTATTGTTGTTTTTTTGTTTTGTTTTCTGCATTATTTATTTTGTTTTGTTTTTTGCTTTATTTTTTAATTGTTTTTGCTTTTAGATTTAGGAAAATTATAAACTTTTTGTTAGTGCCATTAGTTTTCAAATTTGAAAACACTTTTTTTGTTTTTTTGTTTTCTTTCTTGCTTTATTTATTTTATTTTGTTTCTACTTACAACAAAATACTTATTGTTGCTATTTTTAATTATTACGAGGGCCGAACCATAAGACATTAAAGCATTTCAAATGAACTCTGAAAAAGTTGAAAGTTGGCATGGTATCATAAATTGACCCACATAGCATGTGCATGTACAAAACGGACAATGGTATCATACTCGTCAGTTACAAATTTGCCATGGTATCATCATAATAGTTGCGGGAGAAAGTCTTCACTTTTTCTTCGCTTGTGTCATTTGCTTATTGCGCCGTAACCATGGATAATCTTCATCGTTTATCAGGATGCTGGGGTCAGCCTTGACTTTGAAGGGAGGAATTTCATGAAACTTTTCATAATCTTTAGACATGTCTGTCTTGTCCTCCACTCCCACGATGTCTCTTTTTCCTGAAAGAACTATGTGGCGCTTTGGCTCATCGTATGATGTATTCGCTTCCTTATCTTTTCTCTTTCTCGGTTGGTAGACATGTCCTTCACATAGATAACATGTGCCACATCATTGGCTAGGATGAACGGTTCGTCAGTGTACCCAAGATTTTTCAGATCCACTGTTGTCATTCCGTACTGTGGGTCTACCTGTACCCCGCCACCTGACAGATTGACCCATTTGCACTTAAACAAAGGGACCTTAAAATCATGTCCGTAGTCAAGTTCCCATATGTCCACTATGTAACCATAATATGTGTCCTTTCCCCTCTCGATTGTTGCATCAAAGCGGACACCGCTGGTTTGGTTGGTGCTCTTTTGATCTTGATCAATCACGTAAAATGTATTCCCGTTTATCTCGTATCCTTTCCAAATCAATACAGTCAAAGATGGTCCCCTGGACAACAAGTACAACTCATCAAAAACAGTGTTGTCACCTCTGATACGTGCTTCCAACCAACTGCTGAAAGTCCTGATGTGTTCACATGTACTCCAGTCGTCGCACTGCTCCGGGTGTTTGGAGCGCAGACTGTTCTTGTGTTCATCGACATACGGGGTCACCAAGGTAGAGTTCTATAGAACTGTGTAGTGTGCTTGAGACCAAGAATATCCGTCCCTGCATATTATTGAGTCCCTTCCAAGCGTGCCTTTTCCAGTCAGTCTCCCCTCATACCGCGATTTAGGGAGACCTATCTTCTTAAGGCCAGGAATGAAGTCAACACAAAACCCGATGACATCCTTTGTTTGATGGCCCATGGAGATGCTTCCTTCTGTCCTAGCACGGTTATGGACATATTTCTTTAGGACTCCCATGAACCTCTCAAAGGGGTACATATTGTGTAGAAATACGGGGCCCAGAATGACAATCTCGTCAACTAGATGAACTAGGACGTGCGTCATGATATTGAAGAAGGATGGTGGGAACACTAGCTCGAAACTGACAAGACATTGCACCACATCACTCCTTAGCCTTGGTATGATTTCTGGATCAATCAACTTCTGAGAGATTGCATTGAGGAATGGACATAGCTTCACAATGGCTAATCGGACGTTTTCCGGTAGAAGCCCCCTCAATGCAACCGGAAGCAGTTGCGTCATAATCACGGGGCAGTCATGAGACTTTAGGTTCTGAAACTTTTTCTCTGCCATATTTATTATTCCTTTTATATTAGACGAGAAGCCAGTCGGGACCTTCATACTAAGCAGGCATTCAAAGAAGATTTCCTTCTCTTCTTTGGTAAGAGCATAGCTGGCAGGACCTTCATACTGCTTTGGAGGCATGCTGTCTTTTTCGTGCAAACATTGTAGGTCCTCCCGTGCCTCAGTTGTATCTTTTGTCTTCCCATACACACCCAAGAAGCCTAGCAGATTCACGCAAATGTTCTTCGTTACGTGCATCACGTCGATCGAAGAGCGGACCTCTAGGTCTGTCCAGTAGGGTAGGTCCCAAAATATAGATTTCTTCTTCCACATGGGTGCGTGTCCCCCAGCATCACTTGGAAAAGCTAGTGCGCCGGGACCCTTTCCAAAGATTATGTGTAAATCATTGACCATAGCAAGTACATGATCACCGGTACGCATGGCGGGCTTCTTCCGGTGATCTGCCTCGCCTTTGAAATGCTTTCCTTTCTTTCGACATTGATGGTTGGTCAGAAGAAATCGACGATGGCCCAGGTACACATTCTTCCTGCAGCTTGCCAGGTATATACTATCGGTGTCAAGTAAATAGTGCGTGCATGCGTGGTATCCCTTGTTTGTCTGTCCTGAAAGGTTACTGAGAGCGGGCCAATCGTTGATGGTCACGAACAACAACGCCTTTAGGTTAAATTCCTCCTGTTTGTGCTCATCCCACGTACGTACACCGTTTCCATTCCACAGCTGTAAAAGTTCTTCAACTAATGGCCTTAGGTACACATCAATGTCGTTGCCGGGTTGCTTAGGGCCTTGGATGAGAACTGACATCATAATGAACTTCCGCTTCATGCACATCCAAGGAGGAAGGTTATACATACATAGAGTCACGGGCCAGGTGATGTGATTGCTGCTCTGCTCCCCGAAAGGATTAATGCCATCCGCGCTTAAAGCAAACCTTACGTTCCTTGGCTCACTTGCAAACTCATCCCAGTACTTTCTCTCGATTTTTCTCCACTGCGACCCGTCAGCGGGTGCTCTCAACTTCCCGTCTTTCTTACGGTCCTCACTGTGCCATCGCATCAACTTGGCATGCTCTCTGTTTCTGAACAGATGTTTCAACCATGGTATTATAGGAGCATACCACATCACCTTCGTAGGAACCCTCTTCCTTGGGGGCTCGCTGTCAACATCACCAGGGTCATCTCGTCTGATCTTATACCGTAATGCACCGCATACCGGGCATGCGTTCAGATCCTTGTACGCACCGCAGAAGAGGATGCAGTCATTAGGGCATGCATGTATCTTCTGCACCTCCAATCCTAGAGGGCATACGACCTTCTTTGCTGCGTATGTACTGTCGGGCAATTCGTTATCCTTTGGAAGCTTCTTCTTCAATATTTTCAGTAGCTTCTCAAATCCTTTGTCAGGCATAGCATTCTCTGCCTTCCACTGCAGCAATTCCAGTATGGTACCGAGCTTTGTGTTGCCATCTTCGCAATTGGGGTACAACCCTTTTTTGTGGTCCTCTAACATGCGATCGAACTTCAGCTTCTCCTTTTGACTTTCGCATTGCGTCCTTGCATCGACAATGACCCGGCGGAGATCATCATCATCGGGCACATCGTCTGGTTCCTCTTGATCTTCAGCAGCTTCGCCCGTTGCAGCATAATCGTGCACATCGTCTGGTTCCTCTTGATCTTCAGTAGCATCACTGTATTCAGGGGACACATAGTTGTCATCATACTCTTCTTCTTCGCCGTCTTCCATCATAACCCCTATTTCTCCGTGCCTCGTCCAAACATTATAGTGTGGCATGAAACCCTTGTAAACAGGTGGGTGTGCAGGATTTTCCGGTCAGAGTAAGACTTCGTATTCCCACATATAGGGCATGGACAACACATAAAACCATTCTGCTTGTTTGCCTCAGCCATTTCGAGAAAATCATGCACGCCCTTAATGTACTCGGAGGTGTGTCTTGAACCGTACATCCATTGCCGGTTCATCTGCGTGCATTATATATAATTAAGTGTGTCAAAAATCATTACAGAACATCATGAATAGATAATTAAGTGACCAGATTAATAGAAGTTCATCATCACATTAAAACCAATGTACATACATAGTTCTCATCTAACAACATAAAGCTCTTCAGAGCATCTAAATTAATTAAACCATACACTGAAACTATGTAAAACATTTCAATGCGAAAACAAATGCGATCATAATCGCAACCAATGTAACAACTGATCCAACGGCATAATGATACCAAGCCTCGGTATGAAAGACATATTTCTGGTTCAACAACCTCCTAGATAAATAAAATCTATGTCATGTTGGTCGGCATAATTGTCATAAACAATAAATGAACCCATAGTTATAAAAAGATAATATATACCAGATCTGAATCATAGACAGGACGAGGGCCGACGGGGGCGGATACCAAAACCATCACACTATATAAGATGCAATAATAAAAGTAAGAAAATTATACAAGTATCCATATAAATATACAAGTAAGATTTTTTTTCCTTTCAGAAAGAAGATAAGAACAAGAGGCTCACCACGGTGGTGCCGGCGACGAGATCGGCGCGGGCGATCGACGGCGGTGAAGACGGGGACGGGACGTGACGGACCGCTAAACCTAGACAAATATTGAGGAAAATGGAGCTTGGAGGTCGAGCTTGGAGAGGAGAAAGCTTAAGTAGTGTGGCTCGGGCATTCCATCGAACACCTCGTGTGCATAGGAGGTGAGCTAGAGCACCACAAAGCTCTCCCCTCGCCGGCCACGAAAAACAGAGCACTGGGAGTGCTCCGCTCGCGGGCGAGGGGTAGATATAGGCAACTAATTGGTCCCGGTTCGTGCCACGAACCGGGACTAAAGGGCAGCCTTTGGTCCCGGTTCACTCCACCAACCGGGACCACTGGTGGTGGGCCAGGAGCGAGGTGCATTGGTCCCGGTTTGTCCCACCAACCGGAACCAATAGGTCCAGCCGAACCAGGACCAATGGCCCACGTAGCCCAGCCGGCCCCCGGGGCTCACGAACTGGGTCCAATGCCCCCATTGGTCCCGGTTCTGGATTGAACCGGGACTAATGGGCTGACCCGGCCTGGACCATTGCCCCCTGTCGGTGTCAAAACCGGTGGATCTCGAGTAGGGGGTCCCGAACTGTGCGTCTAGGCGGATGGTAACAGGAGACAAGGGACACGATGTTTTACCCAGGTTCGGGCCCTCTTGATGGAGGTAAAACCCTACGTCCTGCTTGATTAATATTGATGATGTGTGTTACAAGAGTAGATCTACCACGAGATCAAGGAGGCTAAACCCTAGAAGCTAGCCTATGGTATGATTTTTTTCGTCCTACGGACTAAAGCCATCCGGTTTATATAGACACCGGAGAGGCTAGGGTTACACAGAGTCGGTTACAATGGTAGGAGATCTACATATCCGTATCGCCAAGCTTGCCTTCCGCGCCAAGGAAAGTCCCATCCGGACACGGGACGAAGTCTTTAATCTTGTATCTTCATAGTCTTGGAGTCCGGCCGATGATGATAGTTCAGCTATCCAGACATCCCCTAGTCCAGGACTCCCTTAGTAGCCCCCGAACCGGGCTTGAATGATGACGAGTCCAGCGCGTATGTTGTCTTTGGCGTTTGAAGGCGGGTTCTTCTTCATGCTCCATGTGTTTGCCGGATAGTGTCCGGTTGCTTCATAAATGCTGCGCTCCTTGGCTTCTACGTCCGATAATGGCCTTCTTCCACGGGTCGTACAAATGCGAAAAGCCAGGGTATTCTTACGTTTTACCCCCTAGCTGCGCGAATAAGCTGCCTATAAGAGAGGCGAGGATCCAGATCCAACTCACACCATCCTCCTTCCGCAAGTACTCATCGAGGCGCATCTGACAAAAAATCCATTCCAGCATGGACAGTCGACGCGGCTCCTCTTCTCGCACTCCCAGCCCTCAGCCAGGTGATTGGAGGAGATGCTCAGTCCCGCATAGCGAGTTAGTGATGCTCCAAGCGGAGGGATACCTCCCCCCGGCCTTTATGGTTCCGGTTCGAGCCGGACTGGCCACCTACAAGGGTGGGAAGCAGGCGGAGAGCGTCCCCAATCCCTCCAAAGGAGAGCGGGTATGCTTCATCCCCTACTTAATAAGGGGACTCAGATTTCCTGTACATCCGTTTCTCCGGGGGCTCCTGGAGTTCTATGGAATCCAACTTCACCACCTCACGCCTGCCTCCATTTTGCACATCGCGGGCTTTGTAGCTCTTTGCGAGCTGTTCTTGGGCATCGAGCCCCATTTTGCACTGTGGAAGAGGCTGTTCTGCCTCGTACACCGTTCTCATGAGGGGTCGATATATCAAGTGGGCGGAGCCGAAATATGGCGCATCGCCGGGACCGGATATTTATCCGGAACCCCGAAGAAGGCGTTCGAAGACTGGCCTTCGGAGTGGTTCTATATGGAAGACGCCCCGCTGCCGGATCCAGTTCGGATCGGCCTCCCGGAGTTTAGCAATGCTCCTCTGAGGAAACACCTGAGTTGGCGCCCGCGGAGCCCTCAACGGGAAGATGATAGGAGCGTCCACTATCTGATGGGCGAGATACGGCTACTAGCCCATTCCGGGTTAACCATGATTGGAGTCATGGCCACATGCATTATGCGAGGAGTGCAGCCGCTCCAATATAGGGGCCACCCCATGTGGGATTTTAACGGGGAGAATGACGCCACCCGTCATGGCCGCACGGGGCCGGGATCGGCCGACGATCTGGTGAAGATCCTGTCCGGCTTGTACAAGGGGGAGAAGGAGGACTTCCTCCGCATGAATCCATTGAATGGATTCTCCATGAATAACCCTCGAAGCTAGGTAAGTGGACGCTTATATATCTGATCCGTGCTTTCAAAGATAAGTGTCTCACTATATGATTTCGACGCAGGAAATACGCCGGGATGTGGCGGGCATAGAAAGCCCAACTCCACAACCTGAGGATCCGGGAAGATCCCTCGATCCGGCCTCCGAAGAGGATCCGGACATAAAGGTGGATTTGATTGACGAGGTGTTCCACCAGCTCAGCATAGACAATGCTTTAGTCGCCATTACGGCTGACTACCCCGGCTTATGTCCGCCTTCCCAGGTGAGTACGAGCGAAGTCCTGACACCGTCACCTTCTTAATGCCTATTTCTGTCCATCGTGTACCAATGGTGTTTTGCAGGGGGTGCCTTTACAGCGGGAAGTCGAGCCCGCGGTGACTGACCAAACAAGGTCAGTGCGGCCTAGCAGGCGGAAGAGGAGTGCAGGCGAAAGACTCCTAGGAGGCATATTAATGCTCATGATTCCTCCAGGAGAAAGAACGCTCGCCGGACTGAGTCCGGAGAGGGTGCCCACCAAGCCTCCGCCAGCCAGGCTCCAACGCCTGGTCCAGAGGGGGAGGCGAGCGCAAGGCGCGAGCCGGATGCTCCTCCAATGGAGGATGCCGACAGGTTGTCCACCACCAGATCTGAGGTGGACAGCGCCATGAATCACAGGCGCCATCGGACCGTTCTTCGTGACGCGTGTTTCTCCCCTGAGGCGTTAAATGCCTTTAATGCGGGAGACGCGCACCTCCGTGCTGCTCAAGATGGTTTAACCAGAGCCACGGAGCAGTATGTAAAGGACATACGGGTAAGGAATTTTAATAGTTATATATGCAGTAGCCCCCGAGACTTAAAATAGTTAAACTAACTAATTTAAGGATCATTTGTAATGCAGGATCTTACCAAGAAGAATACCCATCTGTCCCAGGAGCTTCAAGAATGCAAGGCCCAACTTGAGGCCGCACTAGCCGCTGCCGGGGGAGCCACGGAGACCCCCTCTGGTAATTCATATTTTGAAAAAAGAAGTAGTTTATGAGGTGCGGCGTGTGTGTATAGTCTGACAATAATATTACAGAGGGTGCCGGACTAGATCCGGATAAGCAACCGCTGCTACGCTAGTTGAAGGCCGGCGAGAGGGTGCTTATGAGGGTGCAGCAGGAGAGGAACAAACTCCAAGATGCCAACACCCAGCTGGGCGAAGAACTAAAAGGTGTTCGGGTCCAGCTGTCTAACTCCGTAAAGGAGAATGGTCGGCTTCGTCGCGACATTTGTAGTAAGTGCTTGAGCAAACTCTTTTGAAAAGAAGAGTTCGGCGAGGAAGTCAATTGACAGAAATGTGTCTGTAGGTGTGCTCACGGGTCGTCCGGCGGAGGAGATGCCTGGTTCCACTGGAGACCCTCTTCCCGAGCTGCTGCAACTGCACGAACGTGTTCGGCAGGTGATGAGCGGCGTCGTTCAGGCCTTATGGCCTTCCGTCTCCCTACCCGAGGGTCTCGGAGGGCTTGCTGAGAAGCTTCAGGGAGTACGGCGGCGTCTCCGTCTGTGGAAGATATCAGCCTGCCGTCAAGGCGCCAGGGAGGCTTGGGCCATGGTGAACACGCGGTACCCGAAGGCTGACCCAAACCACATGGCCGTGGTCGGACCTGCCAGGCCCGATGGGAAGGAGATCCCTGTGAGCTTGATGTACGGCCAGGTAGAGTTGGCCGCAAAATATTCCCAACAGGACTGTAAATTAGACAACCTGTTAGTTGGGATTGAAGAGGAGTACAATCAGTCAGTTTGACGATGTAATTTTAAAATGACATGTAAATTGCCTTCTAGCCGGATTGTAGATCGTTTGTCTTTGCGGACCTTTTCGCTTCAACCTCGGGACCCAACAGTCCGGAGTGTGTCCAAATACCCTTACGATTATAAAAGAACCGGGGCATGCATGGAGACAAGGCGTAGGGGTCATAATTGCTTTATCAGACAAGTGCCCAACTAGCTATGTTATATTATATGGTTAGTAAGAAACATCTTCCAGGGAGAATAGTTCCGTTAAGGGTTCCTTTCCCTGGGAGGCATGCCCTAAAGTGCATGTCCAGACTGCGAAAATAGCAGAAAAAGCATCTGGGGGCAGATAAATAAGTAAGTAATAAATCATCTTTCGGGTCACCGACCGAATATTCCCTTAAGAACGCTAGCCTTCGGCTTCACCCAGTCTGAGGTACACATCCGGCTGACCCAGCAGTAACAATCGCAGACGTGCTCCCTTTACCTCCTTGCCGAACAATCGGGAACGTAGGGGTAAGCACAGGAGCCAGGCAACCCGGCTTGGCCAAAACTTAAGTCATATCGATGCATATAATGGTGATCAAAAGGTACATGCAGAAGTGTGACACATGTGTTGGGCATGAAGCCCTTATAAATAAGCTTCTATTAAAGAAGCCCCTAGGTATAACGAGTGCGAGTAGCACATCGAGTGAGTGCGAACAAAGCGCAGATTAGCCCTCAAGAGGTTTGTATGGAAAAAAGGTGGGGGAAAAAACAGGGAAAACAAAGACAGCAAAAAATATGAAAGGTGGACGGAGGAAGGAGACGAACCCTGAGTCCGGCGCTAGGCGTAAAATCTTCGGAGACGGGCTGCGTTCCATGGGTTTGGCTCGAGTCGGTTGTCAGATGCGTTGCGTAGACGGTATGCACCGGCGGTAAGTACTTGGTCGATGATGAAGGGACCTTCCCATTTGGGCTTAAGTTTGTCCTTTTTCTTGTCCGGCAGGTGTAGAACTAGCTCGCCAACAATGTAAGTTTTGGCCCGTACTTCTCTGATTTGATATCTTCGAGCTTGCTGTTGATAGAATGCGGAACGGGATTTTGCCACGTCACGCTCCTCCTCTAAAGCGTCCAAACTGTCCTGCCGATCCAACTCGGCTTCTCTTTCCTCGTAGATGCGCACGCGAGGTGAGTGATGAATTATATCGCAGGGCAAAACTGCCTCAGCGCCGTATACCATAAAAATGGCGTGAATCCGGTTGTGCGGTTTGGCGTGGTCCGCAGCCCCCAGAGTACAAAGTCGAGCTCCTCTACCCAGTGCGTGTTAGATTCCGTGAGGGACCGCACTAATGTGGGTTTGATGCCGCTCATGATTAGACCATTTGCTCGTTCCACTTGACCGTTAGTTTGAGGGTGGTAGACTGAAGCGTAGTCGATCTTGATGCCCAATTTTTTGCACCAGAGTTTAACCTCGTCGGCCGTAAAATTCGTGCCGTTATCAGGGATGATGCTGTGGGGGACGCCAAAATGGTGTACTACCCCGGATATGAAGTCTATCACAGGTCCGGATTCTGCCGTTGTAACAGGCTTGGCCTCTATCCATTTGGTGAATTTGTCCACCATGACCAATAAGTATTTGTGCTTGTGGGTTCCCCCTTTAAGGGGTCCAACCATGTCAAGCCCCCAGACCGTGAACGGCCAAGTAATGGGTATAGTTTTGAGGGCGGTGGGTGGCATGTGGCTCTGATTGGCAAAGAGCTGGCAACCGACGCATCTTTGGACTAAGTCCTGAGCATCTGCCTGGGCGGTCGGCCAATAAAATCTTGTACGGAAGGCCTTGCCCACAAGGGCCCGGGCGGCGGCATGGTGCCCGCCGAGTCCAGCGTGAATTTCAGCCAGGAGATTTCGCCCTTCCTCTTCGGAGATACACCTTTGAAGGACTCCGGTTGTACTTTTCTTATAAAGTTCTCCCTCATGGACCTTGTAGGCTTTAGATCGCCGAACTATGCAGCGGGCCTCATTTTGGTCTTCGGGAAGTTCCTGCCTGATTAAGTAGGCTAGGAATGGTTCCATCCACGGGGCAATTACTGCCAGTATTTCGTGGGCTGAATCTGTTATTTCATTGGCTGAGCCACCGATTGTGTCAGAATGTTCTGCGTTAGGTGATGCAGTTGGTTCCGGATTGTTATTTCCGGACTCCTCTTCCCATAATACGGATGGCTTAAAGAGCCGCTCTAGGAAGATGTTTGGAGGGACGGCGTCACGTTTCACGCTGATGCGTGCCAATACGTCTGCTGCCTGGTTATTATGCCGAGCTACATGGTGGAATTCGAGTCCTTCAAACCGGGCTGACATTTTTAGGATGGCGTTACGGTAGGCTGCCATTTTCGGATCCTTGGCGTCAAAGTCTCCATTTACTTGGGATATTGCGAGGTTTGAGTCCCCGCGCACCTCTAGGCGTTGAATACCCATGGAGATTGCCATCCGGAGGCCATGTAGAAGGGCCTCGTATTCGGCTGCATTGTTGGAGTCTGTGTACATTATTTGAAGCACGTATTGGACTGTGTCTCCGGTTGGGGACGTCAAGATGACGCCAGCCCCCAAGCCAGCCAACATTTTGGAGCCGTCGAAATGTATGATCCAATTGGAGTATGCGCTGTACTCTTTAGGGAGTTCGGCTTCGGTCCATTCGGCGATAAAGTCAGCCAGAACCTGCGACTTGATAGTCCGCCTTGGTTTGTAGGTTATATCAAATGGTAAGAGCTCAATGGCCCATTTTGCAATCCTGCCTGTCGCATCGCGATTGTTTACAATGTCGTTGAGAGGTACTTTGGAGGCCACCGTTATGGAACACTCTTGAAAGTAGTGTCGCAGCTTCCGGGATGCCATGAACACCGCATACACTATCTTTTGATAGTTTGGGTACCGGGACTTGCATGGAGTTAAGACAGTGGATATGTAGTACACTGGTTTTTGAAGAGGGAATTTGTGCCCTTCTGTTTCTCGTTCGACGACGAGTACCCCGCTGACAACTTGATGTGTTGCTGCGATATATAATAACATCGGTTCGCCCAGGTTGGGTGCGGCCAGGACAGGATTTGTTGCCAATACGGCTTTAATTTCTTCGAGTCCGGCCGTGGCAGCATCCGTCCATTCGAAATGTTCGGTGCGCCGGAGGAGGCGATAGAGGGGCAGTGCCTTTTCTCCCAAACGGGAGATGAAGCGGCTTAGAGCCGCCACGCATCCGGTTAGTTTTTGTATTTGCTTGAGGTCTTTTGGGATATCCAATTGTGACAGAGCTCGGATCTTGGCTGGGTTTGCTTCAATTCCTCTACCGGATACAATGAAGCCCAAGAGCTTTCCGGCTGGTACGCCGAAAACACATTTTTCCGGGTTAAGCTTAATGTCATATGCTCGGAGGTTGTCGAATGTCACCCTCAAGTCGTCTACTAGAGTTTCGACGTGTTTGGTCTTGACGACCACATCGTCTATGTATGCCTCGACTGTTTTGCCTATCTGGGTGGCCAGACATGTCTGAATCATGCGCTGATATGTTGCGCCGGCGTTTTTGAGTCCGAAGGGCATTGTGTTGAAGCAGAATGGTCCGTATGGAGTAATAAATGCCGTTGCGTCCTGGTCTTTTTCCGCCATCTTGATTTGATGGTATCCGGAGTATGCGTCGAGGAAGCACAATGAATGGTGCCCTGCGGTAGCATCGATGATTTGGTCGATGCGAGGGAGAGGGAAAGGGTCCTTTGGACAGGCCTTGTTAAGGTCTTTGAAATCGACACAAAGGCGCTAGGATTTGTCCTTTTTTGGTACCATTACCAGGTTGGCTAGCCAGTCCGGATGTTTTATATCTCTGATGAATCCGGCTTCTAAGAGTTTGGCTAGCTCCTCTCCCATTGCCTGTCTTTTGGGTTCGGAAAATTGCCGAAGAGCCTGTTTGACTGGCTTGAATCCTTTTAGGATGTTTAGGATGTGTTCTGCCAGCCTGCGTGGGATCCCTGGCATATCTGAAGGATGCCAGGCGAAAATATCCCAATTTTCCTGAAGGAATTGTCGTAGTGCGGCTTCTACATCAGGATTCAATTGTGCCCCGATGGAGGCCGTCTTTGTGGGGTCCATTGGATGGACCTGGAATTTGACTACTTCGTCCGCTGGTTTAAAGGAGGTGGACTTGGACCTCTTATCGAGTATCACATCGTCCCTATCCACCGTGGAGCGCAGCGCAGTGAGTTCCTCTGCCGCTAAGGCTTCGGATAGTGCCTCTAGGGCCAGTGCGGCTGTCTTATTTTCAGCGCGGAGTGCTATATCAGGATCACTGGTGAGAGTGATTATTCCATTGGGACCGGGCATTTTGAGCTTCATGTACTCGTAATGGGGTATAGCTTGGAAGATTGTGAATGCCTCCCGCCCTAACAAGGCGTGATATCTGCTGCCGAATGGGGCCATTTGGAACGTGACCTCTTCGGACCTGTAGTTATCCGGCGAGCCGAACACTACATATAGTGTGATTTTTCCTGTGCAGCGTACTTCTCGACTAGGGATTATTCCCCTGAAGGTTGTGCTGCTCCGCTCAATGCGGCTCCAGTCAATTTCCATTTTTTGAAGGGTTTCCTCGTAGATGAGGTTTAATCCGCGGCCGCCATCCATGAGTACCTTGGTAAGACGAAAGCCGTCCACTATCGGACTGAGGACCAATGCGGCTGGTGCTTGAGCTATTCGGAATTTAGGTTCATCGCTGGCATTTAAGGTGATAGCCGTGTCGCTTCATGGATTTGTTGCTGCTACTTGGTAGACTTCGGCGAGGCTGCGGATTGTTCACTTCCGCATGTTATTTGATGCGAAAGTCTCGAAGACTGTTAATACCGTACTGGTACTTGTGGGCTGGTTGCCCGGGGCTAGAAAGCCTTCGCCACTTTTGGCCACCTGCCGTAATATCCAACATGCTTGAAGGCTATGTGTTGGAGTGGTGCCCTCCGTACTGTGGATTTTGCAGGGTCTGTTGAGCCATCCCTCCAGTACGGTTTCGTGCCCTTTAGGGGGTTTTTGCTTTTTGGTTTTTAATCCAGGTGCTTGGGTATGACGCACCCTTTTATTTCGGACTGGGGTTGTATTCAGGGACGGATTGTCCCAAAACTTGGTTTTGGTTTTCCAGGCACTCTCCATCGCACAGTGTTTTTGTACAATGGTCGCTAGGTCGGCGAAGCGTGTAACTTTGCAACGACTTATGGCGTTTATGATTCCCTTGTCCGTGCAATTGTTGCAAAAAATTGAAATCGCGCTTCACGGCAGTCCTTTATCCTGTTCATAACTAGGAGGAATCTGGCCCAGTAATGATGTACTGTTTCATCGGTCTCTTGCCGTATTTGAGATAGATCGCTTATGTTTAGGTGGGCGGGTGGAATTAAGTTCGGAACCCCGCCCGATCTGAGGCTCAAAGGCCAAGAAGTTTCCGGATTTGGAAGCTTGGTTTGCTGGATGCCTTCCAACAAATCTGGTCCGATGCCTGACTTTAGGTTCAGTATTTGATTGACGTTTGTCCCTCCGCGGGAATCCGGCATGGAGGGATCGGGAATCCGGACATAGCTGGTTTTTAACATGGAAGAAGAGTCGCCGCATTGTTCCTCTGCCACAACAACGTGGTGGGTAGCCTGGGGAGAGTTAATTTCTCTCAGATCGGTTTTAGGCCCAATCTGATCGTAGTCTGTAGCGACTCCCAGGGCGGCGATGCGATCCAGGAGCTCGTTCACGAAGGAGAGCTCCATCGGATCCAGCTGCTCAGCGAATTCCGAGCTGACGTGAAGATCGCTTTTGATGACCTGAGAGGTCATCGTCGGAGCGATGGCCGAACAGGCGGTCATAAGAAAACCACCTAGTCGGATAGTTTAGCCGGCGGCCAAAGCTCCCTTGACGACGGCGCCGTCTTTAAAGACGGGAAAAGGCATCCTTCCTGATTGCGACGACACAGAGGAACTCTCAATGAAAGCACCAATGTCGGTGTCAAAACCGGCGGATCTCGGGTAGGGGGTCCCAAACTGTGCGTCTAGGCGGATGGTAACAGGAGACAAGGGACACGATGTTTTACCCAGGTTCGGTCCCTCTTGATGGAGGTAAAACCCTACGTCCTACTTGATTAATATTGATGATGTGTGTTACAAGAGTAGATCTACCACAAGATCAAGGAGGCTAAACCCTAGAAGCTAGCCTATGGTATGATTGTTGTTCGTCCTACGGACTAAAGTCATCCGGTTTATATAGACACCGGAGAGGGCTAGGGTTACACAGAGTCGGTTACAATGGTAGGAGATCTACATATCCGTATCGCCAAGCTTGCCTTCCATGCCAAGGAAAGTCCCATCCGGACACGGGACGAAGTCTTCAATCTTGTATCTTCATAGTCTTGGAGTCCGGCCGATGATGATAGTTCGGCTATCCGGACACCCCCTAGTCTAGGACTCCCTCACCCCCTTTTCTACTAGTGATGGAGGATGCCGCTGCTGCTCTGCAGGCCTCCACTTGAGCAAGTTGATGTCTCTGGGTTGAAATGTTCTCTATGTTAGCTAAATCCTGGTCCATGTGTGTTGGTCTGAGTAAGTGTTGTTGGGTTGCATGGCACAAGCATAACCGTAGCTGGGTTGTGTGTGGCATGTGGCCAAGTTCAGAAGTGTACTCCATGTTGCCATGTTAGTGCAACCTATCAATGTTATGTGTTGGAAGTCCGGGGCCTCAACTGTCCGGATAGACGAGCTACTGTCAGCGCCACCATTGCTGCTTCTGTTGGAAATATGCCCTAGAGGCAATAATAAAAGGATTATTATTATATTTCCTTGTTCGTGATAATTGTCTTTTATTCATGCTATAATTGTATTATCCGGAAATCATAATACACGTGTGAATACATACACCACAATACGTCCCTAGTAAGCATCTAGTTGACTAGCTCGTTCGTCAACAGATAGTCATGGTTTCCTCACTGTGGACATTAGATGTCGTTGACAACGGGATCACATCATTAGGAGAATGATGTGATGGACAAGACCCAATCCTAAGCATAGCACAAGATTGTGTAGTTCGTTTTGCTAGAGCGTTTTCTATGTCAAGTATCTCTTCCTTAGACCATGAGATCGTGTAACTCCCGGATACCATAGGAGTGCTTTGGGTGTACCAAACGTCACAACGTAACTGGGTGACTATAAAGGTGCACTATAGGTATCTCCGAAAGTGTCTGTTGGGTTGACACGGATCGAGACTGGGATTTGTCACTCCGTATAACGGAGAGGTATCACTGGGCCCACTCGGTAGTGCATCATCATAATGAGCTCTAAGTGACCAAGTGTCTGGTCACGGGGTCATGCATTACGGTACGAGTAAAGTGACTTGCCGGCAACGAGATTGAACGAGGTATTGGGATGCCGACGATCGAATCTCGGGCAAGTAACATACCGTCTGACAAAGGGAATAGTATATGGGGTTGCTTGAATCCTCGACATCGTGGTTCATCCGATGAGATCATCGAGGAGGATGTGGGAGCCAACATGGGTATCCAGATCCCGCTGTTGGTTATTGACCGGAGAGCCGTCTCGGTCATGTCTGCATGTCTCCCGAACCCGTAGGGTCTACACACTTAAGGTTCGGTGACGCTAGGGTTGTATGAATATGAGTATGCAGCAAACTGAATGTTGTTCGGAGTCCCGGATGAGATCTCGGATGTCACGAGGAGTTCCGGAATGGTCCGGAGGTAAAGAATTATATATAGGAAGTGCTGTTTCGGCGATCGGGAAAGTTTCGGGGTCACCCGGTATTGTACCGGGACCACCGGAAGGGTCCCGAGGGTCCACCGGGTGGGGCCACCTATCCCGGAGGGCCCCGTGGGCTGAAGTGGGAGGGGAACCAGTCCCTAGTGGGCTGGTGTGCCCCCTCTTGGCCCCCCCCTGCGCCTAGGGTTGGAAACCCTAGGTGAGGGGGGGCACCACTTACCTTGGGGGGCACTCCACCCCCCTGGCCGCCCCCCTTGGGAGATTGCATCTCCCAGGGCGGGCGCCCTCCCCTGGGGGCCTATATAAAGGAGGGCAGGGGGGAGGGCAGCCGCACCCTGTGTCTTGGCGCCTCCCTCCCCCTGCTACACCTCGTCCTCCTCCCGCAGCAGCTTGGCGAAGCCCTACCGGAGTTCTGCTGCATCCACCACCACGCCGTTGTGCTGCTGGATCATCATCAACCTCTCCTTCCCCCTTGCTGGATCAAGAAGGAGGAGACGTCATCCGCTCCGTACGTGTGTTGAACGCGGAGGTGCTGTCCGTTTGGCACTTGGTCATCAGTGATTTGGATCACGGCGAGTACGACTCCATCATCATCGTTCTCTTGAACGCTTCCGCACGCGATCTACAAAGTGGTATGTAGATGCAATCTCTCTATCATGACCCGTTGCTTAGATGAACTCATAGATGGATCTTGGTGAAACCGTAGGAAAATTTTTAATTTTCTGCAACGTTCCCCAACAGTGGCATCATGAGCTAGGTCTATGCGTAGTTCTCTATTGCACGAGTAGAACACAATTTTGTTGTGGGCGTAGATCTTGTCAACTTGCTTGCCGCTACTAGTCTTTCCTTGCTTCAGCGGTATTGTGGGATGAAGCGGCCCGGACCGACCTTACACGTACGCTTACGTGAGACAGGTTCCACCGACTGACATGCACTAGTTGCATAAGGCGGCTAGCGGGTGTCTGTCTCTCCCACTTTAATTGGAGCGGATTCGACGAAAAGGGTCCTTATGAAGGGTAAATAGAAGTTGACAAAATCACTTTGTGGTTATTCGTAGGTAAGAAAACGTTCTTGCTAGAACCCAATTGCAGCCACGTAAAAGATGCAACAACAATTAGAGGACGTCTAACTTGTTTTTGCAGCAATTGTCATGTGATGTGATATGGCCAGAAGTTGTGATGAATGATGAATGATATATTGTGATGTATGAGATCATGTTCTTGTAATAGGAATCACGACTTGCATGTCGATGAGTATGACAACCGGCAGGAGCCATAGGAGTTGTCTTTATTTTTTGTATGACCTGCGTGTCATTGAAGAACGCCATGTAAATTACTTTACTTTATTGCTAAACGCGTTAGCCATAGAAGTAGAAGTATTCGTTGGCGTGACAACTTCATGAAGACACGATGATGGAGATCATGATGATGGAGATCATGGTGTCATGCCAGTAACGAAGATGATCATGGTGCCCCGAAGATGGAGATCGAAGGAGCTATATGATATTGGCCATATCATGTCACTACTTTATATAATTGCATGTGATGTTTATTATGTTTATGCATCTTGTTTACTTAGAACGACGGTAGTAAATAAGATGATCCCTTATAATAATTTCAAGAAAGTGTTCCCCCTAATTGTGCGCCGTTGCTAAAGTTCGTCGTTTCGAAGCACCACGTGATGATCGGGTGTGATAGATCCTTACGTTCACATACAACGGGTGTAAGACAGTTTTACATACGAAGAAACACTTAGGGTTAACTTGACGAGCCTAGCATGTACAGACATGGCCTCAGAACACAAGAGACCGAAAGGTCGAACATGAGTCGTATGGAAGTTACGATCAACATGGAGATGTTCACCGATGATGACTAGTCCGTCTCACGTGATGATCGGACACGGCCTAGTCGACTGTGATCGTGTAACACTTAGATGACTAGAGGGATGTCAATCTGAGTGGGAGTTCATTAAATAATTTGATTAGATGAACTTAATTATCATGAACTTAGTCTAAAACCTTTGCAAAATATGTCTTGTAGATCAAATGGCCAATGCTCATGTCAACATGAACTTCAACGCGTTCCTAGAGAAAACCAAGCTGAAAGATGATGGCAGCAACTATTCGGACTATGTCCGGAACCTGAGGATCATCCTCATAGCAGCCAAGAAAGATTATGTCCTAGATGCACCGCTAGGTGAAGCACCCATCCCAGAGAACCAAGATGTTATGAACACTTGGCAGTCACGTGCTGATGATTACTCCCTCGTTCAGTGCGGCATGCTTTACAGCTTAGAACCGGGGCTCCAAAAGCGTTTTGAGCGACACGGAGCATATGAGATGTTCGAGGAGTTGAAAATGGTTTTTCAAGCTCATGCCTGGGTCGAGAGATATGAAGTCTCCGACAAGTTCTATAGTTGTAAAATGGAGGAAAACAGTTCTGTCAATGAGCACATACTCAAAATGTCTGGGTTGCACAACCGCCTGTCCCAGCTGGAGATCAACCTCCCGGACGAGGCGGTCATTGACAGAATCCTTCAGTCGCTCCCACCGAACTACAAGAGCTTTGTGTTGAACTACAATATGCAAGGGATGGTGAAGACCATTCCTGAAGTATTTTCAATGCTGAAGTCAGCAAAGGTTGTAATCAAGTAAGAACATCAAGTGTTGATGGTCAATAAGACCACTAAGTTCAAGAAGGGCAAGGGTAAGAAGAACTTCAAGAAGGACGACAAAGATGTTGCCGCGCCCGGTAAGCCAGTTGCCGGGAAGAAGTCAAAGAATGGACCCAAGCCTGAGACTGAGTGCTTTTATTGCAAAGGGAAGGGTCACTGGAAGCGGAACTGCCCCAAATACTTAGCGGATAAGAAGGCCAGCAACACTAAAGGTATATTTGATATACATGTAATTGATGTGTACCTTACCAGTACTCGTAGTAACTCCTGGGTATTTGATACCGGTGCCGTTGCTCATATTTGCAACTCACAGCAGGAGTTGCGGAATAAGAGGAGACTGGCGAAGGACGAGGTGACGATGCGCGTCGGGAATGGTTCCAAGGTCGATGTGATCGCCGTCGGCACGCTACCTCTACATTTACCTATGGGATTAGTTTTAAACCTCAATAATTGTTATT
The DNA here is from genome assembly GCF_018294505.1 of Triticum aestivum. Taxonomy (NCBI): domain Eukaryota; kingdom Viridiplantae; phylum Streptophyta; class Magnoliopsida; order Poales; family Poaceae; genus Triticum; species Triticum aestivum. Next base: position 671,552,562 of record NC_057810.1, read on the forward strand.
TAGTGCCAAGTTTGAGCATGAACATTGTATCTGGATCTTGTTTGATGCGAGATGGCTACTCATTTAAATCTGAGAATAATGGTTGTTCTATTTATATGAGAGATATGTTTTATGGTCATGCCCCGATGGTCAATGGTTTATTCTTAATGAATCTCGAATGTAATGTTACACATATTCATAGTGTGAATACCAAAAGATGTAAAGTTGATAACGATAGTCCCACATACTTGTGGCACTGCCGCCTTAGTCACATTGGTGTCAAGCGCATGAAGAAGCTCCATGCTGATGGACTTTTAGAGTCTCTCGATTATGAATCATTTGACACATGCGAACCATGCCTCATGGGCAAAATGACCAAGACTCCATCCTTCGGAATAATGGAGCGAGCAACCAACTTATTGGAAATCATACATACCGATGTGTACGGTCCAATGAGCATTGAGGCTCGCAGAGGATATCATTATGTTCTCACTCTCACTGATGACTTAAGTAGATATGGGTATGTCTACTTGATGAAACACAAGTCTGAGACCTTTGAAAAGTTCAAGGAATTTCAGAATGAAGTAGAGAATCAACGTGATCGAAAGATAAAATTCTTACGATCGGATAGTGGAGGAGAATATTTAAGTCACGAATTTGGTACGCACTTAAGAAAATGTGGAATCGTTTCACAACTCACGCCGCCTGGAACACCTCCGCGTAATGGTGTGTCCGAACGTCGTAATCACACTCTATTGGATATGGTGCGATCTATGATGTCTCTTACCAATTTACTGCTATCATTTTGGGGATATGCTCTAGAGGCAGCTACATTCACTTTAAATAGGGCACCGTCTAAATCCGTTGAGACGACACCGTATGAATTATGGTTTGGGAAGAAACCTAAGCTGTCGTTTCTAAAAGTTTGGGGATGCGATGCTTATGTCAAGAAACTTCAACCTGAAAAGCTCGAACCCAAGTCGGAAAAATGCGTCTTCATAGGATACCCTAAGGAAACCATTGGGTATACCTTCTTCCTTAAATCCGAAGGCAAGATGTTTGTTGCCAAGAATGGATCCTTTCTGGAAAAAGTGTTTCTCTCGAAAGGAGTAAGTGGGAGGAAAGTAGAACTCGATGAAGTACTACCTCTTGAACCGGAAAGTAGTGCAGCTCAGGAAAATGTTCCTGTGGTGCCTACACCGACTGGAGAGGAAATTAGTGATGATGATCAAGGTACTTCGGATCAAGTTGCTACTGAACTTCGTAGGTCCACAAGGACACGTTCCACACCAGAGTGGTATGGCAACCCTGTCCTGGAAATCATGTTGTTAGACAACGGTGAACCTTCGAACTATGAAGAAGCGATGGCGGGCCCAGATTCCAACAAATGGCTAGAAGCCATGCAATCCGAGATAGAATCCATTTATGAAAACAAAGTATGGACTTTGACTGACTTGCCCGATGATCGGCGAGCGATAGAAAACAAATGGATCTTTAAGAAGAAGACGGACGCGGATGGTAATGTCACCATCTATAAAGCTCGACTTGTCGCTAAGGGTTATCGACAAGTTCAAGGGATTGACTATGATGAGACTTTCTCTCCCGTAGCGAAGCTTAAGTCCGTCCGAATCATGTTAGCAATTGCCGCATACTATGATTATGAGATATGGCAGATGGACGTCAAAACGGCATTCCTTAACGGTTATCTTAAGGAAGAGCTGTATATGATGCAGCCGGAAGGTTTTGTTGATCCTAAGAATGCTAACAAAGTATGCAAGCTCCAGCGATCCATTTATGGGCTGGTGCAAGCATCTCGGAGTTGGAACATTCGCTTTGATGAGATGATCAAAGCGTTTGGGTTTATGCAGACTTATGGAGAAGCCCGCGTTTACAAGAAAGTGAGTGGGAGCTCTGTAGCATTTCTCATATTATATGTAGATGACATACTTTTGATGGGAAATGATATAGAATTCTTGGACAGCATTAAGGCCCACTTGAATAAGTGTTTTTCAATGAAGGACCTTGGAGAAGCTGCATACATATTAGGCATCCAGATGTATAGGGATAGATCGAGACGCCTCATAGGTCTTTCACAAAGCACATACCTTGATAAGATTTTGAAGAAGTTCAAAATGGATCAGTCCAACAAAGGGTTCTTGCCTGTACTGCAAGGTGTGAGATTGAGCTCGGCTCAATGCCCGACCACGACAAAAGATAAAGAAGAGATGAGCGTCATCCCCTATGCCTCAGCCATAGGATCTATTATGTATGCCATGCTGTGTACCAGACCTGATGTAAACCTTCCCGTAAGTTTGGTAGGAAGGTACCAAAGTAATCCCGGCAAGGAACACTGGACAGCGCTCAAGAATATCCTGAAGTACCTGAAAAGGACAAAGGACATGTTTCTCGTTTATGGAGGTGACGAAGAGCTCGTCGTAAAGGGTTACGTCGATGCTGGCTTCGACACAGATCTGGATGACTCTAAGTCACAAACCGGATACGTGTATATGTTGAATGGTGGTGCAGTAAGCTGGTGCAGCTGCAAGCAGAGCGTCGTGGCAGGATCTACATGTGAAGCGGAGTACATGGCAGCCTCGGAGGTAGCGCATGAAGCGATTTGGGTGAAGGAGTTCATCACCGACCTAGGAGTCATACCCAATGCATCGGGGCCGATCAAACTCTTCTGTGACAACACTGGAGCTATTTCCCTTGCCACGGATCCCAGGTTTCACAAGAAGACTAGGCACATCAAGCGTCGTTTCAACTCCATCCGTGAAAATGTTCAAGATGGAGACATAGATATTTGCAAAGTACATACAGATCTGAATGTCGCAGATCCATTGACTAAACCTCTTCCGCGAGCTAAACATGATCAACACCAGAACTCTTTGGGTGTTTGATTCATCACAATGTAACTAGATTACTAACTCTTGTGCAAGTGGGAGACTGTTGGAAATATGCCCTAGAGGCTATTATTATATTTCCTTGTTCGTGATAATTGTCTTTTATTCATGCTATAATTGTATTATCCGGAAATCGTAATACACGTGTGAATACATAGACCACAATACGTCCCTAGTAAGCCTCTAGTTGACTAGCTCGTTGGTCAACAGATAGTCATGGTTTCCTCACTATGGACATTAGATGTCGTTGACAACGGGATCACATCATTAGGAGAATGATGTGATGGACAAGACCCAATCCTAAGCATAGCACAAGATTGTGTAGTTCGTTTTGCTAGAGCGTTTTCTATGTCAAGTATCTCTTCCTTAGACCATGAGCTCGTGTAACTCCCGGATACTGTAGGAGTGCTTTGGGTGTACCAAACGTCACAACGTAACTGGGTGACTATAAAGGTGCACTATAGGTATCTCCGAAAATGTCTGTTGGGTTGACACAGATCGAGACTGGGATTTGTCACTCCGTATAATAGAGAGGTATCACTGGGCCCTCTCGGTAGTGCATTATCATAATGAGCTCTAATTGACCAAGTGTCTGGTCATGGGATCATGCATCATGGTACGAGTAAAGTGACTTGCCGACAACGAGATTGAATGAGGTATTGGGATGCCGACGATCGAATCTTGGGCAAGTAACATACCGTCTGACAAAGGGAATAGTATATGGGGTTGCTTGAATCCTCGACATTGTGGTTCATCCGATGAGATCATCAAGGAGTATGTGGGAGCCAACATGGGTATCCAGATCCCGTTGTTGGTTATTGACCGGAGAGCCATCTCGGTCATGTCTGTATGTCTCCCGAACCCGTAGGGTCTACACACTTAAGGTTCGGTGATGCTAGGGTTGTATGAATATGAGTATGCAGCAAACCGAATGTTGTTCGGAGTCCCGGATGAGATCCCGGACGTCACGAGGAGCTCCGGAATGGTCCGGAGGTAAGGAATTATATATAGGAAGTGCTATTTCGGCCATCGGGAAAGTTTCGGGGTCACCCGGTATTGTACCGGGACCACCGGAAGGGCCCCGGGGGTCCACCGGGTGGGGCCACCTATCCCGGAGGGCCCCGTGGGCTGAAGTGGGAGGGGAACCAGCCCCTCGTGGGCTGGTGCGCCCCCCTTGGGCCCCCCCTGCGCCTAGGGTTGGAAACCCTAGGTGGGGGGGGGGGGCGCACCACTTGCCTTGGGGGGCACTCCACCCCCTGGCCGCCGCCCCCCCTTGGGAGATTGCATCTCCCAGGGCCAGCGCCCCCTCTGGGGGCCTATATAAAGGAGGGCAGGGGGGAGGGCAGCCGCACCATGTGTCTTGGCGCCTCCATCCCCCTGCTACACCTCGTCCTCCTCCCGCAGACGCTTGGCGAAGCCCTGCCGGAGTTCTGCTGCATCCACCACCACGCCGTTGTGCTGCTGGTCATCATCAACCTCTCCTTCCCCCTTGATGGATCAAGAAGGAGGAGACGTCATCCACTCCGTACATGTGTTGAACGCGGAGGTGCTGTCCGTTCGGCACTTGGTCATCGGTGATTTGGATCACGGCGAGTACGACTCCATCATCACCGTTCTCTTGAACGCTTCCGCACGCGATCTACAAAGTGATATGTAGATGCAATCTCTCTCCCATGACTCGTTGCTTAGATGAACTCATAGATGGATCCTGGTGAAACCGTAGGAAATTTTTTAATTTTCTACAAATTTCCCCGACAGCTTCTTCTTGTCATATTGTGTGTCTACAGGAGACAAAGCTTCACAATGTCGACATCTTCACAGCTTCCTTCTTAGGAGGGAGCAGACTCCGCAATTTTGCGCAAAGGCCGGTGGACGGCACTCGTGGAGGCATTTTGCTGCTCTGGGACGATCACCTTGTGGAAATTTCTAACATCACAGCTACCACCTTCTGCCTGTTCGCCATGGTCCGTATTCGTGACTCCGATGTGCAATATAAGCTCACCACCGCGTACAACCCCGCGGATTCTTCTCGCAAAGATGCCTTCTTCGCAGAGCTTGTCAGCCAAAAACCTCCCAACGGTATGCCATGGCTTGCGGCTGGGGATTTCAACCAAAGTTATTGTGCAAGAGACAAAAATAAAAGGCATGTCAATCGAAGTAGAATTAATCGGTTTCGAGCGACACTGCAAAGTTGTGAGCTTAAAGAGATACACTTACAAAATAGGAGGTTCACTTGGAGCAAAGAATTAATCGGTTTCGAGCGACACTGCAAAGTTGTGAGCTTAAACAGATACACTTACAAAATAGGAGGTTCACTTGGAGCAACGAGAGGGAAAATCCGACTATGTGCAAACTGGACTCGTTTTTTGGCAATCCCGGGTGGGACACCACTTTCAGCACTCATCTGCTTCATGCCCTCTCGTCCTCACTATCCGATCACTGCCCGCTTCTCATCGCCGATGACAAGGGGCCTCGGAGGCCTAGAACCTTCAAGTTTGAATTTTTTTGGATTGCTATGCCCGGCTTTATGGAGGTGGTCAAAAAGGCTTGGATTGAGCCGCTCGAGCATGTTGAGCCAGATCAAGTCATGTTCCATAAGCTGAAGAAGGTGGCTCTCCGCCTTTCCGAATGGAGTAGGGGCCTTTTCTCCAAGGCAAAGGTTCACCTACATGCCGCCTTATTGGTGATCCTACGCCTCGACATCGCTCAAGAGACCCGACAACTCTCCCTCGAGGAGAGTGACCTTAGGTCGAGGCTTAAAAGGAGGGTCATTAGCTTGGCCGTACTTGAGAGAGCTCGGAAAAAGCAAAGTGCGAGAATTGCTAACCTCAAGGAGGGTGATGCCAACACCAAGTTCTTCCATCGCCGGATTAATGCTAGAAGGAGGAAAAATCACATTCAGAGGCTAAAGCATGACCAAGGGTGGATCACCAAGCATGACGCTGAGGAGAAGCTCATTCTGGACCACTTTTCCAAAGTGATGAAAAAAGGGAACACATGCAATAAGGATCTAAACTGGGAGGAGCTCAACTTAGAGGTACATGACTTGCACGGCCTCGACTCACCCATCACCATTGAGGAGGTACGTGAGGCAATCAATGACATGCCAAGTGACAAGGCGCCCGGGCCGGACGGCTTCACTGGAGCTTTTTTTAAGAAGTATTGGGACGTCATTAAGTTCGACATGATGAGGGTGATACACCAGTTTGACTCCCTTCACACATCTAGTCTCCATTGGCTCAACTCCGCAAATATAGTGTTGTTGCCCAAGAAAGAGGGCGCGGAGGGGATTGCGGACTACAGGCCCATTAGTCTCATTCATGCCATCGCCAAGATTATCGCAAAAATTCTTTCCATTTGTCTTGGCCCGCACATGAATAGCTTGGTCTCCAACGCCCAAAGTGCATTCATCAAGAGCAGAAGCATCCACGATGACTTCATGTGTGTCCGGAACTTGGCCCGTAGGCTACACAAAATGCAGGACTCCATCTCTCCTATTCAAGCTAGATATACGCAAAGCCTTCGACTCGGTCAGATGGGAATACATCCTCGACCTCCTTCGGTGGAGGAGGTTTCCCCCCAAGTTTCGGGATTGGATTGTGGCTCTTCTTTGCACATCATCTTCTAGGATTCTGTTAAATGGGGTGGCTAGCAACCCCATCAAGCATGGTAGGGGCCTTTGCCAATGGGACCCCCTATCCCCGCTCCTTTTTGTCATTGCAATTGACGCACTCCAACAACTACTGGAGCTAGCAACCCAAAAAGGACTACTCCACAAAATTCGTGGGAGAGGGATCATGGTGCGAACTTCACTCTATGTAGACGACGCAGCCGTTTTCATGGCTCCAATCAAAAAAGATATTGACAACCTCTCGGCCATTTTGCGCGGATTCGGGGAGGTCACCGGACTATGCACCAATTTTCACAAGAGCTCGGTTGTGCCCATTCGATGCAATCACCTAAACCTGGAGCACATTCTGCAAGGATTGCCAGCTAACAAGGCGCCCTTCCCCATAAGATACTTGGGTCTTCCTTTGTCTGTCTGGCAGCTTAAGAAGGTGGACTTGCAATTTCTTGAGGATAAAATTGCGGCCAAGTTGGTGACATACGAGGGGCAAAACATCACCACCATTGACGAACGACCCTTATTAAGTCTGTCCCCACCTCGCAAGCGGTCTATTTCATCACATCTTTGGTCATACCGCCGGGCATTCTTCACAATATCAACAAACTTGAGCGGGCTTTCCTCTGGTCGGGATCGGATAAGACGACGGGCGCCAAGTGCAAGGTGAACTGGGAGATGGTTTGCCGCCCGTGCGAATATGGCGGCCTAGGGGTTCTCAACAATGATAAATTCGCGCAGGCCATGCGCTTGAGATGGCCATGTTTTGAATGGGCGGCACCACAAAAGTTGTGGGTGGGCTTGGGAAATCCATGTAATGAGGAGGACCTTGACTTCTTCTATGCATCCACGACCATCACCATGGGGAACGGCGCTAAAACGCCTTTTTTGGGATTCTCCCTGGCTCCATGGGTGCAAGCCTAAGGATGTTGCCCCGCTCGTCTTTGCGGCCTCCTCAAGGAATAATTGGAAGGTGTGGGAGGCCCTACAAAATAATGCATGGATCCTCAAGATCAACACCTCCACGGTAGTCTCCATTGAGCACATCCGACAATTCTTCACACTATGGGAACTTGTGAATGATGTACACTCTCTGAAGATACTATTGTGTGGAAGCATACGACAAGCGGGCACTACACTGTGGCCTCCGCCTACAAGGCCCAAATTCCTTGGCTTGGTTCTCTCTCCCATGGACCAAATGGTTTGGAAAACTTTGGGCGCCACCAAAGGCTAAATTCTTTGCTTGGTTGGTTATCTAAGACAGAATTTGGACCGCGGATAGACTACAAAAACATGGATGACCAAATTGTGGTCTTTGCACCCTTTGCAAGCGAGAGCAAGAAAGTGGACCGCATCTTTTCTTCAAATGCTGTTTCACTATTAGGCTATGGAACATGGTCATTGCAAAATTTGGGCTTCATCATATGGACACCTCTATGTGGCATCTTGAGAGTTCGGTCAAGGAATGGTGGACAAATAGGACCGGCGCTGGAGTCCCCAACAGGAAGGCCATGGCCTCTCTAACCATGCTCGTGTCATGGACCATTTGGAACGAGCGGAATGCCCGTGTTTTCCGGAACAAGAATGCTCCACCACCAATCTTGCTAAACAACATCATATGCGAGGCAAACCTTTGGATCACCGCCGGAGCAAAAAATTAGGGAACATTATTTTGTGTGAGTAATCTTTCATTCCGTGTAAAAGTGTGCCCTTGTAACAAACCCTATCCTCTTCTTATTTAATAGATGAGGCAAATCTTTTGCCTCCATTTCAAAAAAAAATTGGTGGTATAAAGTCACATTAAAACATTTAAGTAATCTTTTGTCCAGGCAAACACGCACGCTAAGAATTTAGATCCTTATATGTATAAAAAGGAAACACATATTATTGCGTGTGTTAAAAAAATACATACCCAGGTAGTAATATTAGGTTTGAGAAAGCACGTGTGGTAATACGTCATCTCATTTCTTAACAATAATAATTGGACGCCGATAACAGCCGAACATGCGTACGAGGAGGCACCAGACCGAGCGTTTCATTCGGCAGGGGAATAGCGATCGACCAAACTATTTTGTTCTATCCGAACAGCCTCTCAGCATGAACGCCTGACCAGACAGGCCCAATATTAGCTTCCTAGCAAAAACAAAAATCCCTTTGCACCAAAAATATAGAGAAAAACATAGACATATGTAAAACTAATAGAGAACAAATTGTACAATATAGAAAATTGATAAAATGATACTGCATTAGGATTTAATGAGTGATTAATCGCCAACTGAGACACAATTAAATGGCTACGTTCAGTACGTTACAAAAATAAAACATGCATGATAAAAAAATTAGTACAACAGTTGTGATGAGTAATATGAACAAAGGCAAAACTGTTACACATGGAAAGTTTTACAAATTGTATTCTCTTAAAAAAATACATGGCAGGGGGGGATGTGAAATTTTAAAAAGTACTTGTAAATTTCCCACTCTACATGGCAAAAAATTGGGAATTAAAAAATAAATGAAAAAAACCTACGGGATGTTGCCATGATCTTATGACATAAATGCATAGGCAATAATCTCATGGCATGATCAATAGAATAAATTGTAGACTACAAAATGCCATGATCCATACACTAAAATTTCCATGATGCGTAGACTATATTTGTCCCGTGCAAAAAGAAATTTGCCATGTTGCAAAAAGGAAGAAAAATTGGTCATGGTGCATATAGTTAAAATTGCCACGATCATAACCAAAATCATATTAAATTTTGCATATATTTGGCATGGCAAAAAAAGTAAAATCGGCCATGTTAATAATGGTCAAACCAAAAGTAAAACTTGCCATGGCAATAAAAGTTGGAAATTGCCATGGGAATTTAGGTAAATTTGTCATGTTAATAAAGGTAAATTAGTCATCACAAATAAAAAGTAAAAATTGCCATGGCAATAAAAGTTAAAAATTGCCATGGGAATTTAGGTAAATTTGCCATGTTAATAAAGTTAAATTTGCCTTGGATATAAAAAGTAAAACTTGCCATTGCAATTAAAGTTAAAAATTCCCATCTAAATTTAGATAAATTAGCCATGGTAATAAATGTAAATTAGCTATGGCAAATAAATAGTAAAACTTGCCATGGCAATAAAAGTTCAATATTGCCATGGGGATTTAGTTAAATTTGCCGTGTTAATAAAGGTAAATTAGCCATGGCAAATAAAAAATAAAACTTGCCATGGCAATAAAAGTTAAATATTGACATGAGCATTTAGGTAAAATTCCATGTTAATGAATAAAAGAATGTTGTGCATCGTAAACTACATTTGCCAATGTCCATGAACTTAGGTTGCCATGTACCATTAGAAACTAATTCTTTGACCATTGTTGCTAAAAGAGAGATAATTTGCCATGATGCATAAACTACAAATGCCATGCTCCATGAAATTAATATGTCATGATCTCATAGAACGAAATTGTTGCTGTGTGAAAGAAAAGAAAGGTATATGAATTATAGATCATTTGTCATGGCAATTTTAATATATATCTAAATTAAAATATTTTTGTTTACATGGCAAGTATATACAATATAGTGGATTGACATGGCAAGAATGATATGTAAAAGAATGAAAAGCAATTTTCCATGGTCCATAAACTAATCTTTCCATGGTCAACATAGTAAGTTTGCCATGTTAGTGAAATAAAAAATAATATATAATTGAAGAAAATGGGTGGCAAACTATTTGAAGGATGGCAAGTTTGCCTTGTTTTAGAAATTTTTAGAATTTGACGTGATTTAGTGATCATTTTTTTCATGGAAATTTAAGAGATGTATAAAAAACATGGCAAATTTATTCATGGGACTTGAGTTGAACTTGCCATGTCAAATCTTTAAACAAAATGTCATTTACATATTTTTTTGGCAAATGGTAAGGCATGGTACTTGAATTAAACTTGCCATGCATGATCCATAAACTAATTTTTCCATAGTCCATATAGTAAGTTTGCAAATGTTAGAGAAATAAAAAGTATATTCAAAGAAAATAGTGGCAAAACTATTTTAAGGATGGCAAATTTGCCATGTTTTTTTGATCATTTGACATATGTCTAAAAACATGGAAAATTTAGACAAGGGACTTGAGTTAAACTTGCCATGTCAAATCTTTAAAGAGAAATGCCATTTATGTAAATTTGGCAAATGATAGGACAAATTCTGCCATGATATTGTTGAAGGAACATCGGACGTTCTCATACAAGCCTACTCAGACTCTGGTGATATCGCTACACAAGTCATGTTCGTTTCATGACTAAATTCTGCCACATAAGCCAAGATAAATGTGCATTTGGTGACATTGAGGTGGTGATTACTGTTGCTTGGTACCTTATATCCATAGACAAGAGGGAAGTCACAGCACAACGAGGATTTGTTTGAAGCTGCCACCTAGGAGCTTGTGGTGTGACAAAGGGCATCATCAAGCAAACCTTTGCTCACCATCCATCCTCGTTGTCGAAGTGTCTTTAGTTTTTGTGTATTAAAATGAGTAACTATACATGTATCTACATAACTTATGCCATCAAGTTATTTGCTATTGCCTAATAGGCTATGTTGTGTGAAATATTTATTTTATTAATCAAAGGTCTTGTTGTCGTATTTCCTTTTTCATATATGTTACCTTCTTGTTTTCACTATACTTCCATTATGTCGAATTGCTAAACATCATTGAGGTAAATTTTCCCGTATGTTCACTCGATTTTTATCGGTGAAACCAATATGAGGCAAATCACTATGTTGAAGCTCTAGAGGATTTGGTAAAAGAGACTAGATTAAAGCGTATGCATGGGAGAGGGATGCCTACACTTTACATAAGAGTGAAGGCAATCACGATATTATGTGATAAGCCTCTATCTTAACATTCTCATGGGAATACAACAACAACACACACACAGGTTATTCCTGAAACACTCTAGAATATATGATTCACACAACACCATATATGCATACAATTTAGCATTTGGAAGCACAATTTCTATTTTGTTGAACAATTGATCTTTTCATTTTTGTTTTAGCTAAAACCAGATCTATGTGCATGATGTGCTGAGATGATTGGATTTTTCCTGATTAAAACAAGATCTATGGGTTCCTTATGCTGAGAAGGCGAGGTGCGGAGACATAAATCCTTTGCATTTTTCTTTGCGGGGAGAAAAGTAACCTTATGAGCTTGATGATGCCACTTCACTGCCTCCAACTTCCTTCTTTTCCCTTGCTAGCATCTTGGTGTCAACGGGGGGATAAGTATGTTCTATTAGGTTGTGCTCATTTTTTTTCTATGGGTATTTTGTCACAAGCTTTCATCTTGTTTGCTTCTTATCAAGATTGCGAGAGCTTTTAAATTTTATCTAGTAGTACTCTATATTGTCGTGTATGGCTACAATATTATTTATGTGTGGGAGGCTATGTTGGTTTGTTTTGTGAAACATGGTTGTACCACTTTGCTTATAGCTTGTTGCCGTGTTTACATATTTATATCTCGTCATCTCAAGGAGCTCGAGCTCTCCCAGGCTCTATTCTAAGGTTACCGTAATGTTCCGCAGCCATCGTTTGGGGAGTGGTTCATTGTTTCTCTCCCCTAGCAAAAAGTTAGGGTTTCTCTTGCTTTCGGCGCCCACGCCGGAATTTACCTCATATCCACGGCAGATCTCCTCTGTTTTCCTCTCTCATACTCGGGCTAATCAACGGGGGTCCTCGTAATCCTACCTGGCTTGGTTGTGATAGAGATTGGGGGGCTCTGCCAATGGAAAATTTTAGGTTTTGAGCGGCGGGATCCCTTCTGAGACGATGGCCGACTAACACCCTGGTTCGCATAGGAGGGGGTGAAAGGAGAGTGCGGAAGACCTCTTGGCTCATATGAACCTGTAGGAAGAAGAGGACGATGATTTTGTCTGGTAAGAGGAACTCCCTGACCTTATGACACCAGCCAAGTGGCTAGCCATTGCTAGGGTTCATACCCCAAAAACCTTCAGCCCGAGTGCACTGTATGGTGACATGCGATCAGCATGGAACCTGCTACTTGTGAGCTGCGTTGGTATTTCCTCGAATAGGAGAGGATGATGCAATCCAGTAGAGATAAGTATTTCCCTCAGTTATGAAACCAAGGTTATCAATCCAGTAGGAGAACCAAACAACACTATGTAAACAACTTCTACACACAAATAACAAATACTTGTAACCCAACGCGTAGAGGGGTTGTCAATCCCTCAACGATTACAATCAAGATTAATTATATAGTTTTTGATAGATAGATCTGACAAAAATACAAAATAAAATAAATAAAAGAAAATTGCTGCAAGGTATTTTTAGTTTTAATATATGATAAAAGATAGACCCAGGGGCCATAGTTTTCACTAGAGGCTTCTCTTGAGAAAATAGCATACGGTGGGTAAACAAATTACTATTGGGCAATTGATAGAAAAGCAAATAGTTATGGCGATATCCAAGGTAATGGTCATTGTCGGTGTCAAAACCGGCGGATCTCGGGTAGGGGGTCCCGAACTGTGTGTCTAAGGTCGATGGTAATAGGAGACAGGGGACATGATGTTTACCCAGGTTCGGGCCCTCTCTATGGAGGTAATACCCTACTTCCTGCTTGATTGATCTTGATGAATATGAGTATTACAAGAGTTGATCTACAACAAGATCGTAATGGCTAAACCCTAGAAGTCTATCCTGTATGATTATGTTTGTCCCTATGAACTAAACCCTCTGGTTTATATAGACACGTAGGGGACTAGGGTTGTACAAAGTCGGTTACAGAGAAAGGAATCTTCATATCCAAACGCCAAGCTTGCCTTCCACGCTAAGGAGAGTCCCATCCGGACACGGGTGAGTTTCTTCGGTCTTGTATCTTCACAGCCATCAGTCTGGCCCGTTTCCAACAGGCCAGATGCCCGAGGACCCCATACATAGGCATCACGTCCAAGATTAGAAGACGGAAACAATTCGGCATCTACCTATTACTCCACACATCGATCGCTATCCAGCAAGCATCTAGTGTATTAAGTTCATGGAAAAACGGAGTAATGCCTTAAGCAAGATGACATGATGTAGACAAGAAAAACTCATGTATGAATAAACCCCATCTTGTTACCCTTAATAGCAATGATACGTATGTTTCATGTCCCTTTTTGTCACTTGGATTGAGCACCGCAAGATCGAACCCATTACAAAGCACATCTTCCCATGGCAAGATAAATCAATCTAGTTGGCCAAACCAAACCAATAAATCGCAGAAGAAATACGAAGCTATATTAATCATGCATAAAAGAGTTTAGAGAAAACCCAAATAATATTCATGGATAGATCTGATCATAAACTCACAATTCATCGGATCCCAACAAACACACCGTAAAAAGTAATTACATCAAATAGATCTCCAAGAACACCAAGGAGTGTATTTTATTAAGAATCAAAAAGAGAGAAGAATCCATCTAGCTACATGGAGCCATAGGTCCGTGGTAAACTACTCACGCACTACTACAGGATGCTGCTAACGCGACACTAGAATCAGAGACCCTTCGACGAGACTGTGTGCAATGCATTAATCGCAAACGATGATGTAAAAAACCGTCAAAAAGATGCAAAACGTTTGTGATGGTGGTTACATCAAACACGGTTACAATTTTAGATGTGTGTGTGATGCGGGGCATACGGTTGATACATACAAACTATTTTTGATGAGATAGAACAACAGAAACGGGCAGCCAGATCAAGGTGTGTGCGATATACGACATACAATTCACTTGGATGAACTGTTTGTGATTAGGCAACACAAAAGAAACGGTCAGCCCAACGAATGTGTGTGCGATATACGGCATACAATTCACTCGGATGAACTGTTTTCATTCAGCCAAGAGAACAGAAATGGTTCAACTTAACAAGATGTGTGTGATACGCGACAAACAGGTCTGCAATCCGAAATGTGTGGGAAGACCGATAACAACATAGATGATTCTTGTTAACAAGCCGTGTGTGTTGTGAGCAAAGGATTGCTGGTATACAATTGGGAGTGATTGATAAAACATCACCGACGGGTTCCATTGTTTAGTCCGTGTGCGATGTGATTTCCTCTGTCCGCTCAACATCTACGCTTTGTCTACAGATCTTCAACATATATACTTAAAAGTACATCATTGCATAACCAAATTGAGCATACAATTACACAAGTGACTATACACATAATATTTCCACACATCAACTCAAGTCACTACATGCATACTAAACTAGGAGAAACGAGGATCTAATCATCTACTTCTTGTTGCGATGATGCTTCCGGCTGAAGGAAATATGCCCTGGAGGCAATAATAAAGTCGTTATTTATATTTCCTTATATCATGATAAATGTTTATTATTCATACTAGAATTGTATTAACCGGAAACTTAGTACATGTGTGAATACATAGATAAATAGAGTGTCCCTAGTATGCCTCTACTTGGTTAGCTCGTTAATCAAAGATGGTTAAGTTTCCTAGCCATAGACATGAGTTGTCATTTGGTGACCGGGATCACATCATTAGAGAATGATGTGATGGACAAGACCCATCCGTTAGCTTAGGACTACGATCGTTTAGTTCATTGCTATTGCTTTCTTCAGGACATATACATGTTCCTATGACTATGATATTATGCAACTTCCGGATACCGGAGGAACACTTAGTGTGCTATCAAACGTCACAACGTAACTGGGTGATTATAAAGATGCTCTATAGGTGTCTCCGATGGTGTCTGTTGAGTTGGCATAGATCGAGATTAGGATTTGTCACTCCGATTGTCGGAGAGGTATCTCTGGGCCCTCTTTGTAATGAACATCACTATAAGCCTTGCAAGCAATGTGACTAATGAGTTAGTTGCAGGATGATGCATTACGGAACGAGTAAAGAGACTTTCCGGTAACGATATTGAACTAGGTATGATGATACCGACGATCGAATCTCAGGCAAGTAACATACCAATGACAAAGGGAACAACGTATGTTGTTATGCGTTTTGACCGATAAAGATCTTCGTAGAATATGTAGGAACCGATATGAGCATCCAGGTTCCGCTATTGGTTATTGACCGGAGGTGAGTCTCGATCATGTCTACATAGTTCTCGAGCCCATAGGGTCCGCACGCTTAACGTTCGATGACGATCGGTATTATGAGTTTATGTGTTTTGATGTACCGAAGGTAGTTCGGAGTCCCGAATGTGATCACGTACATGACGAGGAGTCTCGAAATGGTCGAGAAATGAAGATTGATATATTGGAAGGTTATGTTTCGACACCGGAAAGGTTTCGGATTAGTTCGGGCATTTTCTGGAGTACCGGGGGGTTATCGGAACCCCCCGGGGAGTTAATGGGCCTTAATGGGCCATAGTGGAAGAGAGGAGGAGGTGGCCAGGTGTGGTGCGCGCCCCCCAGGCCCAATTCGAATTGGGATAGGGTTTGAGGGGGGCCTTTCCTTCTCCCCCTCTTCCCTTCCTCCCTCCTCCTAGTTGGACTAGGAAAAGGGGGAAACCTACTCCTGGTAGGAGTAGGAATCTCCCTTGGGGTGTGCCCTAGGAGGCCGACCCTCCACCTCCTCCTCTCCTTTATATACGGGGGAGGGGGAACCCCATAGACACACAAGTTTATTTTAGCCGTGTGCGGTGCCCCGCTCCACAGATTTCCACCTCGGTCATATTGTCTTAGTGCTTAGGCGAAGCCCTGCGTCGGTAACTTCATCATCACCGTTAACACACCGTCATGCTGATGAAACTCTCCCTCGGCCTCAGCTGGATCTTGAGTTAGAGGGATGTCACCGAGCTGAACATGTGCAGATCGCGGAGGTGCCGTGCGTTCGGTACATAATCGGTTGGATCACGAAGACGTTCGACTACATCAACCGCATTACTTAACACTTCCGCTTTCGGTCTACAAGGGTACGTAGACACACTCTCCCCGCTCGTTGTTATGCATCACATAGATAGGTCTTGCGTGATCGTAGGTAAATTTTTTGAAATGCTGCGTTCCCCAACACCGGCTGGATCCCTGGCCGTTTTGGGGAAGGAGGCACTTCCTCATGTCAACAATTCGCATGTACATCTCATAGCTCGTGTACACCTCCTTGGCCGCGTACACAATGTGAGCTTTGTCGAGTTTGTCCATCCAGGCCGAGTGCCAGACACGCTTGTCCTTGTTATAGGAATCCTTCATGTCTCTATAGTAGGGATCGATGATGGCCTCGGTGAGGTGAACCAGTGAGTCCTTCTCATGCTTGTTGCTGCCCCAGATCTTGTATTGGCCCTGGATGTCAACAAGATTCTGGCAGGCGATGCCCGAATTCTTGAGCACCTTTACATCGTTGGTGATGTCCACCGTAGCGAATATGTAGTGGTGGTTGTTGACAAACGTGGCAAAACGTTTGCAAGGCCTTGTGGCCAGGCATTAGTGGTAGACGAGGACGTGATTGCACACCCACATCTGGGCAACGAAGACCTTGGGACGAGACCTGTCACGAGGGCGGGTGTACTCGAGGTCGAACCCGACCACCTTGTACTTCTCCTTAGTAAGCAACAACTCCATGATGTGGATGGAGTGCTCCACCCAGACCAGGTTGTTGGCATACACCACCGAGAGCTCTGTGAACCTTCTGTGGGTGTCCACCACGGCATGCTTGGTGAACTGCTGCTCATCGTCGGCAGCCGCTCGGAGCGCCATTGGAGCCACATAGGATATCCTCTAAGAATTTATCATGGTGGGTGTGCTTCTTGCAATAGTGGGCGCGATTGAAAGGTTGAAGAGACACAACGGTTAAATGGCCGGTATAATAAATGGGGGCCGGCTATCACCGCGTTCATAGCGGAGGATTCCAGTGCACGCTTGAGAACATCGCACACATTTCGTTTGCCCACGAGTGGGCTCGAAGAGGCGCCAAATGTATCGTTGGTGAGCCTGTTCCCGCGCAACCATGCAGTTTACCGTGCAAGCTTCCCGCCCGGCTAGTTTGGGCATGCGTCGGCTAGAAGAGGGACAAACAGTGGGCGTTTATTGGCAAAAATCTTTCAAAAAATGAAGTGCGTGGAATGACTTCGGTCATAAATTTACCCATGGGTGATGAGGTCAAAGTTACACAGAAGGGTGTTGATGGACACTCGAGTGCGATAATTAATTCTGCGCCCTACATGGAACACGGTTGAAGAAACCCATTGTGTGCAATAATGTCGAAGATTGCAGTCGAGTTAGCTATACAAATCGTGTGCAGATTGACAAGGTAAACACATTCGAGAATGGTTAATAAAATCTACGAGTCTCATACAGTGCCATTTCAATGATTGTACCACAAAAGCCTGAATTATTACAAGGTCAAATTCCAGAGTTATATGGCTCAAATTCGAAGATTACAATGTTCAAACTGATATTAGAAATGAAATTCAGCTCAACAGCTGCAAACGCCCGCGCTGATCCGCTGAGCATGGATATAAGAGAGATTCAAACTAATATTACCACTTGTAAGGCTGGTTCTGAAACCTCATAATTTTTGCAAAGGAGTCAGCCACTGAGAAGTCATGTATGGGGTTGACACGATGACTTCCGATAACTCTGTCAACTGAAGTTCCAAAATGAAATTCTGCATTTTTGGAGCCTATTCCATTCTGCCGCTGCCGCCGGCGCTTATCAGCAAACCATTCATTTTGTGAAATAAATGTAGCGAAAACCTCATTCCTTTAGCACCCTTGCTCTGACAACAAAGAACCTGGTGAATATAATATCCGGTATGGTCCCTCGGTAGGAGTTCAAAGTAATTTCTGAGAGATGCAGATCTAGGCATACGATGTGATTGTTATATTGTATCACATTATCCACCAACGTGCCTAATCTTATCTACAAAAGAAGAAAATGTGTTAGTTCCTACATGCAGTTTTGAACATTACTACATGCCTATTTGGTTTGCAGGATTTGTAAAATGCACTAATGTGCCATCTTTGATCCGACATGATTAACATGGGCATTTGATTACAATCTAGAAAAATGTAGCCTTCTTCACAAGAGGTTGGAGTGGATAAAACTTTCCCTATGAAAACTAGTACAGATGAATCCAAAGGAGAAATGCTTATGGATTGTAACCATATGGATCAAGCAACCAATATGGGGGGAAAACATGTATGTACTAAAATCCTCCAAAAATCCTTCATAAATCATAGTACATTGTCATTGTAAACTTGGAAAAGGGTGTCACAAATTGAACTCCTTTATGGTTAACATTTGACAGGAAAGTAGCATCACCTCAATATATATCTTCTCCAGGCACAGAAAGCATCTCAGGAATCTGAAAACTTGGTCCAGGTTGGGGCCGATAGATTCTAGTGCCAAGACCTTCACTGTGCGCAGTTTCAAGGTCAAGCTTGTCGGAATCATTTTCTGGATGACAGACGAACATACATCTTCAAAATTATAAATAATGTTAATTTTTAGAAGGAGAGGAAGAAGGCGACTGTTGTACTTGAACGGGTGTGGATCCAATAACAAGTTCAGAGTATTTGTCAGACGAGTGGCCCACCACTATCAATTTCGGCGCAGAAATGACATTGATTATTGTTGGACCTTCTGGATCGACTACAAGTAATCTCTCAAGTGAAGGTGTGTCCTCAATGACCATACAGTGTGTGTCGTGTTTAAATTTGGAATTATTCCGGGTTCGTTTGGCATTTTTATGCATTAATTGAGTTTCTAGGCATTTAATGTGCATAGTTCAAATTTGAACTACAAACACATGCTCCAGTGCACCAAAGTTTGTTGAAAAATCATATGTGTGTCTCTGGGTGAATTTATAGGTCCCATGCAAGAAATGGGAATGAAATTCAAATATCTGGGCATCGTGCCTTGGCCGGGAAGGTTGAGAAATTTGGTTTTAAAATTCCTGGAAATTCAAAACTTGCCTAAAAATCATGAAACTTTGCATGATGTCATTTCATGGCACCAACATGCTGTGGTATAAAAATTGGCCGCATTTGGACAAGTTTTGGTATAAGCTTCTTGCAAACTGGAGCTTCTCTTGAGAAGACTCGTGGTTCCCGAGGGGGGACGTGTCACCTTTGTGTGTGAAACGATATACGCTGCCTCGCCCCCCTTGATTTTCTTTACAGAGGCAACATAGAATTATATGAGTGATGTGTTTAAATTTGGAATTATTCCGGGTTCGTTTGGCATTTTTATGCATTAATTGAGTTTCTAGGCATTTAATGTGCATAATTCAAATTTGAACTACAAGCACATGCTAGAGTGCACCAAAGTTTGTTGAAAAATCACATGTGTGTCTTTGGGTGAATTTATAGGTCCCATGCAAGAAATGGGAATGAAATTCAAACATCTGTGCGTCGTGCCTCGGCCGGGAACATTGAGAAACTTGGTTTTTAAATTCCTGGAAATTCAAAACTCGCCTGAAAATCATGAAACTTGGGATGGTGTCATTTCATGGCACCAACATGCTGTGGTAAAAAAATTAGCCGTATTTGGACAAGTTTTGGTATAAGCTGCTTGCAAAATGGAGCTTCTCTCGAGAAGACTCATGGTTCGCCAGGGGGACGTGTCACCTTTGTATGCGAAACGATATAAGCTGCCTCACCCCCTTGATTTTTTTACAGAGGCAACAAAGAACTATATGAGTGTCGTGTTAAAATTTGGAATTATTCCGGGTTCATTTGGACTTTTTTATACATTAATTGAATTTCTGGTCATTTAATGTGCATAATTCAAATTTTAACTACAAGCACATGCTCCAGTGCACCAAAGTTGGTTGAAAAATAACATTTGTGTCCTTGGGTGAATTTGTAGGTCCCATGCAAGAAATGGGAATGGAATTCAAACATATGGGCGTCGTGGCTCGACCAGGAACATTGAGAAACTTGGTGTCTAAATTCCTGGAAATTCAAAACTCGCCTGAAAATCATGAAACTTGGCATGGTGTCATTTCGTGGCACCAACATGTTGTGGTAAAGAAATTGGACGCATTTGAACAAGTTTTGGTAGAAGCTTCTTGCAAATCGGAGCTTCTCTCGAGAAGACTCGTGGTTCCCGAGGGGGGACGTGTCACCTTTGTGTGCGAAATGATATACGCTGCCCCCTTGATTTTTATAGAGGCAACATAGAACTATATGAGTGTCGTGTTAAAATTTGGAATTATTCCGGGTTTATTTTGACATTTTTATACATGAATTGAATTTCTGGTCATTTAATGTGCATAATTCAAATTTTAACTCCAAGCACATGCCCGAGTGCACCAAAGTTGGTTGAAAATCACATCTATGTCCTTGGGTAAATTTGTAGGTCCCATGCAAGAAATGAGAATGGAATTCAAACATCTGGGCGTCCTGCCTCGGCTGGAAATATTGAGAAACTTGGTTTTTTAATTCATGTAAATCCAAAACATGCCTAAAAATCATGAAACTTGGCATGGTGTCATGACATGGCACCAACATGTTGTTGTAATTTTTTTGGCCGAATTGGGACAACTTTGGTATAAGCTTCTTGCAAACCGGAGCTTCTATCAATAAGGCTCATGGTTCCGAGAGGAAACATGTCAGCTCCATGTGTGAAACGGCATACACTGCCTTCTCCCGCCTTGATTTTTTTACACAAGCACCTTAGACCAAATAGGAGTTTTGTGCTAAATTTTCGAGTTATTCTGGGTTTGTTTGGCCTTTTTGTACATTAATTGATTTTCCAGGCATTTAATGCACATAATTCAAATTTGAAGTAGAAGCGCATGCTCCAGTGTGCAAAAGTTAGTTGGAATATCATTTATGTATACTTGGGCGATCTTCTAGGTCCCATGGAAGAAGTGGGAATGGAATTCAAACATCTCAATGTCTTGGCTTGGCCGGAAACATCAAGAAACTTGGTTTTAAAATTCCAGTAAATCCAAAACTCGCGTGAAAATCATGAAACTTGGCATGGTGTCATGACATGGCACCAAAATGCTGTGGTAATTTTTCTGCCCGATGCGCACACATTAGCAATCAACAAAGTCACTTTGGAACAAGTGTTGTCACGTTACAAATCAGAAACGCAAGTATGATTGAAACCGTGGGCGTTCTACTTACCAATTACGTGCTGCCACGCGTCCTCTTTTTTTATTGGCTAGGAGGTGTCGTGCGGGGTAGCTATTTGAGTATAGGAGGCGTGCGATCACACCTCTGCGCATGCTCATCGGGAGGAGAGCCCTTTGACCTCTATCCGCCGCCCACCTCCCTGCCAATGTCTCCATTAATGGCGCCCGAGCCCCCATTTCACGGCGTGGTTATGTCTCACTCGACTGAGATCTAAAAGACAAAAAAGAAAATCTTAAAAGAAAGTTTTTCATGGATCTTGATGTAAGATCCGACAGACCTATATAGCACCGACTGCGACTTATAGCAAGACTAATGAATATAAGGACGATGACAGTGGATAATAATTGTCTTACATATTTAGGAAGATAATTAAAAAAGCCACATGCGGCAATGCCCGAAATACACAAGGGCAAAAGAAGAAGCAAGACAATGATCTGGCTCGCTGGTCTCTACTTTCTTGATGTGTTGCTGCATGCCGCGGGAACTAGTCTTCGCGGCAGGCAGTGATACGTCTCCAATGTATCTATAATTTTTGAAGTATTCATACTGTTATTTTATCATTCTTGGATGTTTTACAATCATTTTATAGCAACTTTATATCATTTTTTGGGACTAACCTATTGACCCAGTGCCCAGTGCCAGTTGTTGTTTTTTGCTTATTTTTTACATCGCAGGAAATCAATATCAAACAGAGTCCAAACACCGCGAAACTCCACGGAGATTTTTATGGGCCAGAAGACACCCAATGGGCCAAAGAAGCACCTGGGGGTGCCCTGAGGGGGGCACGACCCAGCAGGGCGCGCCAGGCCCCCTGGCGCGCCCAGGTGGGTTGTGCCCACCTCAGTGGCCTCCCGTACCCCTTCTTTGCTCTATAAATTCCTAAATATTACGAAACCCTTCGGGGTTAACCTAGATCAGAAGTTCCGCTGCCGCAAGGCTCTGTAGCCACCGAAAACCAATCTAGACCTGTTCCGGCACCCTGTCGGAGGGGGGAATCATCTCTCGTGGCCATCTTCATCATCCTGGCAGCCACCACAATGAGGAGGGAGTAGTCCACCCTCGAGGTTGAGGGTTTGTACCATTAGCTATGTGTTTGAACTCTCTCTCTCTCTCTCTCTCTCTCCCCCTCTCGTGATCTATCATATGATGTTTCTCCCCTCTATATTCTTGTTATGATGAATTGAATCTTTACCCTTCAAAGGTTTGTCTTGTCGGATTGAATATTCAGAGATGAGAACACATGATATATGTCTTGCAATATGAATACCTGAGGTGACAAGGAGGTATCCTATTGATTCACTTGATATGTGTTATGGCATTCAACTCGTGGATTCCCGCGGTGATATTGGGGTAATCTATGCATAGGGGTTGATGCACGTTTTTCTCCGACGGAAACTTTAGGGTCTCTTTATAGTTCTTTGTGTGGATTGAGTATTATGAATATGAATTTTCTTTGGAGTTATTCTAGTGCGAACTCTAGGATAGATCGAACGGAAAAAATAGCTTTGTGTTATTTTAGTACTTGAATAGATCAAAGAGAAAGAATAGCTTTGAGGTAGTTTCGTGCCCTACAATCAATTCCTATCTTTTGTTCTCCGCTAATAGGAACTCGGGAGTGATTCTTTATTGCACTTTGAGGGATAATCGTATGATCCAACTATGTTAGCATTGTTGAGAGGTTGCACTAGTGAAAGTACGGACCCTGGGCCTCATTTTTAAGCATTGCAATACCGTTTTTGTGCCCGTTTACTATTTGCTACCTTGCAGTTTTTATTTATTCAGATTATAAAAATATATTTCTACCATCAATATTACACTTTTATCACCATCTCTTCGCCGAACTAGTGCACCTATACAATTTGCCATTGTATTGGGTGTGTTGGGGACACAAGAGATTTCTTGTATTTGGTGGCAGGGTCATTTGAGAGAGACCATCTTCATCCTACACCTCCCATGGATTGATAAACCTTAGGTCATCCACTTGAGGGAAAATTGCTACTGTCCTACAAAACTCTGTGCTTGGAGGCCCAACACAAGTCTACAAGAATAAAGTTGCGTAGTAGACATCAGCCAGCGATGAGCTCTTTTATGTCCTCAACACGATTCTTGAGAGCATCCACGTACTCCTCCAACAACCTTTTGTGCTTGATGCGAACCATGGCATTCTCGTCCATCAGTTTCTCGACGATGATGCCGGTCCTCTTGAACAAGGCAGTGGTCTCCTCCTGCTACTCTGCACTTCCGACGATCTTCGCCCTTAGCAGGTCGTGCTCGGCCCGGAGCTTTGCATTGCCCTCACTTAGTTGCCGGATGAGGCCGGTAGCTTGTTCAAACGGGGCTTTCATGTCGTCCTACAAGCTCGCCCAGCTGGAGATCTGATCCACCTGGCTATGGACGATCGCATTCATGCGCCTGTAAGAGTCCTCACCTGCCCGCGAGACATTTTCCCAGGCCACTGCGGCGCGGGAGGACATCGCTGCTGCATTCGCGACACGGCGGGACATCTCTGCTGCTTCCGCGGCCGTCCGGACCAGTCTGCAGCATCGATGGCATGGCGGGACCTACGTGCTGCTTCGGTGGCGCGGCTGGACCTCTCTGCTGCTACGACCGTGCGGCGGGACATGTTGGCTGCTTTCACGGCGAGGCAGGACATCTCTCGTGCTTCCGCTTCCATGCTCGCCTCTCCCTGGTGGTAATTTCTCGACCCAGAACTCACGCTGGGCATGGCAGACACAAGGGAACGATGATGAATGCCTTGTTTGTTTTTGTGGATGAGGAGTTGAGGAGGAATGTGCAGTCATCTTGGAGTAGTAGTATTTATAACTGAGTACTAATACGCTCCTAAGTGGGAAACCCTTTACGTTTTGATCGGTGTGAACAAGTTTGCAATTAAATATAGTATGGTACTAGTAATTTGGAATGTGACGGGACGCAGGCTCAAAATTTATTGACGGTTCTATAATTTCTAAGTGTGGCACTATTCTTGGACGGTGTAATGTGGGCACGCTTTCTCAGCCGCGTACATGGAGTTTGTAGGGTGCACCACAATAGGCAATGTCAGCACACGTCTTTTTTGAACAACCGTGCGCGCTCGTTATTACCATCGCGCACGCTTCTTTTAATTCGAATGTGTGCCCGTCTAGCGCACACACGTTGATCTGTCTAACTGTTTCTGTTTGTTGTGGCTAATCGCAAACAGTTCATCCGTGTGAAGTTTATGCCGTCAAGCGCAGACACTTTTATCTGTCTGACCATTGTTGTTCTGTTGCCTAATCGCAAACAGTTAATCCTTCTGCAGCGTATGCCCTCAATCACACACACCTTTATTTAGCTGCCCATTTTTGTTGTTCCGCCTAATCACCAATAGTTAATCTGACTGAACTGTATGCTGTATATCGCAGACGCCTTCATCTGGCTGCTCGTTTCTGTTCTTCTTTCTCATCGAAAATAGTTAATTGAACTGAAACGTATGCCCTACATCGCACACGCAACTAAAATCGGAACCATGTTTGATGGCTCCGCCATCGCAAACATTGTGCCTCTTTTCTCACGGGTTTTTTACATCACCATTCGCGATTAATGCATCGCACACAGTTTTGTCAAAAGGTCTCTGATCGTAGTTTCACGTTAGTAGCATCCTGCAGTAGTGGGTGGACGCGCGGTGTTTGTGTGTGTGTGTGTGTGTGTATGTGTGTGTGTGCGCGCGCGCGTCTGGGGGGTGGCTGGCAGTACACTATGAGTCGTGAGCCACAGTGTGGGTTGGCCGTATTATGAGGCAGGTGCCAGATCAGAGTCATGAATTCATTATTTAAAACATTACACAACCCTTTTCATACATACATGTTTTGGCCATATGTAGTCAGTGGTTGTCCTACATGACACTCACTCGTGTGTGACGCTTTCTGTGGGCCCGTGAGGTCGTCGTCCATTACTTTGACCAACAGCCGGCAGAGAGGTTAATTTGACCAGCAAGGTAGAATCTTTTTTGTTTGTCTTATGGTGGGAGTATATAGTACGCGTCGAAGAAGTGGGAGGGGACTAGTATATATACTATACGTACGCATCCGTGAACAAGTACACCTCACTCAGTGTCGAGACTTTTCGGTTTCCGAGGCACGTGCCACATCAAAGTTGTGAATTGGCTATTCAAACATCACACAACACCTCTTTGGGGCACATGCATGCAGGCGGTGGTTATCTTGGACACTCACATGTGACGCTTCCATCCGTGGGCCCGCTAGGTCATCGTCGATGCATGCATCACTTTGACCTACATCGGGAGAGGTTAATTAATTTCACCATCAAGGATGATTCTTTTTAGGGTTGTATTACAGTAGGAGCATAGAGTATGCGTCGAAGAGGGGGAAGGGGACCATCATATGTAGTACGATTCATGAACCTCGCTCTATGTGGGGACTTTACGGTTATCGAGGCATGTGCCACATCAAAGTTGTGCATTTTGGGTATTCATATGTTTAGCCCACACGCAAAGCGATGGTGGTTGTCCTCTCGCACCCACTCATGCGGTTCTCGACGATATCGATGCTTTCCATCTGTGGGCCTGCTTGGTCCATCTTTACTTTGCCTGACAACGAGAGAGGTTAATTTGACTTAGGAGGGGATTATTCTTTTTGTTTGTATTATTTTTTTGACTATGTATTGTGAAGCAATAGCTCCACAGTCTTTTATTTAAATAAAAGAATAGAGGTCCCCCTAAATACAAACTAGAAAGGTAGAAAAGAAACTTACCTACTTACCTATGTTACAATATACAGCAAACTAAGGAAGATTATTAACCCACGCACTACAAAAAAAAGACACATCCATGATAGTTTGGGCCGAACGAATTTTTTTTCTGTCATACATATGACACTTCTATGACGATAATTGTGACAAAACCCGGCATCATCATAGATGTGGTGTGCTCCTACTTCTATGACACAACATCATGACAGAAAATGGGATTTTCTTCCTGGGCGGGCCGGAGACGCAGCTGCATGACATTCTTTGGGCCGTCCATGACGGAAAAAAACGTGGTAGAAGCGAGGGGGAGGAAAATTTCAGGGAGTTGCCGGTTACGGTGGGAGGTCGGGGGGCCGAGCGATGCGCGTTTCTCTCGTACACGTACGCGCGTGTGTGCGAGGCATTGGGTCTAACTGAACCCGAGCGAGGCGTTGGGCTCTAACTAAACCCGAGCAATTGCACTGCAGGCTACGCGTTATTGAACCCGAGCGATCAATCGATATCTGTTAACTGAACCCGATGGAGCGATTCCTTTGCTACTGCTGCTAACTGAAGCCGATCGATTGGATGAACAATGAGTGTTGCAGGGGGGTTGGATGAACAGTGAGCGGTGGCATTGCCTCTGGATGAACAGGACCCCATGGTGTGGAGGGATGGATGAACAGTAGACGGTGGAGGGGTGGCCATGGAGGGGTGGTTGAACAGGATCCCGTGGTGTGGAGGGCTGGAGAACAGTAGACGGTGGAGGGGTGCCCGTGGAGGGGTGGTTGAACAGTAGCCGGTGGAGTAGCGCGCGGTGGAGGCTGGATGAATAGGAGCCCGTGGAGGCTGGAGGAGGTTGACGGTAGCCCGTGGAGGCTGGAGGAGGTCGACGGTGGAGATGAACAGTATCCCGTGGAGTCCCGTTTTGCGGTACGCCACACCCCTCCCGATGAACAGGACCCCCGTTTCGACCGTAGCGCTCTAACACAAGTCCGTTTCGTCCGTTTTGCGGTACACCACACCCCTCCCGATTAACAGGACCCCCATTTCGACCGTAGGAGGTCCGTTTCGTCCGTTTTCCGGTACGCCACACCCCTCCCGATCAACAGGACCCCTGTTTTGACCGTAGGAGGTCCGTTTCGTCCGTTTTGTGGTACGCCACATCCCTCCCGATCAACAGGACCCCCGTTTCGACCATAGGAGGTCGGTTTCCTTCGTTTTGTGGTACGCCACACCCCTCCCGATCAATAGGACCCTGTTCTGAACGTGGCCGGTCGAACACAAGGCCGTTTCCTCCGTTCCGCGGTACGCCAAGCCTCGTTTCCATCGCCTGTTCCGTCCAAGCCCTCCCGATGAACACGACCACGCATTCCGTTCCGACCCAGCCGGTTGGCTCCCCATGAACACGACGACGACGCTATTTCTCCGTTCTGACCCAGCCATGTACGTATGCATGATAGGCGTTCGAGACCCTATCCGTATGTATGTATGTGGCCGTATTTTCTTTCTTGCACCCTCGCCGTTGTACGTACGTGTACATGCTACGTGCGCGCCTCTACTACGACACACGCGCGCCTCTACATCCACCAGTATATATGTACGTACACGTTCGCGACCAGAATGACAACGCTATGTACGCTTCAACCAGGTGGGTCCCGACTGTCAGGCACTTGCGTGCGAAGATGTAGCTGGTGGGTCCCAACAGTCAGTGGGGCGAATCATTTTTTTTTCGGACGCACTTCCTTGTGTGCCAAGATGTAATTGGTGGGTCCCAACAGACAGGGGGAAACGTTTTTTTCGCTAAATACGGTGGACCGTCCGGTGGGTCCCCGCTGTTAGGTGGAGGAATGATTATTTTGCACGTAATAAGGAGGCACTTCCTTGCTGCGGCCGTGGACCCAACTGTCAGCCTCTCCACGTATAGTCCATGTCCGATGGAAGCCATTCCTTGACCATGTTGACCACGCCGCGCCCAGAGCACCAAGGCGGTGGACGACGGCGAGGCCTATGAAGGGGACGACGCGGAGCCGGGGAAGACGTGGCAGTGGATGCCCACACGTAGAGGAGTATGAGGGTTCACTCGTTCGGCTGCGGTGTGAGGCTGCCGTCGCCGCAGAATAACAGGGGGTGTGGGTGCATAGAGCGATGGCCTGGCCAATGGTTGGAGTAGTAGGGGGCGGTGAGGCCTCCGCGGCATCAAAACTGGCCACGGGCGGTAGGAGCAGGCGGCACGACCGGCGCTGCTTTGGGCGGCTGGAGCAAGAAGACCAGAGGTTGAAGAAGCATTACGACCGTTGGATGGACATCGTACGGTCACTGGAGCTAGAATCGTTCATATATATTGACTAATGTTGACAAAGGCCGCCGTCCCAGTCAACATAGTAGGCCCACAAGTCAGCCTCCCACCAAGGTTGGTCCCAGCTAGCAGGGGGTATTCATTTTTTTGTGCTTAATAAGGAGGCACTTCCGGTGGGTCCGAGCTGACAGCGGGGGGAACATTTTTTTTCGCGAAATACGGTGGCCCGTCCTGTGGGTCCCACCAGCAGGGGGAAAAGTTTTTTCGCGAAATACTGGTGGCCCGTCCGGTAGGTCCCTGCTATCAGGTGGAGGAATAATTATTTTTCACGTAATAAGGAGGCACTTCCTTGCGGCTGCTGTGGACCAAGCTGTCAGCCTCTCCACGTACAGTACTCTTCCGATGGAAGCCGGTCGTTGACCATATTGACCACGCTGCGCCAAGAGCACCACGGCGGTGGACGACGGCGAGGCATAAAAAGGGGACGACGGGGAGCCGGGGAAGACATGACAGTGGAAGCCCGCGCGGAGAGGAGTACGAGGGTTCACTGGTTCGGATGCGGTGTGAGGCTGCCGTCGCCGCAGGGCCTGGCCAGCGGTGGGAATAGTAGGGGGCAGTGAGGCCTCCGCGGCAGCACAGCCGGCCACGGGAGGCAGGAGCATGCGGCATGACCGGTGCTGCTTTGGGCGGCTGGAGCAAGAACACTAGAGGTTGAAGAAGCACTACGCCCGTTGGATGGCCATCGTACGGTTATTGGAGCTAGAATCGTTCATATTGTCTAAAGTTGACAAAGGCCCTCGTCCCAGTCAACTTAGTAGGCCAACAAGTCAGCCTCCCACCATGGTGGGTCCCAGCTAGCAGGGGGAGTATTCATTTTTTGTGCGTAATAAGGAGGCACTTCCGATGGGTCCGAGCTGACAGCGCGGGGAACGTTTTTTCGTGAAATACGCTGGCCCGTCCGATGGGTCCAGCAGTTAGGGGGGAAACGTTTTTTTTCAAGAAATAAGGTGGCCCGTCCGATGGGTCCCTGCTGTCAGGTGGAGGAATAATTATTTTGCACGTAATAAGGAGGCACTTCCTTGCGGCCGCCTTGACCCAGCTGTCAGCCTCTCCATGTACAGTACTCTTCCGATGGAAGTCGGTCGTTGACCACGTTGACCACGCCATGCCGAGAGCACCAGGGCGGTGGTCGGGACGATGGCGAGGCCTAGGAAGGGGGCGACGCGGAGCCGGGGAAGACGCAGCAGTGGTAGCTAATGCGGAGAGGAGTACGAGGGTTCACTGGTTTGGCTGCGGTGTGAGGCTGCCGTCGCCGCAGAATAACAGGGGTGTGGGTGAGTAGAGGGATGGCCTGGCCAGCGGTGGGAGTAGTATGGGGCGATCAGGCCTCCGCGGCATCACAGCCGGCC
Organism: Triticum aestivum; assembly: GCF_018294505.1. NCBI lineage: Eukaryota > Viridiplantae > Streptophyta > Magnoliopsida > Poales > Poaceae > Triticum > Triticum aestivum. Next base: position 671,582,606 of record NC_057810.1, read on the forward strand.
ACGGGAGGCAGGAGCACGCGACACGACCGGCGCTGCTTTGGCGGCTAGAGCAAGAAGACCAGAGGTTAAAGAAGCACTACGGCCGCTCGATGGACATCGTACGATCACTGCAGCTAGAATCGTTTATATTGACTAAGTTGACAAAGCCCTTGGTATGCGTCAACTTAGTAGGCCCATAGCTCGGATTTGGCAGAGAACATATAGCCCATTTGCGATTTGTAAGAATGTACAACCCATTTTTCAATTCTAATGGAATTTACTACAGCTCATTTACGGGTTTGTTAAAAGTACAACCCAACTTCTAGCTAGGACAACGATTAATAATTTCAAACAACCGCTCAAAACAGAATTCAAAAAAAAAATCCGACATTTTGATGGGATCTGAAATATTTTTATCTGAAATTTCTAGTCAGGTTAAATATAATTTCAAAATAAAGTTGTATCACGTTAAAATCCAACGAAATATTGCGCGCAACAAGTAATGAAATTGAAATTTCCAAATCCCAAAAATAATATATTTTTCAAACTAATTACATGTTTGGTGCATAGTAATTGCCCAGTTATTATAATTACATCCCATTTATTATTTCTTAAAGTCCATTTTCTAAGATTGATAAGAGATTATCAGGGGTTGCCAGGTTCATGAACCATTATGGAAGACTCACTTATGTCAATTCTGTTGTTGTTTCCATGCCTATATTTGCCATGTGCTCTCTTAAAGTCCATGTTACCATTCTAGACCATGTGGATAAATCAAGCAGAGATTTCCTTTGGTATGGAAATGAAATCAATAAAGGTGGTAAATATCTGGCCAGCTAGGAGATGATATGCAAACCCAAACAACAAGGAGGTCTTGGGGTTTTGAATCTTAGAGAACAAAATAAAGCTCTCCTCATAAAGCACTTATTCAAGTTCTATAACAAAGTTGATGTTCCATGGGTAAAGTTAATTTGGGAAGCTCACTACCATGACAATGTTGTCCCTCATTTCAATAGAAACAAAGGATCTTTTTGGTGGAGAGATTGCATGAAAATGTATGACCTTTTCAGGGAAATGACTAATTGTGACATCAAATCTGGTTGCACTAATTTGCTATGGGAAGACTCATGGAATGGTGGTATCAGGAAAATTAAATACCCTCAGCTTCACTCTTTTACCCAAAAGGAAAGCATATCAATCAAAGAAGCCAAGGAACTAGAGAACCTTTACAGCTTGTTGCAACTTCCACTTTCCATTCAAGCCCACGAGCAATTCCACTTACTATCAAGTGAGCTAAATAGTATCAGGAACTCAGATAATAAGGACACATGGACTTTCATATGGGGAAACAATCAGAACATTACAAAGTAGATTTATGGATACCTTATGAAGGGTGAGATGCAGCTGCCACCTTTAAATGGATATGGAAATCATGTTGTGACCTTTTGACCAGAAAAAGCATGCACCTAGATTCCACTGTATGTGTTCTATGCAACAATGAAGACTATGAAGACAGGACTCATCTTCTATTCACTTGCCCATTTAGTCAAGTATTCTGGTGGAACATTGGTTTTGAATGGAATTCTAATTTGGAGATCAACACTATGATCATTCATGCTAAACATAGATATAAAATTGACCACTTCATGGAAGTCATGATTCTTGGATGCTGGAGCATATGGAACCAAAGGAATGGATTGATTTTTGAGGGATACCTTGCTCAATAAATGATTGCAGGAATGATTTCATTAGATATTTCAAGATGACCATGCTGAGGGCTAAAGCCACTCTAAAAGAGGGCATGTCTTCATGGATAGACAATATTTAATTTTTCAGTAACTTCTTTACTTTCCCCCACCTAGATTGTACCTTCTTGGTTGTCCCCCCAACAACCACTAGATTATGTATTTTGGATTCTTCTCTTTATAAATGAAAATGACTCACAGTAGGGGGTTTACCCTACTGTTCTTTGGTCAAAAAAGTCCATTTTCTTGTTAAGCCTAATGCATACTACCTAGGAAACTTTGCAACCCAGCGGGGTGGATAACAAGTTGACCCGGATATTGTGTACAACTATCGGCCCAGTTGCATTGCTGATGTTGAAAAAAAGGCCTATGTAGTACAGTACAACCTAACATGGTTACTCAGCCCACATTCAGGGACGCCGGAAAGGCCCAAACAAGGCTTCTGTACAACTTTTTGAAGTCACTGAGCTCAATTAATAACTTAAGAAAAAAGTTAGATGACAGTGGAACCTAATTAAAAGCTGTCACGAGCAAATAAATAATTCAACGGGTCCCACTTGTGTGCGCGCGCGCGCGTGTGTGTGTGTGAGAGAGAGAGAGAGAGATAGAGAGAGAGACCCATCGGTGGATGCTCATAAATACATCTTTCAGCCATATGCATTGCTGATGCTCAGTAAAAACTTATATAGTTGACACAATCATATAGAACATCATAGCACACTGAACTTGCATACACAAATTTCACACAGGCGGCAGAATCAGGATGGAAGGAGTGGATCGCTACAGGAAGGGCTATGTTGAAACCAACGAAGTCGTAAATAATGGTCCATCGTCTTTATAAATGACGGGGAAATATTTTGAATGTTGTGCAAAGATAACAGATAGACAACACAATAAGTTCTGCTAGCACATTAAGTTGACGTACAGCCCTTTCCAAAAAAAGTTCAGGTACAAAATTAGAACAGGTCACAATCAAATGTACTGGCATATCAGTGCTTCAGACCCATAGCTCGGATTTAACTAGTACTATCTGACAAGATTCAGTTGTTACCTCAAATTAGAGCACATCCAAGCAGCCAGCCCTGCCTCTTCTCCCAAAGAAGTAGTGGCCTCCGCCGCGCGATGGAGTAGGCCCTATGCCATCCATCATTCCGAGCAACACGGGGAAAGTCTGACGTTGACTCCTGTAATGGACGTCATCGACGGACCCTGGCACCAGCGGCGGCGGCAGGACTTCGATTGATGGATCGACCACTTCTTCGACATGCACGAACAGTCGATATAGGTACATCCCTAACGTGGTCCGCAGCGGCCTTGGTGGTGAAAAATAGTTCAACCCCGGTTCCTACACCGGTATCTCAACACCAATCACCTTCGGTATGGTGGACGGCTTCTTCATCCATGCCATAACCGTCAGAGCCCAGCTGTCTGGATGAACAAACATACTTACGAGCTCACCTCCAAGGTCGTTGATAAGCTCGTTCATGGACTCGCTGTTCCAAGCACGTCGAGGCATGCCGTTGAAGGTAAGCTTTGTTAAAAACTCAAGCTCAGAGGGCACAGGGCCCCATCTTGGGTGCCACCGATCAAATCTCACCACCACGCCATCGCAGAACAAATGCCGGGAAGATTCGAACACACGACTGCAGTCAAAAGTTGTTCAGAACCTGATGAAGAAATCAGCCGGTGGCGGACAGACTTCGATGAGCAAGCCACTTATTTGGATGCCGTGCGCAATGCCAAGATGTTTGACAAGGTCGTCCGGCGAGACGGGAGGCCGGTCGCCGTTGATGGTTACCATCAGCACTTTGCCGGCAAACTGGTCGTCAAGCGCCAGCATGCCACTGTTGAGCGACAGCTAGCAGCGACCGAAGGTAGGACGGACCTCAGGATATCTGGCTCGGAGATCTGCGTTGACCGGCGACATGATAGTGCGCTTGAGTACAGGGGGTATAGGAGGGGGATTTGGGGGAACTGGAGTAGGAATCGAGATTCCAGAGGTGGGGGAGGGGCGGGAGACTGGGGATGAAAAGGTAGCACGAATTTCGAGCACGCGCCAATATGCTCTCGGCGCGCAAGCGCACGAAAACACCGGTGGCGCCCACATGTCGTCCTAAGAGTCCTTATTATTTCTTTTTTGGAGAGCCCGGCCTTTTTTAGGATCTTTTGAGAGCCCGGCCCGAGAGTCATAATTGACCTATTTGGCATTGCGTTACTACTCGGCCCATATTCAACGACACCTCACTGGCCCAAACAAGTGTACATCATCGAAAAGATAGTGAGCTCAAATTATATAACTTGAAAAAAGGAGATATACTCTGAACACTGGAGAATGGTTATGCCCTCATTTAGCCCACCAGTAGTTCGAGACAATAAACAGTTCGAAACAACGATATATACAACATTCAAACACTAACTAGTGACTACTACTGACATAAATAGCAAGACATGATAGTTCATAAGAAGTCTTGCTACACCACCAAAATGTACCCATCTGCAGCGCTCAGACTCTCGTGATCCAGACAAGAATGACATTCTAAACAGAAGCAACTATTACATAGAAAGAGTGACATAGACGAGGATGACCAAATGACAAGGAATATGCATAACAAAAGAAAGAACTACCCATCCAAAACCAGCAGCAAAGACAACAAAGTCATTCGAAGAGATGATCCAACACCATCATAATTTGCGGCCCCGCATCAGCGACCAGTGATCCGGAGACACCACTACTCCACCCTTTCGACGCAACAGCCCAATTACCTATCAACCTGATGGCTTGAACCACATCACTTCCTGTCGTAATTGAGACATCCAAGGATACAAGTTAATCCGAATGCCTTTGTCATTCTCACCTTCTTTTGGCTGCAAGCTGTATCGTTGGCAATCAGGGGAGTATGCTCCCAAACTCCTAGGGCTCGCCGTGTAGACACAGTTTTCCATAGCATACAGAGCCTCTCTGCCATCAAGGTCCTTACCAATGGTGATCTCCTGGTTAATCGGATTATTGAGTCCGAGAAACAGAGAGTGTGAACCAAGGCTGTTTACCCGCCTCCAACTAAAAAATCCTAAAGGCCCCAACAAGCTGGTATCATGCTCATAGACGTAACAGCCACTGTCCGGATACTCACGTATTACACGGTGCTTGTATACAGTGGGGTTTTTGCAGTATAACTTTTCTGGCTCATCCGAATGATCATTCGTCTTTTGCAAGAAACAGCATTGATATGTCCCTATTGGAACTGGGAGGAAAATACAGGGAAATGTATACTGGGTTCGAAAATATAGAAGTGCCATGCATGGTTATACTCATGTTATCTCGCAATCGATTCTTCACAGGAAACTACGATGGCATGCATGTTATGTAATCATGTTCTGTCCTCACAAACAAATTCTTCAAGATAACTAATAGACCATGCATTGTTATATACTCGTGTTCTATGGGCAAAAAATTTCTGAGGATATTATTCTAGCCATTGAGTGCTGAAGGGCGAATATAGGTATGTACACATGGTAAGCATTGCAGGATTTCACTACTTCCAAATATAGAGTTCTCTATATGCACATTTACTTCCCTAATGTATGGTTAGATGAAACCAACAGTGTGGTGCATGTTTCTACATCATGAAAATGAGGAAACTAACATGGCCATTGATACACACTCATATTTAGTAGTATTATATAGATTTAGATTACTATAAAATAAGGATAATATCCATATATTCCTAATCGTTTGATTATTCAGGGTACAAATTGGCTGTAATGACATGGTCACAATCGCATTAATTAACTCATTCCAAATATAGCTGATTTACGACGTCTCTAATATATTGCCATAGTTCTACTCAAATTCTCCTCAAACAGGGATATGCCAATCATCACAAAAAGTTCAAACAGTGTCATGGCGTCATCATTAACATGAGACGGAAACAACTTACCGCGCCATCCCAGCAATACGTGGTGCCATCTGCTTTGTCGATCGCGTAGATGATGCCATTATGTTCGATAGCATCACAGAAGTGTGTATCAGCTTTGACGATGATCCACTACGAGCCAAGTTGTCTCCAGCTAAAAAAGGCACCAGCGTAAAGATAGGCGAGTCCGCGGTCGAACAAGGCAATTAGCTTGAAGTTTGCGTAATTCGCATGTCGTGTGGGCACTTGGCAGATTACAATCTTCTGCAAAACAAGGTCCGTCCAACTGATGTAGTAATCTAGATGACTTGGACCGCGATGGTAATACTCTATATAATCCAATGGAGGAAGGATAATCTCATGGGAGGTCTGGAAGTTCACGAGCACCAACGTTTTACCGTCTTCTCTGAAGGTAGCCATCCAGTGAGAGTTCATGCCGACCCAGTACATACCTGCCAAGAAGTTTCTGGCGATGGTGATCGGATCGATGTCGAGGGAAATGATGTACGGCGACACACTACATACCTGCAAAGAAGTTTCGGCTAATGGAGATCGGATTGAAGTCGAGGGGCATCATGCACGCCTCCGTATCATGGTGAGCCAATCTCGCAAGACCAGATAGCAGCAAGCAGGGTGTCTTGAAAAGCTTAGGCCTCGCTTCGACGATGGCCGTGTGCATGTCCCTCAAGCATGCAGCCAGCCGCAGGGCGGTCAACACATCCATACGCGAACAACAGAGGTCGAGGATGTCACTGGGGAGATTGCTCCAATCGCAGCTCATATGGATGCTGCGTGGTTCGCGTTCGGCCATGGTGGAGTTTGGAAGGGGGCTTGATTTACGGGGGAGAAGGATGTCGGTGTTGGAGCGACTAGCAAGGGAATAGTGGTACTGGGGGAGGCGAGTGAGGCGACGGTACACGGGGGCACAGTGAGATGGAGACGGAGACGGAGACGGAGAAGGAGATGGATATGTAGTGGTGCTATGGGAGCGAAGAGGGAGACGAGGCGAGGCGCCAATGTGTTGTACATCGGCGGTGACAGACTGCACAGTGCACAGGGTGAGGCTGACTTTGGTAACCCGAACATGTCGCCTCACCTGGACTAGTGTCAGGCGCAGGGTGTTGTCACTTCACTGTGAGGACCGGATGAATAGTATTTTGACCATCAAGTGTACCACAGTTGTACTACTACTACTACTAGTAGTAGTAGGAACATGAGTACTCCAGTATTGTATAGCGGAAATAGGTCTCACGTGCTAGCATGCATGTTCACTTCATCGTTCAGGTATCATCCATATTGCGAGCAGAACCAAATACTCGTGCATGCCCAATCAACGCCCTACCGCGATGCATGTAGTGGTCGTTCTGGTGCATCAAGGATGGCATGTAGATCGTTCCACACTTGAGAAGAGGAAAATGGAAAGGTAGAACGCGGCAGCAGAGGAAGAGAACACTGGCTAACAAGGCTGGGAGGGGATCGATCAGGAAGTTAATGCTCCACACCTAAAGGTTTTGGGAAAACCTGATTTTCATAAGGTGACTTATACTCACCTAAACGGAGGGAGTATTCCTTAACCAGAGAATGTTGTGTCTCCCACTCACGTGCTCAAAAAAAAGCTATAACAAATTTTTTTATCTGTTTGCATAGGTCCCAACTATCAAGAAGGATGGGCACGTACATGAACAGGTACGACTCCTCAGTCTACCCGCATAGCCTTTTCGTTTAGTCTACCTAGCCTTCTAATCAACTAACTGCACGCCACTTCTCCCATTTACTTCTCCATCGGGAACCGATTTGCCTCGGCTTCTTCACCTCCCCTTCGTCTTCATTTGCATCCAAACCCCACTGCGTTCACATTGTTTTAACCTCTTTAAATAATCATCTACTACTTTAGTTAGACTAGCCATCTAATCCTAATTCTCCAAACCATAGCCCTCCGTTCCAGCGGTTCCAAATGGCGAAAGAGATCGAGATGCAGGTTTTTAGCATCCAACATGTCCTCGTCGAAGGCTCGATGCGCATAGTTGGCACTGTCACTGTCCACCCAAGGGTTGTTCGGCAGTGGATCAACAATGTATCCAACTCCCTCAAAAAGGTAGAGACGAGGGTCATCGGTCTTGACGCAGAGTACACGGAGCGTGCCCCTGGGAAGATCCAGCGCGCCGCCGTCCTTTAGTTGTGCCTCGAAGATGATGTTTTGTTGTACCACATCATAGACTCGCCCTCCATACCAGGGGAGCTTCACGATTTCTTGTCTCGGGAGGACGTATACTTCTGTGTGGCAGCCATCGAAGGGGACAAACAGAAGCTTGAGCCGTACAACCTTGATTTGAAAAGCATCGCTGACCTACAAACCAGAATCAAAATTCCTGTAGAAGATTGTGCTAAACAGACACCATCCCTATTCGATGTAGAAAATTTTGTGCTCGGTACAAATCTTCAGAAGGGTGACAAGACGGTGGCATTAAGGTCGTGTGGATGGGAGAATTATCCCTTGACGTACGAGCGGATAAAATATGCTGCCCTCGATGCCCGTGTGAGTTTCAGATAGTTGCATGGTCCAAAGAGCTTGTTGCGAAGCCGTCTCCCACAGAGAATGAGAACAAGAAGAAGAAGAAGAAGAAGAAGAAGAAGAAGAAGAAGAAGAAGAAGAAAACGCTCCACCAACAGGAGGGCATTATGGATGGATGAACTATTTCCTCTCTTGTAAAAAAAATTATTCCCTCTCGGTGTATATTGATATAGATGGACTATTTCAATGGTGTGCATGTCTTTGGAACAGAGTAGTAGCGTGGGTCCGCTTGACTATAAGGAACTATTTATCCGCATATATAGCTTTCTCTTCTACTCCTTCTAGTGATCGGTATGCAGTGCATGTGTCCGTAGACATGACCGCTTGTCCATGGAAGTTCAACTACAGCGACCATCACGTTTCATCTCGCGATTCCCACGACGCCTCTCCAACCCACGACACCACGCCCCCCGACATGCGCCTCGCCCCTCTCGGCCGCACCGCCCCTCTGCCTTTGTGTGCATGACATGTGGGCCACCTAAAATGCGGCGAGCATCAAGTTTCTACCACAGCCACCCGCGATTCCCACGACGCCGCTCGAACCCATGAAACCACATGTCCCCCAACCTGTGGCTCACCCCTCTTGGCCCCACTGCCCCTCTGCCTTCGGGAGCATTACATGTGGACCAGTCACCTATCGGGTCCACATGTTATTGACCCAAAGGTAGGTGTAGTAAGGCGCTAAATCTCAGTCCCGACGGCCTTGAGAGGGAAATGTAACTCCTGCACCAGGGCTTGTGGTGCTCCTGCAGCACGAACTCGTGCCAAACTCGAGATTTGTTTCTTTACTATACATGCACGCAACAATTTAATGGACATTGTAATCTCAACATGTGATGGGGAGCTCTAAATTTGAATTTGAAACTTATAAAACGAAAAGATTCAAAACAAATAAACTAGGAGAGAGAGGGAATATATCGTAGGATGTGTCCCATACAAAATAAGTCCCCTGGTTTGTCACTGCGAAGATGCGGTTAGAAAGGAGCACAGCGTCTTCCTACTCGTACGGCAACAAATCGGCCGCAGACAGCATGGTCTACCTTTGACCGCCATGTGCAAGGTTCGTGCTATCTTTTATTCAATCTCACCATGGTTCCATCATACCAATTCATGTGGTGGCCCGTTGCATGGCTGATCCCAATGTTGGTGTCACCATTGTAAATGTTGTGCAAATTGATGTTTTGGTACCCTCCCGTACATATGCAAGCCAATCTCCACTCACACCGAGCCTAGCCTGTGAAACAGTAGGCAGGGGGAGAATTAGGAAATGGACACGGAAGTAGTCTTTAGAATGCATTTACTACGTGATCAAACTCATCTTACCTGCTCATCGGAGGAAATCCGAGTGCCCCTCAACGTCGGCATCTCAAGGGGCGTCAACTTGCAAGTACGGCCACGCCGCGCTGGAGAGACCACCAAGGAAACATCCTCATGCGTTCCACGGAACATCAAGATGCATTTGTATGAGTAGTTTATCTTGTTAGAGAAAAGGATGAATGAGAGAAGGCCTCTAGAGATGGAGATGGACACTACTACTACCAATGTGCTGGCTCGTGCATTGCAATGGATCCAAACTAGTAGAATAATACTTGTTCACGTGCGTGAAATATAAACACTCTAGTTTTGATATACATGTGTCAGCAGACATGATAGCTTGTCCATGGAAGTTGAACCACGGCGACCATCACGTTTCTTGTTTTGATGCACCGGCGAAGTTTGCACCAACTCTCAAGGTGAGAAAGGGCAATGCACGGTACCGAAGAGGCTAGCAATGATGGAAGGGTGAGAGTGCGTATAATCCATGGACTCAACGTTAGTCAAAAGAACTCATATACTTATTGCAAAAATTTAGAAGTCATCAAAAATCAAGCACTACGTGCATGCTCCTAGGGGGATAGTTTGGTAGGAAAAGACCATCGCTCGTCCCCGACCGCCACTCATAAGGATGCACAAGCCAGGTACACTTCATGTTTCAAATTTGTTACACAACTTTAACCATACGTGCATGCTACGGGACTTGCTAACTTCAACACAAGCATTCTTTAAATTCATAATCACCCAACTAGCATGACTTTAATATCACCATCCTCATATCTCAAAAAAATTATCAAGTATCAAACTTCTCTTAGTATTCAACACACTCATAAGAATCCTTACAAATCTTTTATGCTTAGCATATTAGAATTACGCACATTACCATGCTATTTAAGACTCTCAAAATAATATAAGTGTATCATGAGAGTTCATCTATTTCTTCAAAATAAAACTACCACCATGCTCTAAAAGATATAAGTGAAGCACTAGAGCAAACAACAAACTACTCTGAATGATATGAGTGAAGATTAATGAGTAGTCGAATAATTATACAACTATGTGAAGACTATCCCATTTAATAATTTCAGATCTTGATAATTTATTCAAACAGCAAGCAAAGCTAAAGAAAACTACATTGCAAGGATAGCACTACTCATGTGAAGAAGCAAAAACTTAGGCTCAACCGATACTAACCGATAGTTGTTGAAGAAGAAAGGCGGGATGCCTACCGGGGCATCCCCAAGCTTAGATGCTTGAGACTTCTTGAAATATTATATCAGGGTGCCTTGGGCATCCCCATGCTTGAACTTTTGTGTCTCCTTAATTCCTCTCATATCATGGTTTCTCTTTTTATCAAAAGCTTCATTCACAACAAACTCAACAAGAACTCGTGAGATAGGTTAGTATAAACCAATGCAAAACCTTATCATTTTCTACTGTAACAAATCACTAACATTATTATTCAACATTACATACTAAATGTCTCTGCATATTTAATACTCCTATCCTTCAATAGAATAATTAAACAAGCAAACATATGCAAACAATGCAAACATAACAGCAATCTGCCAGAACAGTACAGTCTGTAAAGAATGCAAGAGTATCAATACTTCCCTGACTCCAAAAATTATGAACTAAAATTCCCACTGTAATAAATTTATCAGAGCTCTATATGCAAAAAGATTCAACATTATACCACTCTCTGACTTTTCTAGGGAATTTTTGCAACAGCGGTAAACTTTCTGTTTTCAAACAGCAACATGTATACTTGCAAAATAAGCATGGTAAAGGCTATCCTTGACATTTTTATTGAAACTAAAGATAAAAACATTATTATAACTAACATAAAGAAAATACTAACAAGAGAAAATGACACTCCAAGAAAAACACATATCATGTGGTGAATAAAAATATAGCTCCAAGTAAAGTTACCGATGAACGAAGAGGAAAGAGGGGATGCCTTCCGGGGCATCCCCAAGCTTAGGCTCATGGTTGTCCTTGAATATTACCTTGGGGTGCCTCGGGCATCCCCAAGCTTAGGCTCTTGCCACTCCTTATTCCATAGTCCATCGAATCTTTACCCAAAACTTGAGAACTTCACAACACAAAACTTAACAGAAAACTCGTGTGCTCCGTTAGCGAAAGAAAACAAAAGACCACTTCAAGGTACTATAATTAACTCATTCTTTATTTGTATTGGTGTTAAACCTACTGTATTCCAACTTCTCTCTGGATTATAAACTATTTTACTAGCCATAGAGTCATCAACATAAGCAAACAACACAATGAAAACAGAATCTGTCAAAAACAGAACAGTCTGTAGTAATCTGTAACTAACGCAAAGTTCTGGAACTCCAAAAATTCTAAAATAAATTGGTGGACCTGAGGAATTTGTCTAGTAGTCATATTCAAAAAGAATCAACTAAATAGCTGTCACGCCCAATATGCGACCCTATCCAAAAGGAACTCGAAGGTCCCACCAAGGATATACCCGCATATTGAAATGCTTTGCAAGGTGGATATCATTACATCAACATTACATAATAGATGGGGATAAATACAAGAGGCATACAATGCCACACGAATACAACATCGCAATACATAAGAGCATCATCCGGCTACGGATGAAACACAAACAGAAACTCAAACGACATCCACCCTGCTAGCCCAGGCTGCCGACCTGGAACCTATCCCCTGATCGAAGCAGCAGCAGAAGAAGAACTCCAATACAAGCAAACATCGCTCTCGCGTCATTATCATCGCATAAACCTGCACCTGCAACTGTTGTTGTAGTAATCTGTGAGCCACGAGGACTCAGTAATCCCATTACCATGGGTATCAAGACTAGCAAAGCTTAAAGGGAAAGGAAGGGGTAAAGTGGTGAGGTTGCAGCATCGACTAAGCATATATGGTGGCTAACATACGCAAATAAGAGCGAGAAGAGAGCAAGCGGAACGGTCGTGAAGCTAGCAATGATCAAGAAGTGATCCTGAACTCCTACTTACATCAAGCATAACCCAAAACCGTGTTCACTTCCCGGACTCCGCCGAAAAGAGACCATCACGGCTACACAAGCGGTTGATGCGTTTTAATTCGGATCTGGTGTCAAGTTATCTACAATCGGACATTAACAAATTCCCATCTGCCTATAACCGCAGGCATGGCTTTCGAAAGATTATACCCTGCAGGGGTGTCCCAACTTAGCCCATGATAAGCTCTCGCGATCAACGAAGGATATACCTTCTCCCAAGAAGACCTGATCAAACTCGGAATTCCGGTTTACAAGACATTTCGACAATGGTAAAACAAGACCAGCAAAGACTCCCGCTGTGCCGACAAATCCCGATAGGAGCTGCACATATCTCGTTCTTAGGGCACACCGGATGAGCCAGACGTTTTGCATAGACCCTGGTTGACCAGGGGGCGCCGGACATCGCTCAGTTTGGACCAACACTTAGACAAGCATTGGCCCGGGGGGGCTAAAATAAAGATGACCCTCGAGAGGGCGACTCCCAAGGGAAATGTTGGTGGTGGTGAGGCAAATGGTAAAACCAATGTTGGGCCTTGCTGGAGGAGTTTTATTCAAAGCGAACTGTCAAGGGGGTCCCATAAATCACCCAACCGCGTAAGGAACGCAATATCCGGGAACATAACACCAGTATGACGGAAACTAGGGCGGCAAGGGTGGAACAAAACACTAGGCATAAGGCCGAGTCTTCCACCCTTTACCAAGTATATAGATGCATTAATAATATAAGAGATATTGCGATATCCCAACCAAAATCCTGTCCACCATGGAGAAATCTTCAACTTCACCTGCAACTAGCAACGCTATAAGAGGGCTGAGCAAAGCGGTAACATAGCCAAACAATGGTTTGCATAGGAAAGGTGTCAAAGGTTAGAGGTTCATGGCAATATGGGAGGCTTGATAAACAGGTGATAGGTAGCGCAGCAAAGCGATAGAACGAAGCAACTAGCATAGCAATGATAGTAGTGAGATCCAGGGTAGCGGTCATCTTGCCTGAAATCCCGCAAGGAAGAAGAACGAGTCCATGAAGAAGACGAAGCCACGAAGACGAACCAAGCATAGAAGAACGAATCCTCACGATCGCAACGATACGGGAACTATCGAGAAGAAGCACACAACATAGTAAACACACCACACATGAACATGACATGATGCACGAACAAGCATGATGCAAGACAAGACTACATGAAGCTACTCATGGCAAGAGATGATGCAAACAAGAACAACACATCAAGGCAAGTTTAAATGAGGCTGGGAACAACATATAACAATTCCAGTAAGTCCTCGTATGCAAATTTTGAAATTGGTCCAGATCTGAATAAACCTTGTGTTCGAGTTGATAAACAGCAAGTTAACATGCACAAAGATGATCTACATGAGATTCTAGTCAAGTTACATATAAAGTTCATTTAGTTCGGAGCTACGGCCTAGAAGATATGAGCAAAACAAGTTAAACATGGCATTGATGCAAAATGCATTCAAACATCAAGCAAACCTCTCAAAATATGGATGCAACATGATAATATGGAACTACATGCAATTCTAAGCAAGTTTCATATAGAGCACACTCAAAACGGAGCAACGGTTCAACACACACGCGCTATACAAGTTATAGCAACAATCTGTCCAAAACAGCAACTAGGCATATTGCAAGCACCAAAACAACATGCTACAGCACCTTAACATGAGAACAAAAGGCATGGGCATGCTCTACAGGTAAAGCATACCAAAACATGAACACTGAGCTATCTCCAGAAATCACTAGAACATGCTCAAACACACATGGCAAGATTGCAAATAATAACAGTTCAGACTTTGCAGAAAATAACATCAAGTTGCAATGTTTAGAGCTATCAAACAACATGTTACATGAACTTATCATGGGAAACAAAGGCATGGCATGAATCTAATAAACCCATAGATCAAAAGTCCTTTATTGACCATGAGCCAAAAAGGAACAGAAAATATGATGGCACCCACGTAAACATAGCAAGTTATATTACAGATTCAAACATGGCAGAAACAGAAATATGAAGGCATGTTGGTGAGCTTGTAACACTCACCACAGAGCAATACATGGCATGGAAAGGCAACCAACAGTAAGAAGGCATGTTTATGAAGCTAAGCATGGCAAGAGCTAGTTCATAGGGTGCATGTATCACTAACAACAATCATGATAACAACTGAAGTTAATGTTAACAGGCTGACAGCAACATTATTAAGCAACTTTGGAGCAAGATTACAACAAGCTAAAGCAAGCCATAAATGTAACCAGGGGCATGGATGTATAGAGCATAACATGTAGAACAAAACACTCTTAGTGAACATCTCCAGATTGTGCATAGAATGACTTGTAGCGGTAGGTTTACATAGCATCACGAAATAACAGATTCAGCCTAGCAAAACAGTAACAGCAAGTACCCTACTTAACAAGCTCGATTCACTCACCACAAGTCATTGCATGACAATATAAGCATAGCATCAGCATGAAGACATGTTTATGAAGCTAACCAAAGCAAGAACAAGTTCATAGCATGCAAGGATCAACTACAACAACCTCAGCAAATTTGAATAACATGTAAACAATCTGCCAGGAAACATTTTGAAGCAAAAATAGAGCACGAAACTGACATGCTAGGCTACTCCATAATTGCAAGCAGGGGCATGAATGGATAGAGAACAATCACATGTTCAAAACATCCTTACTGAAGTATCTCAAAATATGCATGGATCTCTCTGTAGCAACATGTTTACATGGCATCAAAATAACAGCAGAATAGGGACTAAAATCAGCAATATCGCGAAGCCTAGTTTGCATGCTTGTGCTAGTCACCACATTGACCACAAAAATACATGGTAAGCACCTCTATAAAGAAGACATGGCATAGTGAAAAACACATGTAGACATCAACCTCATAGGATGCACACATCAATCACGGCAAAGATGACAAATGAGCAAGTTCTGTTAAGAAACAGGAACTAACATTATGAAGCACTCTTGCAAGGAAGATTCAGGCATCAATATGAGCTCAAATGAACATGATGCAATAAAATGAAATGAAGTACTCATTGAGACGAACAATTTGACATATTACACGCACAAAACGGAGCTACGGATGCAGAGATACGATGCGATGAACATGGCATGATAATGTCAAAATACATGGACTTCGGCGTTTTCGGGGTCAACCTTAGGTCTTCTCGATCCAGATCGGGGCGCGGAAAACGAGGATGACCGGAGCAACCTTGCCGGAGAAGGGCGATGCGGTGGCCGGAGAGGGCCGGGGACGGCCGGAGGCGCTCGGGGAGGCCGGGATCCGGCCGGATCCGGTCCGGGCGAGGACGGGGAGGCGTGGCGGCGGCCGCGGCCGGCGCGGGGGACGCGCGGCGCGGGCTCCTGCGTGGAGGCCGCCGGCGGCAAGGTGGGACGGCGACATGGCGGCGAGCTCGGGGCACCTGACGCGGAGGACGGGCGGCGGAGACGAGGAGCCACAGGCTCGGCGGGGCGCTAGACGCGGGCGGCGGGGACCGGACGGCGGCGGCCGGCGGAGCCCTGGGCGGCGGCGGGCAGGCTCCACGGCGGGGCGGCGGCGAGGTCGCTCACCGGCGACGGGCGCGGGGCGGCGGCGGGCTTCGTCGGGCAGTGGCGGAAGGACAGGCCCGCGGGGGCCTGCTGCAGGCCGAGCGGGCCGCGGAGGCGGACGGCGGCGGCTGCCACGTGGCACGCTGGGATTCGCCGGGCGCGGTGGCGCGAACGTGTCCGGCCGGGGCGGACGTGTCCGGCGCGGAGAGGGGAGGTGGATCTAGGATTTCGGGGGAATCATCCGCGAATTTCGGGGGAGAGGGCATATTTATAGCTTCTGGGAGCTAGGAGAGTCCAAATGAGGAGCGGTTTTCGGCCACACGATCATGATCGAACGAACGAGAGCATGGTGGGGAGTTTGCTGGGTTTTGGGCCACTTTGGAGAGGTGTTGGGCTGCAAAGAGAAAGGGGGTTTCGGGCTTCGCGGTTAACCGTTGGAGTATCAAACGACCTCCAAATGGCACGAAACTTGACAGGCGGTCTACCGGTGCTATACCAAGGCCACTTGGCAAGCCTCGGGCCATTCCGAGAAAGTTTAACACCCGCTCACAACGAGAGACAAAAGGGGAACGCCGGAGGACATCGGAGTGCCGCATCGCAAAACGGACAACGGGGAAAATGCTCGGATGCAAGAAACGAACACGCATGCAAAATGAAATGCACATGATGACATGATAAAATGCAACACGCCAACAAATGACATGACAACAACGGCGAATAACTGGCGGACACCTGGCGCATCGAATCCGGGGTGTTACAACACTCCTCCACTAACAAGAGATCTCGTCCCGAGATCTTAGGACCGAGACGGAAGGGAAAAAGGATGAGGTGAAGCAAGAACTCAAGAGAAGAAGCAAGGAATCAAGAGCACTCGAGAAGAAGAGAGGAACGACGAGAATGACGAGAATCGAAAGCTCACGGAATCAGATAGACTATGAAACCACTCCGGTTAGAACGAGATAAGAAACAAATAAGACTGAAAAGGATTTAGGAAGCACTCCGGCTGAAACATGGAGGAAAAAGAACATGAACTTGAGGGGATGGAATGATACCTGATGAAGACATGACACAAAACCTCCGGAAAGAATTTAAAAGAGTTGAATGAAAAGAACGGAGAAGAAAATGACAACTTGTGCCACGAATGAAATAGAAAGCAACCTTAGAAGAAAAGATCGAATGGAATTGTTGAGAAAATTCAACAACGAAAAGAATAAGCTTGTCGTGGACTTATGGATAACATCTCAGAAATTATGAGGTGATAACCAGCCGCAAACGGAAATGATTGAATAGCTGAGAAGAACGAAGGAATGCAAAACTCCACTTCAAAATAATACGAAGATTTAATTGCACCTCGAGAAGCAAGAAGAAGGATACTTGAACTCCACCAACAAGAATCTTGATGAACACTTGAAGAATGAATTAAATACTGACGGACAACCATAAAGAACTCCGGTAAGAAAAGGTTGACGAGATAAAATGAAAGATGAAAAGAATAAGATGAGCCTTGCGGTGATTTAGATGGAGGTTCCGACGAAAAGGCCAAGGAAAATTTTGAACTCCGGAAAAGAAAAGATGAAAACACTTGGAACTAGAATTTATTCATCACGAACAAATTCCGAAGGAAGGGATTAATCACTTGGATGAAATAAGAATAAGATTTATTGTATGCTTATCCTTCATCAAATTAAATGGATGACATGGATTTTGCATATTACTTATTCTTCTTAAAAAAGGGTTGAGAAGTGACATATCGCAAACTTGAGAAGGTCTTCATGAACCACCGGTAGGATTGGAAAAACGAAAGGATTAATATGATGACAAAGGAAAAAGAATCTGAATGAACCACCGTTGGAAATGAAAAGGAACGAACAAAACAGAAAGAATCGCCGGGAAGAATTAGAAGAACCAATAAGCAAGAGGGGATTTAGATGCAAAATAGCAAAGAGATCATGAGCTGATAAAGAATACTTGAACGAAGCACCGGGATAAATATAGAACGATAGATGGAATGATGGCCTCCGGTGAAAAGAAACGGGAAAACAACTTCTGACATACTCCGGATGGTTAAGAAAAGAATATCTGACAAATGGAATAATTCGAGAGGATAGCATGAAGCTAGAACCACGAAACTTCGAGAGAACGGACAAGATTTAAAGGAAAACTCTTCTGCGATCTTCAAATGACGACGAGAAACACCACCAAAATTATTGAGGTACTCCGGGAGAATGAAAAGCAAAGAGGTTGAGCCAACAATGACAATGATTTGCAATCGATCTTGGAAAGGCATCTGACTGATGGAATCCATTCTTATGTCATACTTGAAAAGAATTGAGAATAACTCCAGGGGAATTAGAAGAGTCAGGTAAGATCCTGGGAAAAGGCCTGTGGGTTAGGGCCCACTAAAATAGAACACCGTTGGAAAGGGATGTTGAACAGATAGATGATGCACCATAACGATTGAAATATTTGAATGAGGTGATAACCTCGAATTAATTTGAACATAGATGAATCTCCTAAGATGTCTTCCGAACTTCAGAATGATTGAATGGCGAGAGGTAAACGAGCAAGGAAAACACTTTATCCAAGGAAAAGAATATGATCAACACCGAAAAACATGAATTGAGTCCACCGGAGAAGAGATGAAGAATGTCCACCGCGATGAGAATTCACCGATTGAAATGATTGAGGGAAGACTAAAGAAGCTCCACACGAATGAGATTGATGTTCGAAAGAGGCTCAGGCTCCGGTAAGAAAAAGGGTGGGAGGGCGGGAAAACAAAGACAACTTGGAAGGGGAAACATCGAATATCTTGAAGAGGAAACACTGGTTGAAAACATTGAGGAGAGAGAGCAAAAACTCCGCACGAGTAGGAAAGATACTCGATTACAGACTCCGGTTCCGAGAAGAAAAGGGGAGGGCGGGTGGGAAAATAAAAACCACTGAGGATTGAACGCAAAGATGAAGAGGCTCGAGTCAACTGGACGAGAAATGCGCCGGATAAAAGAGCTGAGAACCAACGATCGGAAAACCAACTGCGTGATCCTAAGGAAAATTTTGAAGGGGAAGAGGAGTAATTCAAAACACCTACATCAAGATTCCTTACCAGAGCGAAGAAGGGGCAGAGGAGTAAAAAGAAGTCCTACTCTCCGATATAACTAGACTCCAGAAACAGTTTCTTCTAGACTCAACAACGGCCAAACTACACGATCAATCAAGGGGGCTCCTAAGGTCGGTCGAGGCTCTGATACCAACTTGTCACGCCCAATATGCGACCCTATCCAAAAGGAACTCGAAGGTCCCACCAAGGATAGACCCGCATATTGAAACGCTTTGCAAGGTGAATATCATTACATCAACATTACATAATAGATGGGGATACATACAAGAGGCATACAATGCCACACGAATACAACATCGCAATACATAAGAGCATCATCCGGCTACGGATGAAACCCAAACAGAAACTCAAACGACATCCACCCTGCTAGCCCAGGCTGCCGACCTGGAACCTATCCCCTGATCGAAGCAGAAGCAGAAGAAGAACTCCAATACAAGCAAACATCGCTCTCGCGTCATTATCATCGCATAAACCTGCACCTGCACCTCTTGTTGTAGTAATCTGTGAGCCACGAGGACTCAGCAATCCCATTACCATGGGTATCAAGACTAGCAAAGCTTAAAGGGAAAGGAAGTGGTAAAGTGGTGAGGTTGCAGCAGTGACTAAGCATATATGGTGGCTAACATAAGCAAATAAGAGCGAGAAGAGAGCAAGCGGAACGGTCGTGAAGCTAGCAATAATCAAGAAGTGATCCTGAACTCCTACTTACGTCAAGCATAACCCAAAACCGTGTTCACTTCCCGGACTCCGCCGAAAAGAGACCATCACGGCTACACACACGGTTGATGCGTTTTAATTCGGATCTGGTGTCAAGTTATCTACAACCGGACATTAACAAATTCCCATCTGCCTATAACTGCAAGCACGGCTTTCGAAAGATTATACCCTACAGTGGTGTCCCAACTTAGCCCATGATAAGCTCTCGCGATCAACGAAGGATATACGTTCTCCCAGGAAGACCCAATCAAACTCGGAATCCCGGTTAACAAGACATTTCGACAATGGTAAAATAAGACCAACAAAGCCTCCCGCTGTGCCGACAAATCCCGATAGGAGCTGCACATATCTCGTTCTCAGGGCACACCGGATGAGCCAGACATCGGGTTGGCATAGACCCTGGTTGCCCAGGGGGCGCCGGACATCGCTCAGTTTGGACCAACACTTAGACAAGCATTGGCCCGGGGGGGCTAAAATAAAGATGACCCTCGAGAGGGCGACTCCCAAGGGAAAGGTAGGTGGTGGTGAGGCAAATGGTAAAACCAATGTTGGGCCTTGCTGGAGGAGTTTTATTCAAAGCGAACTGTCAAGGGGGTCCCATAAATCACCCAACCGCATAAGGAACGCAAAATCCGGGAACATAACACCGGTATGACGGAAACTAGGGCGACAAGAGTGGAACAAAACACTAGGCATAAGGCCGAGTCTTCCACCCTTTACCAAGTATATAGATGCATTAATAATATAAGAGATATTGCGATATCCCAACCAAAATCCTGTCCACCATGGAGAAATCTTCAACTTCACCTGCAACTAGCAACGCTATAAGAGGGCTGAGCAAAGCGGTAACATAGCCAAACAACGGTTTGCATAGGAAAGGTGTCAAAGGTTAGAGGTTCATGGCAATATGGGAGGCTTGATAAACAGGTGATAGGTAGCGCAGCAAAGCGATAGAACGAAGCAACTAGCATAGCAATGATAGTAGTGAGATCCAGGGTAGCGGTCATCTTGCCTGAAATCCCGCAAGGAAGAAGAACGAGTCCATGAAGAATATGAAGCCACGAAGACGAACGAATCCTCACGATCGCAACGATACGGGAACGAGAAGAAGCACACAACATAGTAAACACACCACACATGAACATGACATGATGCACGAACAAGCATGATGCAAGACAAGACTACATGAAGCTACTCATGGCAAGAGATGATGCAAACAAGAACAACACATCAAGGCAAGTTTAAATGAGGCCGAGAACAACATATAACAATTCCTGTAAGTCTTCATATGCAAATTTCGAAATTGGTCCAGATCCGAATAAACCTTGTGTTCAAGTTGATAAACAGCAAGTTAACATGCACAAAGATGATCTACATGAGATTCTAGTCAAGTTACATATAAAGTTCATTTAGTTCGGAGCTATGGCCTAGAAGATATGAGCAAAACAAGTTAAACATGGCATTGATGCAAAATGCATTCAAACATCAAGCAAACCTCTCAAAACATGGATGCAACATGATAATATGGAACTACATGCAATTCTAAGCAAGTTTCATATAGAGCACACTCAAAACGGAGCAACGGTTCAACACACACACGCTATACAAGTTATAGCAACAATCTGTCCAAAACAGCAACTAGGCATATTGCAAGCACCAAAACAACATGCTACAGCACCTTAACATGAGAACAAAAGGCATGGGCATGCTGTACAGGTAAAGCATAACAAAACATGAACACTGAGCTATCTCCAGAAATCACTAGAACATGCTCAAACACACATGGCAAGATTGCAAATAATAACAGTTCAGACTTTGCAGAAAATAACATCAGGTTGCAATGTTTAGAGCTATCAAACAACATGTTACAGGAACTTATCATGGCAAACAAAGGCATGGCATGAATCTAATAAACCCATAGATCAAAAGTCCTTTACTGACCATGAGCCAAAAAGGAACAAAAAATATGATGGCACCCACGTAAACATACCAAGTTATATTACAGATTCAAACATGGCAGAAATAGAAATATGAAGGCATGTTGGTGAGCTTGTAACACTCACCACATAGCAATACATGGCATGGCAAGGAAACCAACAGTAAGAAGGCATGTTTATGAAGCTAAGCATGGCAAGAGCTAGTTCATAGGGTGCATGTATCACTAACAACAATCATGATAACAACTGAACTTAATGTTAACAGGCTGACAGCAACATTATTAAGCAACTTTGGAGCAAGATTACAACAAGCTACAGCAAGCCATAAATGTAACCAGGGGCATGGATGTATAGAGCATAACATGTAGAACAAGACACTCTTAGTGAACATCTCCAGATTATGCATAGAATGACTTGTAGCAGCAGGTTTACATAGCATCACGTAATAACAGATTCAGCCTAGCAAAACAGTAACAACAAGTACCCTACTTAACAAGCTCGATTCACTTATCACAAGTCATTGCATGACAAGATAAGCATAGCATCAGCAAGAAGACATGTTTATGAAGCTAACCAAAGCAAGAACAAGTTCATAGCATGCAAGGATCAACTACAACAACCTCGGCAAATTTGAATAACATGTAAACAATCTGCCAAGAAACATTTTGAAGCAAAAGTAGAGCACGAAACTGACATGCTAGGCTACTCCATAATTGCAAGAAGGGCCATGAATGGATAGAGAACAATCACATGATCAAAACATCCTTACTGAAGTATCTCAAAATATGCATGGATCTCTCTGTAGCAACATGTTTACATGGCATCAAAATAACAGCAGAACAGGGACTAAAATCAGCATTATCGCGAAGCCTAGTTTGCATGCTTGTGCTAGTCACCACATTGATCACAAAAATACATGGTAAGCACCTCTGTAAAGAATACATGGCATAGTGCAAAACACATGTAGACATCAACCTCATAGGATGCACACATCAATCATGGCAAAAATGACAAATGAGCAAGTTCTGTTAAGAAACAGGAACTAACATTATGAAGCACTCTTGCAACGAAGATTCAGGCATCAAGATGAGCTCAAATGAACATGATGCAATAAAATGAAATGAAGAACTCGTTGAGACGAACAATTTGACATATCACACGCACAAAACGGAGCTACCGATGCAGAGATATGATGCGATGAACATGGCATGATAATGTCAAAATACAGGGACAAGCGTTTTCGGGGTCAACCTTACGTCTTCTAGATCCAGATCGGGGCGCGGAAAACGAGGATGACCAGAGCAACCTCGCCGAAGAAGGGCGACGCGGCGGCCGGAGAGGGCCGGGGACGGCCGGAGGCGCTCGGGGAGGCCGGGATCCGGCCGGATCCGGTCCGGGCAAGGACGGGGACGCACAGCGGCGGCCGCGGCCGGCACGGGGGACGCGCGACGCGGGCTCCGGCGTGGAGGCCGCCGGCGGCGAGGTGGGACGGGGACATGGCGGCGAGCTCGGGGCACCTGACGCGGAGGACGGGCGGCGGAGACGAGGAGCCGCGGGCTCGGCAGGGCGCTAGGCGCGGGCAGCGGCGACCGGACGGCGGCGGCCAGCGGAGCCCTGGGCGTCGGCGGGCAGGCTCCGCGGTGGGGTGGCGGCAAGGTCGCTCTCCGGCGACAGGCGCGGGGCAGCGACGGGCTTTGTCGGGCGGCGGCGGAAGGACGGGCCCGCGGGGGCCTGCTGCGGGCCGAGCGGGCCGCGGCGGCGGACGGCGGCGGCTGCCACGTGGCGCGCTGGGATTCGCCGGGCGCGGCGGCACGGACGTGTCCGGCCGGGGCGGACGTGTCCGGCGTGGAGAGGGGAGGTGGATCTAGGGTTTCGGGGGAATCATCCGCGAATTTCGGGGGAGAGGGCATATTTATAGCTTCTGGGAGCTAGGAGAGTCCAAATGAGGAGCGGTTTTCGGCCACGCGATCGTGATCGAACGACCGAGAGCATGGAGGGGAGTTTGCTGGGATTTGGGCCACTTTGGAGGGGTGTTGGGCTGCAAAGAGAAAGGGGGGTTTCGGGCTACGCGGTTAACCGTTGGAGTATCAAACGACCTCCAAATGACACGAAACTTGACAAGCGGTCTACCGGTGCTATACCAAGGCCACTTGGAAAGCCTCGGGCCATTCTGAGAAAGTTTAACACCCTCTCACAATGAGAGACAAAAGGGGAACGCCGGAGGACATCGGAGTGCCGGATTGCAAAACGGACAACGGGGAAAATGCTCGGATGCAAGAAATGAACACGCATGCAAAATGAAATGCACATGATGACATGATAAAATGCAACACGCAAAAAAATGACATGGCAACGACGGCGAATAACTGGCGGACACCTGGCGCATCGAATCCGGGGCGTTACAATAGCACTCTCCAGTAAAAAGTTATAGCTAATCTCGTGAGCGCTAAAGTTTCTGTTTTTTACAGCATGGTCATAAAGACTTCACCCAAGTCTTCCCAAAGGTTCTACTTGGCACAAACACTAATTAAAACATGAAAACACATCTACCCAGAAGCTATATGGATTATTTATTCCTAAACAGAACCAAAAAGCAAGAAACTAAAATAAAATTGGGTTGCCTCCCAACAAGCGCTATCGTTTAACGCCCCTAGCTAGGCATGATGATTTCAATGATGCTCCCATAAGAGCTAAGAATTGAAACATAAAGGGAGCATCATGAAGAATATGTCTAGCACATTTAAGCCTAACCCACTTCCTATGCATAGGGATTTTGTGAGCAAACAACTTATGGGAACAATAATCAACTAGCATAGGAGGGTAACACAAGCATAGCTTCAAAAATTTAAGCACATAGAGAGGAAACTTGATATTATTGCAATTCCTACAAGCATATATTCCTCCCTCATAATAATTTTCAGTCGCATCATGAATGAATTCAACAATATAACCAGCACCTAAAGCATTCTTTTAATGATCTACAAGCATAGAAAATTTACTACTCTCCACATAAGCAAAATTCTTCTCATTCGGAATAGTGGGAGTATCATAAGAGACTTGAACACTAAAAATTGTTTCCACATTAAAAGTGTAATGTTCAGAAAAAGAGTAATCATAATCATGACAAGATTTGTAAATATAATCATCACTACTTTTTATAGCAGAAGTTTCATCACAATAATCATCGTAAGTAGCAACTTTGTTCTCATCATAATAGATTGAAACCTCTCCCAAGATAGTGGAATCACTAAATAAAGTTGACACTCTTCCAAATACACTTTCATATTCATCACAATAAAATTCAACATCCTCCAAAATAGTGGGATCACTACTTCCTAAAGTTGACACTCTCCCAAACCCACTTTCATCAATATAATTATCATAGGTAGGAGGCATGCTATCATCATAACAACTTTGCATATCAAAACTTGGGGTGCTAAAAATATCATCTTCATTAAACATAGCATACCCAAGCTTGGGACAAACATTAATTCCAGCAAATATATTCTCAAATATTTCATCCTCATCAAACATAGCTTCCCCAATCTTGGGCCTTTTCATATCATAAGCATAGTCACTCTCATCATTAAAAATATGGATAGCACCAATAGTATAGCAATTATCATCATCACAAGTAGTAGTAGGAGCAACATCATTTGGGAGGGATACCTTTTTACCTTTGTTGCTCCTTCTTTTCTTTTTCTTCTTCACATTATGTGTAGGTTCAACCTTCCTCTTTGAGCTCCATATTGATGAGATTGGTTGAATAGAAAGCTCCTCCTCGTTACCTGATTCATCATAAGAAATAATAGGAGGAGATTGGGAAGTCTCTTCCCTTTCATTAGTATTATCATCATCTTCCATTTGCTTTCTTTTCTTTAGGTAATTGGCAATATAAGGATTTATAATGCAATTCTCCACACAAAACATATAAATATCCTCTACATCGAAATCAAAAAATCTATCAAGATTAAATTTGGGAACACCCTCAGTTATACGTTTCATTTCTTCATAGCCCAAAATAAGGCTAAGCTCTTTATGATGCTCAAGGGTAATCAAATTATCACAATATTTGGACACGACTTGATCATGAAACAAATAGCATTTGAGCTTTAAATGACCATGTTCATTGCAAAATTCACAAGGGGCGCGAAAAATATTGAACCTTTCAGCACATTCATCTAGCTCTTCTTGCAACAATTTGGTTTCTAAGTACTTATGCCTCTTGCAATAAATATCTTCTCCATTTGGTGTGTTCATGCAAACATGCACTCCACAAAAGTTGACATGCTCATAAGAAATATTTTCATCATAACTAGTGCAATCATCATTAGCATCATGGATATTCAAAGAATTCGTACTAACAACATTGCAATCATGCTCATCATTCAAAGATTTAGTGCCAAACAATTTAATGCATTCTTCTTATAACACTTTGGCACAATTTCCTTTTCCATCATACTCACGAAAGATATTAAAAAGATGAAGCGTATGAGGCAAACTCAATTCCATTTTTTAGTTTTCTTTTATAAACTAAACTAGTGACAAAACAAGAAACAAAAAGATTCGATTGCAAGATCTAAAGATATACCTTCACTTACCAAGCCTCCCCGGCAACGGCGCCAGAAAAGAGCTTGATGTCTACTACACAAGCTTCTTATTGTAGACGCTGTTGGTCCTGCAAGTGCACAGGTTTGTAGGACAGTAGCAAATTCCCTCAAGTGGATGACCTAAGGTTTATCAATCCGTGGGAGGCGTAGGATGAAGATGGTCTCTCTCAAACAACCCTGCAACCAAATAACAAATATTCTCTTGTGTCCCCAACACACCCAATACAATGGTAAATTGTATAGGTGCACTAGTTCGGCGAAGAGATGGTGATACAAGTGCAAAATAGATAGTTGATAAAGGTATTTGTAATCTGAAAATATAAAAACAGCAAGGTAACTAATGATAAAAGTGAGCGTAAATGGTATTGCAATGATAGGAAACAAGGCCTAGGGTTCATACTTTCACTAGTGCAAGTTCTCTCAACAATAATAACATAGATAGATCATATAACAATCCCTCAACATGCAACAAAGAGTCACTCCAAAGCCACTAATAGAGGAGAACAAACGTAGAGATTATGGTAGGGTACGAAACCACCTCAAAGTTATTCTTTTGGATCAATCTATAAAAGAGTTCGTGCCATAATAACACCTTAAGACACAAATCAACCAAAACCCTAATGTCACCTAGATACTCCATTGTCACCTCAAGTATCCGTGGGCATGATTATACGATATGCATCACACAATCTCAGATTCATCCAACCAACACAAAGTACTTCAAAGAGTGCCCCAAAGTTTCTACCGGAGAGTCAAGAACGTGTGCCAACCCCTATGCATATGTTCATGGGCGGAACCCGCAAGTTGGTCACCAAAACATACATCAGGAGGCACATGATATCCCATTGTCACCACAGATAAACACGGCAAGACATACATCAAGTGTTCTCATAAAAGACTCAATCCGATAAGATAACTTCAAAGGGGAAACTCAATTCATCACAAGAGAGTAGAGGGGTAGAAACATCATAAGATCCAACTACAATAGCAAAGCTCGGGATACATCAAGATCGTGCCATAAAGGGAACACGAGAGAGAGAGAGAGAGAGAGAGAGAGAGATCAAACACATAGCTACTGGTACATACCCTCAGCCCCGAGGCACTACAAGATATATCTCAACTAGTGACCTTCTGTCAGTGACCCTGGAAGAATTGGTCATAGATCTATGACAATTTCAGACCAATTGGTCAAAAGCTGTTCGGGGGGCTCCAAACCCTAAACCATTGCGACCATTTTGGTAAGAAAGGTCGTAATTTCCTTACACGAAATGGTCACAAAGCAAACAGTGCTAGTCCGCTGCCTTATTTCTAGTTGTTAATGACCATAGCCTTGTAGATTGTGGTGGGTTGTGATGACTAGGCGCCATCTCATCAGTTTTGCCTATGTGTCATGTCCATGTGGCAGTTTTTGCCCTAGGTTGTGAAGCAACCTATATTTCTGTTATTCCAAAAATTCCCAAAAAATTCTCATAAATGTTTTGGATCATATCTTCATCAAATTTGTCAAAAACATTCCTTGCCTAGTTCAAAAATAATTCGAAAATATTCATTTTCCTATTCTGTTTAGAGCAGCACTTTGTGAAGGAAGTACCACTTTGGCATGTCCAAATGGTATCCATTTTCTACAGTGCTTTCCTATGCCCAAATAACCATCCTCCACCAAATTCCAGCTCAATCAATTCATTATTTTGAGCCTAGCTTCAACATTCGTATTTATGTCCAGTGTGGTACTTTGTAAAGCAAGTACCACCTAGGATCCTCCTTTTGAGGTGAAAATTTGGGAAGACGGTATTCTTAGTAACCGATCATCCTCACCCAAAACTCACGCCCCTTAGCCATGTGCATTTCTCGTACCGAAAATCAAACACTTGGCTGCTTATTCATGTTTGAGCATCGATCGGTCTCCTCGTGAGAAACTTATGTTGTGATTTTCTTCCTAGCACCTACCTGGGGACTGCCAAACCCACTAGACATGCCTAGGCTGCCCAGAACACATGGCAACGCCATGGTCACGCGGTGACCATGCGACGGGCATGCGAGCTTACGCGCTCTAGAGTTGGGGCCCTCGGCCACCGTCCAAACCTTGATGTCTCGCCATCAAACCATGTATTTCTGATTAAATAGATACTTATTTACCTAGAAATGATTTTTGAAAAAAATAAAGAGCAAATTATAAGGCAGCTGCAGTTCAAATTTGACCCTCTTCCAGCTGAATCAACGAGAATTTGCCTTTTTCACCAGAGGTGGATCAAAATTTTTGACACCCAACCATTTTGCCAATTGTGCATTAAATATGTCCTAGTATTTTATAAAAATGATTTGGTCCAATTTTGCAACAATTATATGGTAGGTCCTTCACAAAAAAACCCCATTTCAGGCACTCAGAAAATGGAAAATGGTTTATTCGTCAAAAGAAAATGAAAACTTCATTAGGAAACATTGTTTGTCATTCCAAGATGCACCCTTGTGCACAATATGAGATCATTTGAACAAACTATGCCATGAATGTGGCCATAAGATTGATCATTTGGCTTGAAAGCCATAAATCTTCATGCATGATAGCTCATTTCTGAGAACACTTTTTAAAAAAATTACTGTATTACAAGTTTATTATTTTTCCTGGAAACTTGGTCACATACAATGACACAATGCGAAGGTTTTCCAATTTTTTGATTTTTTTTGATTTTTTTATGCCCGTTTCAAAATGCGGTCAAAACGGCGGGCTTGACCGTTCCTAGCTAGTGGTTGAATCTTGGAATTTTTTTGATGTTTCTCTGATTAAATAGATACTTATGTACCTAGAAATGATTTTTAGAAAAAATAAATAGCATACTATGAGGCAGCTGCAATTCAAATTTGACCCGCTTCCAACTGAATCGGCGAGAATTTGTCTTTTTCACCAGAGGTGGATCAAAACCTTTGACACCCAACCATTTGGTCAATTGCGCATTAAATATGGCCTAGTATTTTAGAAAAATGATTTGGTCCAATTTTTCAACAAATATATGGTAGGTCCTTCACAAAAAACCCTCATTTGGGGCATTCGAAAAATGGAAAATGAATTTTCTGTGCAAAGAAAATGAAAACTTCCTTAGGCAACATTGTTTGCCATTCCAAGATGCACCCTTGTGCATAATATGAGATCATTTGAACAAACTATGCCATGAATGTGGCCATAAGATTGATCATTTGCCTTGAAAGCCATAAATCTTCACGCATGATAGCTCATTTCTTAGAACACTTTTTTAAAATAATTACCTTATTACAAGTTTATTATTTTTCCTGGAAACTTGGTCACATATAATGACACAATGCGAAGGTTTTCCAATTTTTTGATTTTTTTTGAATTTTTTATGCCCGTTTCAAAATGCAGTCAAAACGGCGGGCTTGACCGTTCCTAGCTAGTGGTTGAATCTTGGAATTTTTTTGATGTTTCTCTAACTAAATAGATACTTATGTACCTAGAAATGATTTTTAGAAAAAATAAATAGCATACTATGAGTCAGCTGCAATTCAAATTTGACCCGCTTCCGACTGAATCGGCGGGAATTTGTCTTTTTCACCAGAGGTGGATCAAAACCTTTGACACCCAACCATTTGGTCAATTGTGCATTAAATATGGCCTAGTATTTTAGAAAATGATTTGGTCCATTTTTTCAACAAATATATGGTAGGTCCTTCAGAAAAAACCCTCATTTGGGGCATTCGAAAAATTGAAAATGAATTTTCTGTGCAAAGAAAATGAAAACTTCCTTTGGCAACATTGTTTGCCATTCCAAGATGCACCCTTGTGCATAATATGAGATCAATTGAACAAACTATGCCATGAATGTGGCCATAAGATTGATCATTTGGCTTGAAAGCCATGAATCTTCACACATGATAGCTCATTTCTGAGAACACTTTTTAAAAATAATTTCCGTATTACAAGTTTATTATTTTTCCTGGAAACTTGGTCACATATAATGACACAATGCGAAGGTTTTCCAATTTTTTGATTTTTTTCGAATTTTTTATGCCCGTTTCAAAATGCGGTCAAAACAGCGGGAATGACCGTTCCTAGCTAGTGGTTGAATCTTGGAATTTTTTTGGTGTTTCTCTGATTAAATAGATACTTATGTACCTAGAAATGATTTTTGGAAAAAATAAATAGCAAACTACAAGGCAGCTACAGTTCAAATTTGACCCGCTTCAAGCTGAATCGGCGGAAATTTGTCTTTTTCACGAGAGGTGGATCTAAACTTTTTACACCCAACCATTTGGTCAATTGTGCATTAAATATGTCCTAGTATTTTAGAAAAATGATTTGGTCCAATTTTGCAACAATTATTTGGTAGGTTCTTCACAAAAAAAACCTCCTTTTAGGCACTCGAAAAATTGAAAATGATTTTTTCGTTCAAAGAAAATGAAAACTTCCTTTGGCAATATTGTTTGCAAATCCACGATGTAAACTTGTGCAAAATATGATATCATTTGAACAAATATTTGATAGGACCAATTCATTTTGAGCACTGAAAATGGAATGATTTTTTTATCTTGAATCGATCACGACCAATTTATATGGTCATAAGGTCATCAAATGGTTTGCTACGTTCTGATTGGACCATGAGCATATCACGCGGATCACACATCAACCACCGTTGGATGCTTTCGAATCCAACGGCCCAAACCCACCCGAGCCGAAACCCTAGGTCAGCCCTCGTGGACATTTTCCATCCACCCCCCCCTCCCGCCTCCATTCTTTCTCTCCCTCACTCACCCGCCTCCACCAGCGAGCCCCTCTGCTCTCCCTTGCTCCGATCTGGTGGAGCCGCCGCCCCAACCACTCTCTCTGACTTTGATCCACCGCCGCCTCCAACCGCTCCCACCCCACTCCTCTTCCCCGCCGCGCTAATTCTTTCGAGCACACGCCGGATTCCTTTCAACGGCCGGTGCCCCCGCCCCCGACACGACACAGATCCTGCCTCTGCCCGCACGCGGATCGGTGGCGACGATGATGGCCATGCCCCCCTCTTCGACAACCGTGGAGCCGACGGCGGTGGCGCCGGCGCCCCTCCCGCGGCTTCCGATTCTGAACCCGCTACCGCTGTCACTGTTTGCCGAGAGCGGCCGGGGCGCGAGGCTGGGCCACCACGCCTACAGCCGCAAGAAGAAGTCACTCGGCCTGCTCTTCTCCAAGTGAGTGCCCTGCCACCCATCTTTCCTCTATGTCCGGGGATCTGCGTTTCCCTTACCCAATTCTGGTGCGCGTGCCCCTGCAGCTTCGTGGCCCTGTACGACCGGGATGGCATGGAGTTCATCGGGCTGGACAATGCATCTAGGCGCCTCGGCGTCGAGAGGTGCCACATCTACGACATCGTCAACGTGCTCGAGAGCGTCGGGGTTAGCTCTTCCTGCCTCCTCTTATCCTTCTGCCTATTACCAGATAGACTTCTTCGTATTCTATCTCTACTCATGGTATCCCGAGTTCTGCTTTGAATCAACCCCCTGCGCGTAGATCCTTGCGAGGAAGGCCACAACAAGGAGCAGGAGCGCCTCCGCGTCAACAAGGAGCTCGGCAACATCCGCACCCGCTTCAAGAACAAAAAGGTATCCCCCTCCCCATCCCCTCCCTCAATTTCTCCCCCGATCTGGGAGAATTCAGGCCCGCTTCCTCTCGATGAGAATTTGCGGAGCTGCGGATTGGGTCTGAGTCCTCCTCGTCGTCCTAGTACTAGTCTCGAAATGGCTGGTGTATGGTATCTAGCCTTATCTGACTTTGTTGGATTGTGCTTGGTCTGCTGCGGTGCAAAGTCCATATGCAAGTGTGAAACAGTGGTGGCAACGAGGCCTCCAGTAGTTTAGGGGTTGGGATTGAGCCATGTGAAGGGAATTGAGCTGCTGGGACTGACATTGTGAAGCTCAATGCCCACCTGCTAACACTTTACTGCTATGCAACCACCGTGCTAACTGACAGTCCAAGGTTGTCCCCCTTATATTAGATTAGATTAGAAATGATGGATGCAAACTGCACTATCTGGTTCTATGCTATTAGCTAATTTCTCAATTTTGCATTTCACTTCTGTACGCTAGACTAGCTAGCTAGGATCAACCCTGCATTCAAAACTACTATCAAAATGCTCTGAAACTACATCCTACCCACTCTGCTATTAATCACATCTCATAGACAACGACATAGCCTCTCACCCTATGCACACTACTGCCAATGATGTATCTAGATAAATGTTAGCAATAGAAATTATGTGACTACTTTTGACGACAAATCTACGAATAACCTACTTATGTTATCCATGAGTTGTGTATATTAGTAATAATTTTTTTGGAGGTTTGATGCTTGCAAACACTATAAATTACAAAGTAAAGCTCCATACTGTGGTTGTATTAGTTAAATGTTTGTGGCAAAGTGGCAATGCTACATAGGAAACTGTTGTTGTATTGGTTAAATGTTTTGTGGCGAAGTGGCAATGATACATAGGAAACTGCTGCAGCACCAAACAATTATCAGCTCCCCATTACAGGAGGGCCTCCTAACCTATACTAAGAAATACTGTATTAACTTTATTAATTCATGCTGGATTACAAAAGGCGTGATGGCCCCCATTACAAAGTCGGAAGTTCTCCCTAAGCGTACGGAAACTGCCAAATAATATAGCAATTAATAGTTATTAGTCCCTACTTTCCTAACATTATGGTACTCATCCATATACAGATGGACATGTGCATACATCTTGCGCATATCAGGTCTTTGTAGAGTTGGATAATAAAGATCTGCCATATTTTTTGACATACCATCTTACTTTATGTCAGGCCAGCTGTATATAGAAATAAATACTCTTAGCAGACTGGATTTGAGGCATTCTAGTTTATTTGGTAGATGAAATTCAGTTTAGATTCTGAATTTGTTGAATATGTGACAATTCCTTCATTCTCAAGTGCAATAGATCCTTTGTGGTAGTAAGAATTCATATTATTGTGATGTTTACTCCTGTATAAGTTTTTCATTCTCATTGTTCTGACCGGTTACCATTTTGGTTTGCAGAAAGGTACCTGCAGGGTGCATTTGACAGGAACTTGATCACGGAGGTCGCTAGGTGTCACGACCGGTTTTTCAATAAAAATATTTATTGAGAAAACCGATCTTTAAATCCACTATAAGAAAAGTCATCCTTTCTGGTAGACAAAACTTGATAAACAGAGAACCAGTAGCATCAAATATGTTACAAGATTGAGCTGAAGCTGCTCAACAATTTATTACAGACTCGCCAATACATTACGTATGGGTGGTTATGTCACAGGGTTGGGGTGGCATGCTACTAGCTCGAGGGAAAAGTGGTGGTGGATAACTTGACTTCTACTGGCGGCACATCGAGCGTCGAAGTGAGGCTCGATGAAATTATTCCGGGTTGCGGAAGCGGATAATACAATGACCAAGACAGGATCGCACGGGACTGACTGGGACTCCTCTAGGCGTCGGACTCGCTGTCAAACTCTTCATCCATGAGATCGCCTTCGTCAGCATCTGGCCAAATCAACAAGTCAGGTGAGTACTTGAAAGTACTCGCAAGATAGTACGGACAAAAGATATAATCAATGAATGCATGAATGCGTCATGAATAAAGGATGATGCTCATATGACAATGGTAAGATTTGCAGGACTTGGTAAATAAAATAAATAGCTGAAAAACCGATCGGGTGTCTAGAGCGACGCCTCGAAAGGTAAATAAATAAAATGCATGCCGCAGTCGGGCGTCTAAGCGACACCACATAAAGGGCTTAAAATAAATGCCACAGTCGGACGTCTGGGCGACATCACATAAAGGGCTTTAAAAGAATTGCCACAGTGGGACGTTTGGGCGACATCACAGACATGGTTTTAAAAGAAATACCACAGTCGGACGTCTGGACGACATCACAGACAGGGCTTTAAAAGGAATGCCGCAGTCGGACGTCTAGGCGACATCACAGACAGGGCTTTAAAAGAAATACCACAGTCGGACGTCTGAGCGACATCACAGACAGGGTCTATAATGAAGGTAAATAACAGGTATGCCACCGTCGGACGTCTGAGCGACATCACAGACAGGGCTTATAACAAAAGTAAATAACAGGTATGCCACCGTCGGATGTCTGAGCGACATCACAGACAGGGCTTATAACAAAAGTAAATAACAGGTATGCCACCGTCGGATGTCTAAGCGACATCACAGACAGGGCTTATAACAAAAGTAAATAACAGGTATGCCATCATCGGACGTCTGAGCGACATCACAGACAGGGCTTATAACAAAAGTAAATAATAGGTATGCCATCGTCGGGCATCTGAGCGACATCACAGACATGGCTTATAACAAAAGTAAATAACAGGTATGCCACCGTCGGACGTCTGAGCGACATCACAGACAGGGCTTTGCAATAAATGTAAATAATGAGATTAGTCCATCCACAAGAATAATCTTTTAACCGGATTTATTTCACATAAATCCCACCGGAGTTTTTGTCACTGACGCTGAATACCTGATAAGATAAGATAATTATAGTACTGGAACAAAGTACAAGATAATTGAAAGATTGAGACTCTGCAGAGTGTGGAAGAACTGAACACAACCAACGGATTTCCGTAGTCACGAAGGACTAGTTCCTTTTATGGTATTTCAGTAGAAACACATTTAACTAGTACACACCCATTTCACCTCATGTTGCCAGGAATCACCCTGGCCAACGTCCAAGAAAAACTTTGAGACGGGAAGGCCACAACCTCGAATAGCATGGGATCAAATTTCTATACGCGCGCTCTAAGGGGTGCCCCCCTCTCGGTCCTGTTGGGGAACGTAGTAGAAATTCAAAATTTTCCTACGTGTCACCAAGATCTATCTATGGAGAAACCAGCAACGAGGGGAAGGAGAGTGCATCTACATACCCTTGTAGATCGCTAAGCGGAAGCGTTCAAGAGAACGGGGTTGAAGGAGTCGTACTCGTCGTGATCCAAATCATCGGAGATCCTAGTGCCGAACGGACGGCACCTCCGCGTTCAACACACGTACAGCCCGGTGACGTCTCCCACGCCTTGATCCAGCAAGGAGAGAGGGAGAGGTTGAGGAAGACTCCATCTAGCAGCAGCACAACGGCGTGGTGGTGATGGAGGAGCGTGGCAATCCTGCAGGGCTTCGCCAAGCACTTGCGGGAGAGGAGGAGGTGTCACGGGAGGGAGGGAGGCGCCAGGGCTTCAGGTATGGATGCCCTCCCTCCCCTCCACTATATATAGGGGCAAGGGAGAGGGGGGAGGCGCAGCCTTGCCCCTTCCTCCAAGGAAGGGGTGCGGCCAAGAGGGGGGAAGGAGTCCATCCTCCCCAAGGCACCTCGGAGGTGCCTTCCCCCTTGAGGACTCTTCCCTCCCCAAGTTTCCTTGCCGCATGGGCCTCTTGGGGCTGGTGCCCTTGGCCCATATAGGCCAAGGCACACATCCTATAGCCCATGTGCCCCCCCGGGGCAGGTGGACCCCCCGGTGGACCCCCGGACCCCTTTCGGCACTCCCGGTACAATACCGATAAAGTGCGAAACTTTTCCGGCGACCAAAACAGGACTTCCCATATATAAATCTTTACCTCCGGACCATTCCGTAACTCCTCGTGACGTCCGGATCTCATCCGGGACTCCTAACAACATTCGGTAACCACATACAAACTTCCTTTATAACCCTAGCGTCATCGAACCTTAAGTGTGTAGACCCTACGGGTTCGGGAGACATGTAGACATGACCGAGACGTTCTCCGGTCAATAACCAACAGCGGGATCTGGATACCAATGTTGGCTCCCACATGTTCCACGATGATCTCATCGGATGAACCACGATGTCAAGGACTCAATCGATCCCGTATACAATTCCCTTTGTCTAACGGTATTGTACTTGCCCGAGATTCGATCGTCGGTATACCGATACCTTGTTCAATCTCGTTACCGGCAAGTCTCTTTACTCGTTCCGTAACACATCATCCCGTGATCAACCCCTTGGTCACATTGTGCACATTATGATGATGTCCTACCGAGTGGGCCCAGAGATACCTCTCCGTTTACACGGAGTGACAAATCCCAGTCTCGATTCGTGCCAACCCAACAGACACTTTCGGAGATACCTGTAATGCACCTTTATAGCCACCCAGTTACGTTGTGACGTTTGGTACACCCAAAGCATTCCTACGGTATCCGGGAGTTGCACAATCTCATGGTCTAAGGAAAAGATACTTGACATTAGAAAAGCTTTAGCATACGAACTACACGATCTTTGTGCTAGGCTTAGGATTGGGTCTTGTCCATCACATCATTCTCCTAATGATGTGATCCCGTTATCAACGACATCCAATGTCCATAGCCAGGAAACCATGACTATCTGTTGATCACAACGAGCTAGTCAACTAGAGGCTCACTAGGGACATATTGTGGTCTATGTATTCACACATGTATTACGATTTCCGGATAATACAGTTATAGCATGAATAAAAGACTATTATCATGAACAAAGAAATATAATAATAACACTTTTATTATTGCCTCTAGGCCATATTTCCAACAGTCTCCCACTTGCACTAGAGTCAATAATCTAGTTCACATCACCATGTGATTAGCACTGACAGGTCACATCACCATGTGACCAACATCCAAAGAGTTTACTAGTGTCATCAAACTAGTTCACATCATCATGTAAGACTCAATGAGTTCTGGGGTTTGATCATGTTCTGCTTGTGAG
The DNA here is from genome assembly GCF_018294505.1 of Triticum aestivum. Classification (NCBI taxonomy): domain Eukaryota; kingdom Viridiplantae; phylum Streptophyta; class Magnoliopsida; order Poales; family Poaceae; genus Triticum; species Triticum aestivum. The sequence goes on from NC_057810.1 coordinate 671,619,864, forward strand.
AGAGGTTTTAGTCAACGGATCTGTAACATTCAGATCCGTATGTACTTCGCAAATTTCTAGGTCATATTGTAAATGCTGCTTCCACGCTCCACTTGGAGCTATTCCAAATGGTTGCTCCACAATACGTATCCGGTTTGCTACTCACAGTCATTCGGATAGGTGTTAAAGCTTGCATCAACGTAACCCTTTACGCCGAACTCTTTATCACCTCCATAATCGAGAAACATATCCTTATTCCTCTAAGGATAACTTTGACCGCTATCTGATGATCAATGTACTCTCTTGCCACACATGTGGCAAGGCACACATCAGGTGCGGTACTTAGCATAGCATAATGTAGAGCCTACGTCTAAAGCATAGGGGATGACCTTCGTCCTTTCTCTCTTTTCTGCCGAGGTCGAGCTTTAAGTCTTAACTTCGTACCTTACAACTCAGGCAAGAACTTCTTCTTTGACTGATCCATCTTGAACACCTTCAAGATCATGTCAAGGTATGTGCTCATTTGAAAGTATTATTAAGCATTTTGATCTATCCTTATAGATCTTGATGCTCAATGTTCAAGTAGCTTAATCCAGGTTTTCTATTGAAAAACACCTTTCAAATAACCCTATATGCTTTCTAGAAAATCATTTCTGATCATCAACATGTCAACAACATATACTCATCAGAAATTCTATAGTGCTCCCACTCACTTCTTTGGAAATACAAATTTCTCATAAACTTTGTATACACCCAAAATCTTTGATCATCTTATCAAAGTGCACATTCCAACTCCGAGATGCTTACTCCAGTCCATGGAAGGATCGCTAGAGCTAGCATACCTTTTAGCATCCTTAGGATCGACAAAACCTTTCTGATTGTATTACATACAACCTTTCCTTACGAAAACTGGTAAGGAAACTCGTTTTGACATCCATCTGCCAGATTTCATAAATGCAGCTAATGCTAACATGAATCCGACGCACTTAAGCATCGCTACGGATGAGAAAATCTCATCGTAGTCAACTCCTTGAACTTGTGAAAAAACTCTTCGCCACAAGTCGAGCTTCATAGACGGTGACATTACCGTCCACGTCCGTCTTCTTCTTAAAGATCCATTTATCTTAATGGCTTGCCGATCATTGGGCAAGTCCACCAAAGTCCATGCTTTGTTCTGATACATGGATCCTATCTCGGATTTCATGGTTTCTTAACCATTTGTCGGAATTTGGGCCCACCATCGCTTCTCCATAGCTCGTAGGTTCATTGTTGTCTAGCAACATGACCTTCAAGACAGGATTACTGTACCACTCTGAAGTAGTACGTATCCTTGTCACCCTACGAGGTACGGCAGTGACTTGATCCGAAACTTCATGATCACTATCATAAGCTTCTACTTCAATTGGTGTAGGTGCCACATGAACAACTTCCTGTGCCCTGATACACACTGGTTGAAGTGATGGTTCAATAACCATATCAAGTCTCCACCATCCTCCCACTCAACTCTTTCGAGAGAAACCTTTCCTCGAGAAAGGACCCGATTCAAGAAACAATCCATATTGCTTTCGGATCTGAATTAGGAGGTATACCCAACTGTTTTGGGTGTCCTATGAAGATGCATTTTATCCGCTTTGGGTTCGAGCTTATCAATCCTGAAACTTTTTCACATAAGCGTCGCAGCCCCAAACCTTTAAGAAACGACAACTTAGGTTTCTCTAAACCATAATTCATACGGTGTCATCTCAACGGAATTACGTGGTGCCCTATTTAAAGTGAATGTGGTTGTCTCTAATGCCTAACCCATGAACAATAGTGGTAATTCGATAAGAGACATCATGGTACGCACCATATCCAATAGGGTGCAACTATGATGTTCGGACACACCATCACACTATGGTGTTCCAGGCGGTATTAATTGCGAAACAATTTCCACAATGTCTTAATTGTGTGCCAAAACTCGTAACTCAGATATTCATCTCTATGATCATATCATAGACATTTTATCCTCTTGTCACAATGATCTTCTACTTCACTCTGAAATTACTTGAACCATTCAATAATTCAGACTTGTGTTTCATCAAGTAAATATTCTCAACATCTACTCGAATCATCTGTGAAGTAAGAACATAACGATATTCACTGCATGCCTCAGCACTCATTGGACTGCACACATCAAAATGTGTTACTTCCAACAAGTTGCTATCTTGTTCCATCTTACTGAAAACGAGGCTTTTCAGTCATCTTGCCCATGTGGTATGATTTGCATATCTCAAGTGATTCAAAATCAAGTGAGTCCAAACGATCCATCTGCATGGAGTTTCTTCATGCGTATACACCAATAGACATGGTTCGCATGTCTCAAACTTTTCAAAAACGAGTGAGTCCAAAGATCCATCAACATGGAGCTTCTTCATGCGTTTTATACCATTATGACTTACATGGCAGTGCCACAAGTAAGTGGTACTATCATTACTATCTTATATCTTTTGGCATGAAAATGTGTATCACTACGATCGAGATTCAATAAACCATTCCTTTAGGTGCAAGACCATTGAAGGTATTATTCAAATAAATAGAGTAACCATTATTCTCTTTAAATGAATAACCGTATTGCGATAGACATAATCCAATCATGTCTATGCTCAACGCAAACACACAATGACAGTTATTCAGGTTTAATAATAATCTTGATGGTAGAGGGAGCGTGCGATGTTTGATCACATCAAACTTGGAAACACTTCCAACACATATCGTCAGCTCACCTTTAGCTAGTCTCCGTTTATTCCGTAGCTCTTTTATTTCGAGTTACTAACACTTAGCAACTGCACCGGTATCTTAATACCCTGGTGCTACTAGGAGTACTAGTAAAGTACACATTAACATAATGTATATCCAATATACTTCTATCGACCTTGCCAGCCTTCTCATCTACCAAGTATCTAGGGTAATGCTGCTCCAGTGGCTGTTCCCCTTATTACAGAAGCACTTAGTCTCGGGTTTGGGTTCAACCTTGGGTTTCTTCACTAGAGCAGCAGCTGATTTGCCGTTTCATGAAGTATCCCTTCTTGCCCTTGCCCTTCTTGAAACTAGTGGTTTCACCAACCATCAACAATTGATGCTCCTTCTTGATTTCTACTTTCGCGATGTCAAACAACGCGAATACCTCAAGGATCATCATCTCTATCCTTGATATGTTATAGTTCATCACGAAGCTCTAGCAGCTTGGTGGCAATGACTTTGGGGAAACATCACTATCTCATCTGGAAGATCAACTCCCACTCGATTCAAGTGATTGTTGCACTCAGACAATCTGAGCACAAGCTCAACGATTGAGCTTTTCTCCCTGAGTTTGCAGGCTAAGAAAATCGTCGGAGGTCTTATACCTCTTGACGTGGGCATGAGCCTGAAATCCTAATTTCACCCCTCGAAACATCTCATATGTTCCGCGATGTTTCGAAAAATATCTTTGGTGCCTCTACTTAAGCCATTTAACTGAACTATCACGTAGTTATCAAAACGTGTATGTCCGATGTTCGCAACATCCACAGACGACGTTTGGGGTTCAGCACACTGAGCGGTGCATTAAGGACATAAGCTTTCTACTGTCTGCATAATCGCTACTATCAACTTTCAACTATATTTTCTCTAGGAACATATCTAAAAAGTGGAACTAAAGCGCGAGCTTATGACATAATCTGCAAAGATCTTTTGACTATGTTCAGGATAATTAAGTTCATCTTATGAACTCCCACTCAGATAGACATCCCTCTGGTCATCTAAGTGATTACATGATCCGAGTCAACTAGGCCGTGTCCGATCATCACGTGAGACGGACTAGTCATCATCGGTGAACATCTTCATGTTGATCGTATCTACTATACGACTCATGCTCGACCTTTCGGTCTCCGTGTTCCGAGGCCATGTCTGTACAAGCTAGGCTCGTCAAGTTAACCCTAAGTGTATTGCATGTGTAAATCTGTCTTACACCCGTTGTATGTGAACGTAAGGATCTATCACACTCGATCATCACTTGGTGCTTCGAAATGACGAACTATAGCAATGGTGCACAGTTAGGGGAGAACACTTCTTGAAATTGTTGTAAGGGATCATCTTATTTACTACCATCGTTCTAAGTAAACAAGATGCATAAACATGATAAACATCACATGCAATCAAATAGTGACATGATATGGCCAATATCATTTTGCTCCTTTTGATCTCCATCTTCGGGGCTCCATGATCATCATCGTCACCGGCATGACACCATGATCTCCATCATCGTGTCTTCATGAAGTTGTCTCGCCAACTATTACTTCTACTACTATGGCTACCGGTTAGCAATAAAGTAAAGTAATTACATGGCGTTGTTCAATGACACGCAGGTCATACAATAAATTTAAGACAACTCCTATGGCTCCTGCCGGTTGTCATACTCATCGACATGCAAGTCGTGAATCCTATTACAAGAACATGATCAATCTCATACATCACATATCATTCATCACATTCTTCTTGGCCATATCACATCACAAAGCATACCCTGCAAAAACAAGTTAGACGTCCTCTAATTGTTGTTTGCATGTTTTACGTGGCTGCTATGGGTTTCTAGCAAGAACGTTTCTTACCTACGCAAAACCACAACGTGATATGCCAATTGCTATTTACCCTTCATAAGGACCCTTTTCATCGAATCTGTTCCGACTAAAGTGGGAGAGACTGGCACCCGCTAGCCACCTTATGCACCAAGTGCATGTCATTCGGTGGAACCTGTCTCACGTAAGAGTACGTGTAAGGTCGGTCCGGGCCGCTTCATCCCACAATACCGTCGAAACAAGATTGGACTAGTAACGGTAAGCATATTGAACAACATCAACGCCCACAACTACTTTGTGTTCTACTCGTGCAAAGAATCTACGCAATAGACCTAGCTCATGATGCCACTGTTGGGGAACGTAGCAGAAATTCAAAATTTTCCTACGTGTCACCAAGATCTATCTATGGAGAAACCAGCAACGAGGGGAAGGAGAGTGCATCTACATACCCTTGTAGATCGCTAAGCGGAAGCGTTCAAGAGAATGGGGTTGAAGGAGTCGTACTCGTCGTGATCCAAATCACCGGAGATCCTAGTGCCGAACGGACGGCACCTCCGCGTTCAACACACGTACAACCCGGTGACGTCTCCCACGCCTTGATCCAGCAAGGAGAGAGGGAGAGGTTGAGGAAGACTCCATCCAGCAGCAGCACAACGGCGTGGTGGTGATGGAGGAGCGTGGCAATCCTGCAGGGCTTCGCCAAGCACCTGCGGGAGAGGAGGAGGTGTCACGGGAGGGAGGGAGGCGCCAGGGCTTCATGTATGGATGCCCTCCCTCCCCTCCACTATATATAGGGGCAAGGGAGAGGGGGGAGGTGCAGCCTTGCCCCTTCCTCCAAGGAAGGGGTGCGGCCAAGAGGGGGGAAGGAGTCCATCCTCCCCATGGCACCTCGGAGGTGCCTTCCCCCTTGAGGACTCTTCCCTCCCCAAGTTTCCTTGGCGCATGGGCCTCTTGGGGCTGGTGCCCTTGGCCCATATAGGCCATGGCGCACCCCCTATAGCCCATGTGGCCCCCCGGGGCAGGTGGACCCCCCCGGTGGACCCCCGGACCCCTTTCGGCACTCCCGGTACAATACCGATAAAGTGCGAAACTTTTCCGGCGACCAAAACAGGACTTCCCATATATAAATCTTTACCTCCGGACCATTCCGGAACTCCTCGTGACGTCCGGGATCTCATCCGGGACTCCGAACAACATTCCGTAACCACATACAAACTTCCTTTATAACCCTAGCATCATCGAACCTTAAGCGTGTAGACCCTACGGGTTCGGGAGACATGTAGACATGACCGAGACGTTCTCCGGTCAATAACCAACAGCGGGATCTGGATACCCATGTTGGCTCCCACATGTTCCACGATGATCTCATCGGATGAACCACGATGTCAAGGACTCAATCGATCCCGTATACAATTCCCTTTGTCTAACGGTATTGTACTTGCCCGAGATTCGATCGTCGGTATACCGATACCTTGTTCAATCTCGTTACCGGCAAGTCTCTTTACTCGTTCCGTAACACATCATCCCGTGATCAACCCCTTGGTCACATTGTGCACATTATGATGATGTCCTACCGAGTGGGCCCAGAGATACCTCTCCGTTTACACGGAGTGACAAATCCCAGTCTCGATTCGTGCCAACCCAACAGACACTTTCGGAGATACCTGTAATGCACCTTTATAGCCACCCAGTTACGTTGTGACGTTTGGTACACCCAAAGCATTCCTACGGTATCCGGGAGTTGCACAATCTCATGGTCTAAGGAAAAGATACTTGACATTAGAAAAGCTTTAGCATACGAACTACACGATCTTTGTGCTAGGCTTAGGATTGGGTCTTGTCCATCACATCATTCTCCTAATGATGTGATCCCGTTATCAACGACATCCAATGTCCATAGCCAGGAAACCATGACTATCTGTTGATCACAACGAGCTAGTCAACTGAGGCTCACTAGGGAAATATTGTGGTCTATGTATTCACACATGTATTATGATTTCTGGATAATACAGTTATAGCATGAATAAAAGACTATTATCATGAACAAAGAAATATAATAATAAGACTTTTATTATTGCCTCTAGGGCATATTTCCAACAGGTCCCAACCGGAAACACCCATGCCCCCTGACCAGATGATGGGCTTTAATCCAGGGCCATGGAACCCTGATCCCGGCCTCTCCACTTGGTGTGTACCAGGAAAACGATTTGCAACTTACTATGCCATATTCCTTTCGAAAAACATGTGATAGTATAGGATGGAATGAAAGGGAAAGTGAATTGTGTCATGACGACACGGAAGTCAAATAATCTTGCATAAGACTGGCATGTCACAACATTGCCATCTTACCCATCCTCATACCAACACATGGCTTTGCAAATATGTATCCAACAACATAATGCTTTCCGAAACTTATTTTCCGATTGCGTGCATGAGATATATCATGCAAAGTGATGTTCATAAACATGCCATGACTATACAAAAATGCAAACATGCAACAACACTCATCATATCAAGAGTTCAAACATCCTTTCCTGGTTCGGAGTAGTCGGAGTCTAACTGTGCGAAGTTTTCCGCTCCGTCACCTCCTCCGGTGTCTACGGTATAAAGAAAATACGCACGCAACGTAAATATCGTGAGTGTACAGAAAAGTGTTCCAAATATTTTTTAAATAAATATGATAAAAAACTAGACAAAACTCCAAAGAGAACAGAAAAAGAATCACTCAAAAATTCCCTTCTGTTAAAAAGTTATAAGTGTTTTAACCCAAGGACTCATCTGTAATGAAACAGAAAACTTCCAGGGGGTTCTGTGGAAAAATACAGATAACGTTTCGTTTAAAAGAAATGGCTATGAGGCTGACAGGCGGGCCCCACCTGTCGGGTTTGAAAGTTCAAACAGAGGAACAGAGCGCGACGGCACCCGAGAGGTGCGGTGGTCGCCGGCGGCGATCCACGGCGAGGCAAGGTGATCGGGGTTTACCTCCGTGATCAGTGCACCGTTCCACGTCTGTGGGTGGTGGTGGTGGTCGCCGGCGAGTACTGTGTCGACGGCGGCCCTAGCTCCGGCGGACGGCGGTTCGGGCAGTCAAGGGTCTCGTCGTAGAGTGCTGCGGAGATGAAATTGAGGAGGGGGTTAGACTTGCGGTAGCCTGAGGGGGTAGTTGACGTGATTAGGGCGCCGGAGATGGCCTCACCGGAGTGAATCGTGGTGGAGGCCGAGGCGGAACGGGGCGGACGGAGCTGGGGAAGAGGACCTCCTCGAGGTTCCCCTGGTGGTCTGGCAGGGTGCTCATGAGGTGCAAAAGGGGTGTGTGCTTGAGGGCGAGCTCGGGAGCCCTTTATATAGGCGGTCTGACGTGGTGGCCGAGAACGGGGTTCTCCGGCGAAGTCTTACGGCGGTGCAGAGCATTTGTCGGGGTGGTTTAGGGGTTGAGCGCCGTCGTGTGGGTCCACTGACTCCACTTTGGTGCTAAGAGCGTCGGGATATGGGGGTTTAGGGGGTGCTCGACGGAATGGGGCGGCGCGGGCCCGTCGGCGGTAGGGAGCGCGCTCTGCGCGTGCCGCGCCACGGCGACGGTGCTGCATGCGTGCGCTAGCAAGGAGGTGGCCACGCGGAGCCACCAGGTCACTTGGGCGGCGCCGAACGGCATTGAGCCACCGTTCTGCTTCCTGTCGGCCGCTACGGCGTTACGGCCGCCGCAGGACACGCCGGCGCAGGCGGGCTAGGGCGCCACCGACACCAGGAAGGCGCCAAGTGCGCGTGCAGGGTGCTGTCCAGGGGGAAGGGCCATGCGCAATGCGCCAGAGCGCACTGTCGACGCGTGACTGAATTCTAACGAAGGAAACGATACTGAATGTCTGAATTTTTCTGAATATGGCTAGAACAGTGCATTCAAGGTGTTCGACAGAATGATCCTGGTATGTAGGGATTTTTCCTTGAGCTGGTTTTTGGTGGAGGGGACTCTCATTGAACCTAGAGGCTGCCTGAATATTTGTGGAATTTTTGGAGAGGTGTAGATATGAATTTCACCAAATTTGGCAAATCTGGTCCAAACTTGCAGTGGGTGAAATTTGAAAAATTTGAACAGGAGAAGAGTGGATCAAGATGGTTCTAGGTTGTGGGTACAAAGGACTATCCAGTGGTGTTGAGTTGAGGTCAAAAATCAAAAGCATTAGAGCACTTGCTTTGAAATTCACCTAGGCTCAAGAATATAGACAAAATTATTTTGGGAGGAGAAATAGTTGGAATAAAATCCAAAAATGGATTTTATTAGTTTTGACAGAATGTTTGGGTTGAACTAAAGTGGGAGGAAAGGTTTTTGGGAATATTTCACCATATGAGGCACGGTGAAATTTTGAAGGGATCAAAACCACAAAGAGCCCAAACTAAAAGGGGTTTTCATTTTTAAAAGAAACCAAATCCAAGAAAAGGATTTTTGAGAGGGAAAACTTAGAAGATGGTTTTTAGGAAGGGTTTAAATGACCTTCTTTCAAACCAAGCAAGGTTCTTTCTGAAAACAAAAAAATCACAAAAAAACATTTTTGGAGTGTCACAGCACCTACCCCCTTAGGAAAAATCTCGTCTCCGAGATTTCAGCTGATCCTTAAACAGGTGTGGGTGCTCTGTCCGAAGAAAATCTTCGCTCTCCCAAGTCGCTTCATTCTCGGTGTGATTGCTCCATTGAACTCTGAAAAACTTAATGGTTTTCTGTCGGGTCCTCCTCTCAGATTCTCCCAATATTTTTATCGGGCGTTCCCGGTACGTGAGGTCTGGTTGCACGTCAACATACTCATGTGAAACTTGCTTCTCTGGGTTGCTTATGTATTTTCTCAACTGCGAGATGTGAAACACGTTGTGGATGCCGGACAAGTCTCCGGGCAGATCCAGCTGGTAGGCTACCTTGCCCTGTCGGGCCACTATATGAAATGGTCCTATCAATCTTGGTGCTAGTTTCCCCTTAATCTTGAATCGTTGCAGACCCTTCATAGGAGAAAATCTCAGGTATACCAATTCTCCGGGTTCAAAACTGATTTCCCGATGCCTTCGGTCGTAATAACTCTTTTGCCGACTTTGAGCTATTTTGAGTCGTTCTCTAATCGTCTTAACTTCCTCCTCGGCCTCCTTGAGCATATCTGGGCCAAAGATGTGGCTATCTCCGGTCTCTGACAAATTTAGCGGGGTACAACATCTTCTCCCATATAGTGCTTCAAAGGGTGCCATTTGTAAGCTGGCTTGATAGCTGTTGTTGTATGCGAACTCTGCATATGGCAAACTTTCTTCCGAACTGTTCCCGTAGGTGAGGACACAGGCTCTTAGCATGTCTTCTAAGATTTGGTTTACACGTTCCATTTGTCCATCAGTCTGGGGATGGTATGCGGTACTGAAGGCTAGTTGGGTCCCCAGTGCCTGCTGTAGGTGATCCCAGAATACAGAGACGAACTGTGTGCCTCTATCGGAGATAATAGTCTTAGGGACTCCATGTAGGCAAACGATACGAGCAAGATAAAGTCTGGCTAGTCTCTGAGTGGTGTAAGTTGTTTTTACTGGAATAAAATGTGCCACCTTGGTTAATCTGTCGGTTATGACCCATATGGCATTGTTTCCGTGTTGTGACCGTGGCAGTCCAACAATAAAGTCCATTCCAATTTCATCCCATTTCCACTCGGGTATCTTATTTGGCTGTAACAGTCCAGCTGGTTTCTGGTGCTCGGCCTTGATACGTTGACAAGAGTCACAGCATGCAATGAACGTGGCTATATCTCTCTTCATACCGTGCCACCAAAAATTTTCCTGAAGGTCTTTGTACATTTTTGTCCCTCCAGGATGGATTGAATACGGAGCTGTGTGACTTTCAGTTAATATCTGCTGTTTGAGGCCCTTGACATTTGGTACGCATAGCCTTTCTTCGTACCACAATATTCCTTGCTCATCTATGTTGAATTCTGAGGCTCTTCCCAAACTCACTTTTCTTTTTATGCCCTCAATGCTGGGGTGTCCGTGCTGGGCTTCCTTGATACTTTCCATTAGGGTAGGCTGTAGTTCGATATTTGATACACTGCCTTCGGTGGCCATTATGAGATTGAGTCAGGCAAATTCCTGTTGAAATTCCGGCCTCAATCTTGGTATACTGTCGTCTTCCATGCTGGGATTGCGACTGAGTGCATCTGCCACAACGTTTGCTTTTCCAGGATGATAGTGGATTCCAACATCATAATCCTTCACCAATTCTAACCAGCGTCGTTACCGTAGATTTAACTCTGGCTGTGTGAAAATATACTTAAGACTCTTATGGTCGTTGCCGTAATCCTTCACCAATTCTAACCAGCGTCGTCGCAACGATTCCCAAGTAGGAAGTGTCTCCATTCCTTGAGTGCATGGATGACTGCTGCTAATTCCAAGTCATGAGCGGGATAATTTTCCTCATGCTTGCGTAGTTGTCTGGAGACATATGCAACTACCTTGCCTTCTTGCATCAATACGCATCCGAGGCCTTTCCGGGATGCGTCACAATATACCTCAAAGTTCTTGTGTATATCTGGCACAATTAGTACTGGTGCCGTTGTTAATTTTCTCTTTCGCTCTTGGAAGCTTTTCTCACATGCTTCGGTCCATTCAAATTTCTTGCCTTTCTTGACCAATTGTGTCATGGGCTTTGCTATAGTGGATAATCCTTCAATAAATCTCCGATAATAGCCTGCCATTCCCAAGAAACTCCGTATGTCCGTTACGTTAGCTGGCAGCTTCCAGCCAATTACGGCCTTGACTTTTTCCGGATCTACTGCAATACCCTCTTGGGTTAGCACGTGGCCCAGAAAACCCACCTGCCTTAGCCAAAATTCACATTTGCTGAACTTGGCGTACAGTTGATGTTTCCTGAGTTCTCCGAGTACAATCCTGAGATGTTCAGCGTGCTCTTCTGGTGTTTTGGAATATATCAGAATATCATCGATGAACACCACAACCAACTTGTCCATATACTTCATGAACAATTTGTTCATGAGGTGAACAAAATATGCGGGGGCTTTGGTCAGTCCGAATGGCATTATGGTGAACTCATACAACCCATATTTGGAGGTAAATGCGGTCTTGGGAATATCTTCTGTTCGTACTTTTAACTGGTGGTATCCTGATCTCAAATCAATTTTTGAGAAGACTTTGGCCTGGGCGAGCTGATCGAATAAATCATTTATTCGGGGCATTGGGTATTTGTTCTTGATTGTGACCATGTTGAGAGCTCGATAATCAATACACAATCTCATTGTTCCATCCTTCTTCTTTGCAAATAAAATTGGAGAACCCCAAGGTGAGGAGCTGGCTTGTATGTATCCTTTCTCCAATAATTCCTTTATTTGCTTCTTCAACTCTACTAATTCGGATGGTACCATTCTGTAAGGTTTCTTGTAAATAGGAGTGGTCCCGGGTGCTAGCTCAATGCTTAATTCTATCTCTCGGTCTGGTGGCATGCCTGCTAGTTCTTCTGGAAATACGTCTGGAAGTTCACATACCACTGGAACCTTGTTCAGTTCAGAAACATCCACCTTGTTTAATCTAGGTTGCCGAGGTATTTGTCTCTCTTTGTCTGAAACTTTTATTATCTTCCCTTGATGGTGGGTGAGAATCACGGTACGGTTGAAGCAGTCAATAAAACCTTTGTTGGTGGTCAACCAATCCATTCCTAGGATGACATCCAGTCCTTTGCTTTCCAGTACGATAAGGTTGGCGTAAAATTTCAATCCTTCAAATTCAATAACCACACCTTGATAGTAACTCTGGGTCACTTGCTTAATTCCAGGGGACTTGATGACCATTGATTTTTCCAAGGGAAGCATCAAAAAATCATTTTGCAAAGCAAAACTTTTCGAAACGAACGAGTGAGAAGCTCCAAAATCAAACAAAACCATGGCAGGTATTGTGTTGATGGGGTACGTACCGAGTATGATATCTGGGGCGTTCTGTGCTTCCTCTCGGGTCACGTGGTTCAAGTGACCTTTACAGTGGTTGTTGTTGGGGTTGAAATTGCTTCGTTTTGGTGCTGAATTATTTCCACCGTTATTGGGCTTCGGGTTTAAGTTCCTTGGCTTGGGACACTGCTTGGCATAGTGCCCTTCTTCTCCACAAGCATAATAGGTAACGCCTGGGCGATAGGTGAACTCTTTGTCTCTTGCATGGAAATTCTTGGTTGGACGTGAATTATTCACCGTGGTTTTGTGTGAATCTCCCTTCTGAAATTCCTTCTTGCTTCTGTGATTGCGAGAAAAATTAGTCTGGTCCCTTTTCCGTTTGCGGATATCTTCCAGGCTACGTCGCTCATTTTCCAGGGTAATGGCCTTATCCACCAGTGTTTTAAAATCAGGAAAGGTGTGCACAACTAGCTGGCACTTAAGGGCGGGTGCCAGGCCTTCCAAGAATTTTTCCATCTTCTTGCTCTCGGTCATGCGTTCTTCATTGGCGTAGCAAGAGAGCAGTGTGAATTGGTTGTTGTATTCTGACACTGTCATGGCTCTTTGCTTGAGTTCATCAAATTCCTTCTTCTTGATTCTCATGACGCTCTTAGGAATATGTGCCCCACGAAAACCTTCTTTGAAATTTTCCTAGGTGATTTCGTCTTTGTTGGGGTGCATGTGCAGGAAGTTTTCCCACCACGATGCAGCTGCACCTGTGAGATAATGTGGTGCATACAGTACTTTTTCACGGTCTGAACACTGTGCGATAATTAATTTTCTCTCCATGTCTCGAAGCCAGTCCTCGGCCTCAAGAGGCTTGTCAGTATGAGAAAATGTTGGAGGACGTGTCTTTTGTAACTCAGATAATTTGGATTGCGATTGATACTGACCACAGTTACTTCCCATATTGATGAATTGGTTCATCATTTCCTGGTGTTGCTGCTGACTCTGTTCATACAAACGACAAACTTGCGTAAAAGCTGTTTCACTGTCCTGTTGACTTGTCTGACCCTGAGTGAAATTCTGGTTCTGCGGTGTGCCATAATTTTCTTCTGGCTGAGTTGGTATGGAGCGCGTCCAAGGACGAGACATCTTTCACTCTGGGGATATAATTTATGTGAACTTGTAAGACAAGAAAGAGAGTCGCAAAAGTCAATAAAATCACACACAAAGAACATTTTTAAACTCCACGGTAATTTTAGAAAACACACCATTGCGCGCGGAGAAGGACTAGCGCGTATCTTACATGCGGGCATAATTATACATTACATCACTCAGGATATGCGTACATAATCCTGACATGTTATTTAACTAGTGCACTCCTCCAGATCCTACATGATGTGCAAACAGGCTACTTCTCACAACCTAAAGTACATAAAACATATTGCACAAGTTGATACATCGCATGGCGTCTATGCGTACTTAGTCGGAGATGGTGAGGATCTCCCTTGGCCTGCCGAGGGTGAGACTTAGAGACGCTGGGGAATCAACCTCTTCCTCGCCAATAGGTTCCAGATGAGAAACGTTGTGCTGCGCTGATGGAGCAGGTGCCTTAGGCGGAATAATGCGAATATGAGTGGGTGGAATAGGTGGGGTAGCACGAATGGGAGTGGGTGCAACAAGTGGTGCAGAGCGGACGGGAGTGGGTGCAACAGCCTGGTTAAATGCCTCTCTGGTAGGCAGATGACGAGCAGTGGCGAGTATGGTAGGTGAGTGAGAGGCTGTGGATGACACAAAAGTCAGTGGTGGAGCGGTGTGCAGGAGTTCCCTCCTGTTAGCAGCACAACCATGAACTGAGTCCATACGTGCAGATACGAGGTCGTCCACCATGCAGTCGAATGCAGTCTCCAAGGCTCGGAGGTACTCGACAAGCATCTCAAAGGCTTCGTCACGCTCTCCTCTGGGGCAAGAGAAAGAGTAGTCACATGGCATGGAAGGTAGCGGTAGCGACGGGTCTTCATTGCCGGAAGAACATCCCGAAGACGGGCTATCGTCTCGCGGGCAGCCATCTGCATAGCATGCCTTTCTGTAGGCATGGCTCTCCCCACGAATCGGAGACGCCGTACTTCAGCATGGCCTCCCCTGAATTGCACCACGGCCTGGTGCATAGTCAGACTGTCGTTGATCTTGTGTGGATAAAGCGTGAAGACTGGGCGCACGGATGGCCCCATCACGACCTGAACGATGAAGGAGAGGAATTTGACGAACCCCTCAGGCACGTTGGCGAACATCTGAGACTCGCAGTCATTGCCGGCCATCTACATAAGTAGGCAAAAATTCTGAGTGGTCAGATCATAAATTTTATGGTGACTGTCAGAAAATGACTACATTTGTAAAAACATGAATAGCTCTATCATGCTAATAACCAATTAGCGATCGCACCTAGTGGCTTCCTACAGTCAGCCTGGCTCTGGTTACCAAGTCTGTCACGACCGGTTTTTCAATAAAAATATTTATTGAGAAAACCGATCTTTAAATCCAGTATAGGAAAAGTCATCCTTTCTGGTAGACAAAACTTGATAAACAGAGAACTAGTAGCATCAAATATATTACAGGGTTGAGCTGAAGCTGCTCAACAATTTATTACAGACTCGCCAATACATTACGTATGGGCGGTTATGTCACAGGGATGGGGTGGCATGCTACTAGCTAGAGGGAAAAGTGGCGGTGGATAACTTGACTTCTACTGGCGGCACATCGAGCGTTGAAGTGAGGCTCGATGAAATTATTCGGGGTTGCGGAAGTGGATAATACAATGACCAAGACAGGATCGCACGGGACTGACTGGGACTCCTCTAGGCGTCGGACTTGCTATCAAACTCTTCATCCATGAGATCGCCTTCGTCAGCATCTGGCCAAATCAACAAGCTAGGTGAGTACTTGAAAGTACTCGCAAGATAGTTCGGACAAAAGATATAATCAATGAATGCATGAATGCGTCATGAATAAAGGATGATGCTCATATGAGAATGGTAAGATTTGCAGGACTTGGTAAATAAAATAAATAGCTGAAAAACCGATCGGGTGTCTGGAGCGACGCCTTGAAAGGTAAATAAATAAAATGCATGCCGCAGTCGGGCGTCTAAGCGACACCACATAAAGGGCTTAAAATAAATGCCACAGTCGGACGTCTGAGTGACATCACAGACAGGGCTTATAACAAAAGTAAATAACAGGTATGCCATCGTCGGACGTCTGAGCGACATCACCGACAGGACTTATAACAAAAGTAAATAACAGGTATGTCACCGTCGGACGTCTGAGCGACATCACAGATAGGGCTTGTAACAAAAGTAAATAACAGGTATGCCACCGTCGGACGTCTGAGCGACATCACAGACAGGGCTTATAACAAAAGTAAATAACAGGTATGCCACCGTCGGACGTCTGAGCGACATCACAGACAGGGCTTATAACAAAAGTAAATAACAGGTATGCCACCGTTGGACGTCTGAGCGACATCATAGACAGGGCTTATAACAAAAGTAAATAACAGGTATGCCACCGTCGGACGTCTGAGCGACATCACAGACAGGGCTTTGCAATAAATGTAAATTACGAGATTAGTCCATCCACAAGAATAATCTTTTAACCGGATTTATTTCACATAAATCCCACCGGAGTTTTTGTCATTGAGGCTGAATACCTGATTAGATAAGATAATTATAGTACTCAAACAAAGTACAAGATAATTGAAAGATTGTGACTCTGCAGAGTGTGGAAGAACTGAACACAGCCAACGGATTTCCGTAGTCACGAAGGACTAGTTCCGTTTATGGTATTTCAGTAGAAACATATTTAACTAGTACACACCCATTTCACCTCACGTTGCCAGGAATCACCCTGGCCAACGTCCAAGAAAAACTTTGAGACAGGGAGGCCACAACCTTGAATAGCATGGGATCAAATTTCTATACGCGCGCTCTAAGGGGTGCCCCCCTCTCGGTCCCAACCGGAAACACCCATGCCCCCTGATCGGATGACGGGCTTTAATCCAGGGCCATGGAACCCTCATCCCGGCCTCTCCACTTGGTGTGTACCAGGAAAACGATTTGCAACTTACTATGCCATATTCCTTTCGGAAAACATGTGACAGTATAGGATGGAATGAAAGGGAAAGTGAATTGTGTCATGACGACACGGAAGTCAAATAATCTAGCATAAGACTGGTATGTCACAACACTGCCATCTTACCCATCCTCATACCAACACATGGCTTTGCAAATATGTATCCAACAGCATAATGCTTTCCGAAACTTATTTTCCGATTGCGTGCATGAGATATATCATGCAAAGTGATGTTCATAAACATGCCATGACTATACAAAAATGCAAACATGCAACAACACTCATCATATCAAGAGTTCAAACATGCTTGCCTGGTTCGGAGTAGTCGGAGTCTAACTGTGCGAAGTTTGCCGCTCCGTCACCTCCTCCGGTATCTACGGTATAAAGAAAATACACACGCAACGTAAATACCATGAGTGTACAGAAAAGTATTCCAATTTTTTTTCAAATAAATATGATAAAAAACTAGACAAAAATCCAAAGAGAACAGAAAAAGAATCACTCAAAAATTCCCTTCTGTTAAAAAGTTATAAGTGTTTTAACCCAAGGACTCATCTGTAATGAAATAGAAAACTTCCAGGGGGTTCTGTGAAAAAATACAGATAACGTTTCGTTTAAAAGAAACGGCTGTGAGGCTGATAGGCGGGCCCCACCTGTCGGGTTTGAAAGTTCAAACAGAGGAACAGAGCGCGACGGCGCCCGAGAGGTGCGGTGGTCGCCGGCGGGGATCCACGGCGAGGCAAGGTGATCAGGGTTTACCTCCGTGATCAGTGCACCGTTCCGCGTCTGTGGGTGGTGGTGGTGGTCGCCGGCGAGTACTGTGTCGACGGCGGCCCTAGCTCCGGTGGACGGCGGTTCGGGCGATCGAGGGTCTCGTCGTAGAGTGCTGCGGAGATGAAATTGAGGAGGGGGTTAGACTTGCGGTAGCCTGAGGGGGTAGTTGACGTGATTACGGCGCCGGAGATGGCCTCACTGGAGTGAATTGTGGTGGAGGTCAAGGCGGAACGGGGCGGCCGGAGCTGGGGAAGAGGACCTCCTCGAGGTTCCCCTGGTGGCCTGGCAGGGTGCTGGTGAGGTGCAAAAGGGGTGTGTGCTCGAGGGCGAGCTCGGGAGCCCTTTATATAGGCGGTCCAAGGCGGTGGACGAGAACGGGGTTCTCCGGCGAAGTCTTACGGCGGTGCAGAGCATTGGTCGGGGTGGTTTAGGGGTTGAGCCGCGTCGTGTTGGTCCACTGACTCCACTTTGGTGCTAAGCGCGTCGGGATATGGGGGTTTAGGGGGTGCTCGACGGAACGGGGCGGCGCGGGCCCGTCGACGGCAGGGAGCACGCTCTGCGCGTGCCGCGCCACGGCGGCGGTGCTGCATGCGTGCGCTGGCAAGGAGGTGGCCACGCGGAGCCACCAGGTCGCTTGGGCGGCGCCGAACGGCGTTGAGCCGCCGTTCTGCTTCCTGTCGGCCTCTATGGCGTTACGGCCGCCGCAGGACACGCCGGCGCAGGCAGGCCAGGGCGCCACCGACACCAGGAAGGCGCCAGGTGCGTGTGCGGGGTGCTGTCCAGTGGGAAGGGCCATGTGCAATGCGCCAGAGCGCACTATCGACGCGTGACTGAATTCTGACGAAGGAAACGACACTGAATGTCTGAATTTTTCTGAATATGGCTAGAACAGTGCATTCAAGGTGTTCGACAGAATGATCCTGGTATGTAGGGATTTTTCCTTGAGCTGGTTTTTGGTGGAGGGGCCTCTCATTGCACCTAGAGGCTGCCTGAATATTTGTGGAATTTTTGGAGAGGTGTAGATATGAATTTCACCACATTTGGTAAATCTGGTCCAAACTTGCAGTGGGTGAAATTTGAAAAATTTGAACATGAGAAGAGTGGATCAAGATGGTTCTGGGTTGTGGGTACAACGGACTATCCAGTGGTGTTGAGTTGAGGTCAAAAATCAAAAGCATTAGAGCACTTGCTTTGAAATCCACCTAGGCTCAAGAATATAGGCAGAATTATTTTGGGAGGAGAAATAGTTGGAATAAAATCCAAAAATGGATTTTTTAGTTTTTACAGAATGTTTGGGTTGAACTAAAGTGGGAGGAAAGGTTTTTGGAAAAATTTCACCATAGGAGGCACGGTGAAATTTTGAAGGGATCAAAACCACAAAGAGCCCAAACTAAAAGGGGTTTTCATTTTTAAAAGAAACCAAATCCAAGAAAAGGATTTTTGAGAGGGAAAACTTAGAAGATGGTTTTTAGGAAGGGTTTAAATGACCTTCTTTCAAACCAAGCAAGGTTCTTTCTGAAAACCAAAAAAATGACCAAATTTTTTTTTTTGGAGTGTCACACTGGGTTTGCTCCGTATGAGAAGCGTATCACCGAGCCTCTCCATATCCCTCTCATCTTCCTTTGCTTGCTATTGCTGCTCCGAATTATAGATGTTTGCAAAGAGATGTCCCTGTTTCCTCAGTACTATGCACTACTATATTTATGTGGTTGTCTTTGTTTGCATCTTATTTTGAAACCAAGTGAGACACCTCCATCCCCTACATCTTGACGATCCCTCTAGTAGTGTATATTTGAGTTGCTCTCACTACCTCCTGCCCGTAGATTTGTAGTTGCCTTTGTTGCCTGCTCATTTAATTAATTAAAACTGCATGTGATAGTGCTGCTTGGGACAGTGCTGCTGCTGTTTGGATGCTTCTACTGCTAGCTGCTTGCTTGAATAGGCGTGCACTTGTGCTAGTGGTGGTGCTTCTTGGGCTGCTACTGCTCATTCTTCTGCTACTAACAAAATTGAATATAATCATTCTTGTTGGATCGTGCAAATATGTATGTGCTGCCAATTCTTGTGCTGCTAACACATTCTTGTGATGCTCATATTTCTTGTAAAGCTCATTCTTGTGATGCTTAAGCTGTTGATTGCCTAATTTTATTCATCTTCTCCAGAATAAATTCATTTGATTTCCTGCTACATCTCCACTTAAATACTCATAATGCTACTATCTAGGTTTTGTTCAATTGGACTGACTATATATCTCTTGTTAAAATTGTAGTCTTGATCTTTTGTTTAAACCTGAGACATCATGCATAACTAGCTCTTCCTTTTTCAGTCTAAACCTGAGACCTCTTTTGTTCTATATTCAGATCTGGCTGATGGCCATAGTGCTATTTTGCAGTGCTTGATAAACCTGAGACTTCTTTTTATTGTAATATTGAAGTTGTTTGGTTCTGGCCTCAGAAGTAATTTTGGTGGCCTTTATGTCCATTCTTTTACAGGAGCTCCAGGCCTATTTTTTTGGAGTGTGAAGCCGTGAAGCCAAGTGTGAAGCTATGAAGCCAAGTGTGAAGCAGTACTTAGCAAAGAGTTTTTGGTTCTGTACTTAGCAAAGAGTTTTTGGTTCTAAAGTGTGAAGCCAAGTGTAAATTGTAATATTGTAAAAGTCTAATGTAGTGTTAATGAATTATATATGTTCTGTCCTATTTGAAATAATGATTTTGTATGTTGAAAAGATGTGAAATGGAATCTTGACCAGTGGGACCCAGTTATGAATATAATCTGAGCAATTTTGAAATTTCTGACATGTGTGACTGATGTATGGCATTATGATTAGTGGGACCAGCGCCAAAATATAATTATTGAAATAGAAAATAAATGATTGTATGAAGGCCAAGGCCAAAAAATAAAGAAGCTGAAATATTGGGCTTGGCCCATGTAGCCCACAAGAATTAACTTGGAAAAAAGCTCGAATTGTTCGGCTAGGCCCATGTAGAAAACCGAATTGGACCGGGCTGAATCTTGTGCCACATCAGCTTGCCACGCTGGATGCCTACGTGGCCTGGGGAGGTTGCTAGTGACCAAAACGCCACAGTGGACATATTTTGGTCATAAACGTCTTCGACCATTCCAGAAGAAGGGTTGCTATAGTCAGTTTACGACCGCCAACTTTTGACCTTCTCTTTTTGGTCACAAAAAGGTCGCAAATGAAAAACCATGACCTTTCAGTGACCAGTAGTGGTGGTCACAAGTTGACATATTTCTTGTAGTGAGGGTGAACTACTCCCTCCTCGTCATGGAGAGTGCCGGGATGATGAAGATGGCCACCGGTGATGGGTTCCCCCTCCGGCAAGGTGCCGGAACGGGCTCCCAAGAGGTTTTTGGTGGCTACAGAGGCTTGCGGCGGTGGAACTCCCGATCTATCTTCTGTTCTGGAAGTTTTAGGGTACGACGATATATATGGGTCCAGGAAGTACGTCGGAGGAGCCACGGGGGCCTCACGAGGCAGGGGAGCGCGCCCTAGGGGGGTGGGCGCGCCCCCACCCTCATGGGTAGCCCGTATCTCCCCTGACGTGCACTCCAAGTTCCCTGGGTTGCTTTCCTTCCAAAAATAACTTCTCTAGTTGATTTTGTTCCTTTTTGACTCCGTCTGATATTCCTTTTCCTCGAAACACTGAAATAGGCATAAAACAACAAATCTGGGCTGGGCCTCCGGTTAATAGGTTAGTTCCAAAAATAATATAAAAATGGAAAATAAAGCCCAATATTGCCTAAAACAGTAGATAATATAGCATGGAGCAATCAAAAATTATAGATATGTTGGAGACGTATCAGCCAACACGTGCCCTGGCCCGCCCAACCTAGCAGGATTTTCGTAGTTGTACATCCAGTTTTGAGGCATGGAACGTCAACGCATGGGTAATTTCTATAGCCTGGCTAGATTGGCACGTCCAACGTTTTGCTTCAAGCTCCGCCACTGCTAGGCAACACTCCTTCCCTAAGCTATGTGTCGTGGCGGATGGGCCGTGTTGTACTCCCAATTCCCGGGCGTGTGGGGGTGCGACGCGAACATGGCAGGCCTTTTGCTTTTACTAGCAATGTGCCCGTGCGTTGTGACGGATCCAAAGTAGTAGAATAGTAGTATTTGTTCACAAACTTGAAAGAAATCACTATTGTTTTGATATACTCCTAATATATTACTCCCTCCATACCTAAATATTTGTCTTTTTTGAGATTTCAAATGGACTATCACATACGGATTATATAGACATATTCTAGTGTTTCTAGCAAGATGCCCGCGCGTTGCACAAAGTTGATGGAAAAGGTAAGCACAACTTATGAATTGACGGATGGAGTACTAGTTAGAGGGATGCATATAATTAAGCAAAGGGATCGCACATGTCGGTATTGACTAGAACGAGAATGCAACAGCACAATAAGAATTAAGGCCACGATGATGTGATCGCAGTGGTGGTTACAGAAGGCAAGAAGAAAGATGGATCCACGAACGTACGACCTCCTCCTCCTCAACTTAGTGTGCCGGGCCACCGACCGGCGGCTAAGGAGTGGTGGCTTTTGTGGCGAGGTCGAGGTGCTTCTCAACAAAGGCATCCAAGGCTTCCAGCCGGTTGAGGAAGGCCAACATCGTAGCGTCCTCACTGGCCTTGTAGATACCTATGTACACAATTTGCTCGTACGCGTGGATGTGTAGGTCGACGAATTCTTGTAGGGCGAGGCGCCCTGCGGCGAGCGCGACCTCCAGGTGGACATTCTTCGTGGCATCGGCGGGCAGTCGCAGGGCCACCAGTGCTTGAAAGAGGTTCTGGCCATGGAGGCCGATTAGGGTGGCAGGCAATGAGGAGCCCAGGCGCGCGGGCTGGAGGAGTACGGTGATGTCGTCCGCGAGCTTCTTGAGGACGGTGAACTTGTTGCTGGTGGCAACGATCATCTGGTCTAACTGAGAGTCGTAGTTGGCGTCGATGGCGGCCATCCACCAGCCGGTCTCAAACACCATCTGGAGACGATCCTCGGCGCGATGCCGCAGGCCGGCGTCGTGGACCATCTGGCGCAGCCGCTGGCTGCTCATGTGCATTGCCGCCATGGGTCTAGAGCGAGCTCTTTTGCGCTTAGTGTAGGTGCTTAGGCAAGTGCTTAGGTGCGTACGATGTGGTAGATGCATTGGAATGGAGGAGGGGCCCCTTTATATGAGGGCAATGAGGGCAAACTGCGTTGCATTCACATCGTGCAGCCTCTTTTCCCGGACCTCCTCCCATTACTTCCCTCATGCATTAATTGAAGGAGGATGCATTGGCCGTTCAATATATCAGGAACCGCTACTCCCTCCCTCGTCTGCATTAAAGGCGTATCGGGAACTGCGCTGCCCGCTGTCAAATCGAATACTCCCTCCGTCTAGGTGAGTATTAAGTCATCTTACGAAAACCAGATACTAGTAAACACATAGGCGTGGTGCATTAACTCTCACGTTGTTTCTTATTTTTTGACATAAATAGAGGAATCAACCAAGAAGAGATGTGGGGCTTGTATGCTTTTAATGACTTGAGACTATCAAACATGACATGCAGTGGTCAGTTTGTTGCACAAGAACAAATACAACCCACGTCAGCACACACGCATCTTATAGCATCACATCCAATGGTTATAAAAGATGAATGAGACCAAATTATATCTCATCTAGATGAGTTCTAGCAAAACTGTATAAATAATACTTAGTACTCCTGCGCCATGTATCATATAAGTATCATGTAGTACATTATTTATTGCCATGCATGACACATAGTTCACGAGCGCTCTCTATATGTACCACCTTTTTTTAATTTCACGTTTTGCTCCATGGCGCAATCCATCGCTAATACTACTGTACAAAAGTGGAGTATATACATTTTTTAAAAGGCTAGAGGGCGGGGTAGTCTAGCTCGGTCGGTTTCACAAGAGGCGAGGGCCTTTGTGATTTGACGGCTCATTAATGCTCTCAAATCAAATAGTACTTCACCGCCCGCTGCACGCCTGGCGCCTCCATTAAACCCCTCCGTTAAACCCGCATGCAAATCGAGAATCCTACTCCGGCCACACGTCCGTTCATGAGCGGGCCGGAATTAAACGCAACACCGGCCGAGCTCCTCCCGTCAGCCCTCAGTTTAAACGAGGCCAGACGCCGGGCAAGCTCCTACCGTCCACCCTTTATTTACACGAGGCCAGACAGACAGCGGGCAAGAATCGCACCCCTCCGCCACTCCCCCATCTCCTCCTTCACCATTTTCTCCACCCTTCCGATGGCTTTTGATGATCCGTTCTCCGGCATATTACCCGGCTGGGTGGCCCGCCGAGCCCTCCGGATACGGGCGAGGCCGGTCGGTGCTTCACCAACCTCGCTTGGCCCGACGGAGCCAGTTGCCACCCCAAGCAGGCGTGTGGTTCAGCAATTCGCCGCTCCAGTTCAGCTCGATGAGGAGTGCCGATTTGCTCCATGCCGGCACGGCGGCGATCACGCCGGTATGGGCGCCGTCGCTGCCGCATCGTACCGCACCACCAGTGTCTGCGGTGGGCGCGCCTCCCGTGCCTGCGGCAGCGCCATGCAGGCAGAGACAGAAGCCGGGTGCATGGAGAGCGATGAGTCGGTGGCCAGCTTCTCCGTGTCCGCCGCCATCATTGAGGAGAAGTAGAACACAGGAGGCCGCCGCCACTTGGGACCCATGAAGGCCACCGCCGAGGCGATGACCACGGATTCAGGTGGTTTCTTTGCTGCTTTGTCTCTTCCGAGGACCTTCGTCGACCTCGCAAGTGTCTGACGGACATGAGGAAGACAAAGGGATCCGCGGGCGGCCACTTAGAACTAAAATAAGTCTAGATATATCCATTTCTAGGACAAGTATTTCCGGACGGAGGGAGTATTAATTATACAAGAGGGTCGAATTAGCACCTCTTAGTTCGTGTAAATGTAATGAAATCCATCATGTTTATATGAAGATCCGGCTTTTTAAACAAAATCCTTCATGCTTATATGAAATCAGTCTGTGTTTGCACAAATTTCATCTGGTTGGTTAGAGTTGTAAAAATGTATGTCGCTGGCGTTTGATGTCGTCCTCCGCGGAAGGAAGCGGGAGGAAATTTGTCGGCTGCCGTTCGAGATGCTCTTTATGCTGGAAATAATAGAGTGACATCCAATCCATTTGAGCTAATTGCCTGTATGATTGTCCCTCCATAAAAAGTTAATTGCATGTACAGTGTACACGTGACTTGCAGGGTGGCTACAGCTTTGTACAGAAAGTTAAAAAGAAACTAGTCCATCCTTAATATTTTAAGTACTCTGTGGGTTCCACTGTCAGTACAATAGCGAAAGAAGTATATATTAAATAAGTAGATTAATATATAATATACAAATCTAAAGTTAAAAGGCAGAATTCGAACTCATGTCATCGCGTTGCGAGCATCCGGCGGTAACCAGCCTAGCACATTTTTGTTGTAGACCATGCTGGAGATATATCTCCGTGTCTACTCTTATATATACTCCATTCGTTCCTAAATATTTTTCTTTTTCAGATTTCAAATGGACTACCACATATGGATGTGTATGTCGACATATTTTAGAGTGTAGATTCACTCATTTTTCTACGTATGTCTTTTCAGGAAGGGGTCAGATTTGTCCTTGATTTATTTATGAGGTATCCAAATGGCACTGCACCGCCAAGAAAAGAGGCTAACATCAAAATTATGGACTACTTTTTGAGTATGTTGGTAAGGTCCGGTCATAGTCACTTGTTGAAATCTCTAAAAAGACAAATACTCCCTCCGTCCGGAAATACTTGTCATCAAAAGGAAATGTATCTAGACGTATTTTAGTTTTAGATACATCTATTTTTATCCATTTCGATGACAAGAATTTTCGGACGGAGGGAGTAGAAAACAGAGTTGGTGATGATGGTGTGCGTGCCATCCTGCAATATAGGCCGTCGGATTTATATCTAATGGATAGGAAGGAAATTCTGGCAATTTTGCAAAAATATACCCACACGTCTCTCCACGTTCGCAAATAAGGCCTTCCCTCATTCAGCCTTTTCTCTCACAAGATAAACTACTCATACAAATGCATCTTAATGTTCTGTGCAACTCATGGGCAGCTAGCTAATTTCTTTTAAAATAGTTGCTGCGATAATTGGGTTGAAGTGATATATTTTATGTCTGTCCCGAATGATTTCAGATTCACTAGTAGTAACAAAGAAAAGGTTGCCTTGTTAATTAACAGAAAACGGGATGAAAACTATCACATGAGGCCGGTAAAAACAAGGCACACTGGGTTCAGCGTCATCGTCACTACAGTTGTGCGTGTGGTAGAAGTCTACATATCGAGGGGGCTACCAAGCGAGGCACCGAGACACAATGTTTGAGAGAGAAACCAATTGACAGATTATGATCAGATCGAGTTGTCACCCTTCTGCTGTCATTGTTGGGGGGGGAGAAAGACGTATCGAGAGTGCGCGGTAGGCACAGAGGCACAACTAGCGAGTGTGTATGTGTGTGTGTGTTTGAAAGAGGAGTCGATAGATTATTATCAAGATCGATGTGCCACCCTACTCCTTCAGTGCCGGGTAGTGTGTGTGTGTGTATGTTTGAGAGAGAATCCAGTCGATAGATTAGTATCAAGATCGAGGTGTCACCCTACTCCTTTGGTGCCGGGTAGTGTGTTTGTATGTTTGAGAGAGAAGCCAGTCGATAGATTAGTATCAAGATCGAGGTGTCACTCTACTCCTTCGGTGTTGGGAAGTGTGTGGGGGGGGGGGGGGCAGTGACACTCACATATCTCTACTCTTATAAAAAAACAGAGTTCATGATGATGGTGTTCCTGCCATCCTGCAATATAGGCCATCCGATTTATATCCGATGGACAGGAAGGAAAATATGGCAATTTTGCAAAAAGATACCCACACCCCTCACTACTGGAATCTAGCACTTTGCCATCTGCCATGGCAGATGGCAAAGGAATGGTCGGCGTATGGCAAAGACTTTGCCATCTGCCAGCAGATGGCAAACAGTTCATCTGAAACCCTGCCGGTAAAGGCTTCTTTGCCATCTGCTGGCTGATGGCAAAGAGCCTGTGGCTTTGACATCTGCTGGCAGATGGCAAAGCCTCTTAACGGGGTTAGCTCCGTTAGAGGCTAACGGCATACTTTGCCATCTGCCAGCAGATGGCAAAGGTTGCAGGCTCTTTGCCATCTGCCAGCAGATGGCAAAGGCTGAATGCTTTGCCGTCTTCCACCAGATGGCAAAGAGATTTGCCATCTGCTGTCAGATGGCAAAGAGCCCAAATAGGCCAGCCCAAATGTTACATGTAGATGACACGTGGCCTCTTTGCCATCTGCCAGCTGATGGCAAAGCCCTTTGGCATCTGCCAGCAGATGGCAAAGTGACTATATTGCCCCATTTAATTTTGTTTTTTCTTATATCAATTCATTTTCACAGAAATCAAACACAAATATATTTATATGACCAATATAGCATATTCAACACATATTACCAATAGTCATGAACACATATGTATCCAACACATGTTACCAATAGTAGCAAGTTTCATCCGTACATATACATAGTTTCATCAATATTACATAGTTTCATCCATAGGTAGCAAGTTTCACAAGGTCAAAACAAAAACTAAATACAAGCACTCCATCAACCCAAGCTTCCGT
Organism: Triticum aestivum; assembly: GCF_018294505.1. Taxonomy (NCBI): domain Eukaryota; kingdom Viridiplantae; phylum Streptophyta; class Magnoliopsida; order Poales; family Poaceae; genus Triticum; species Triticum aestivum. Next base: position 671,646,912 of record NC_057810.1, read on the forward strand.
GTTCTTAAGCAAATATGTAAAATGGGAAAGAAGAAAGTTAGAAGAAGAAGATTAGAAGAAGAAGATTATTATGATGCAACTAAAATGTGAAGATTACTATGATGCAACTTATATCTGTAAAATAGGTCATTTTGGAGCTAAGTATGGTTGTTATGTCATTTTTGAGCTAGCTAAGCATACAAAGTCATTTTGGTGTAAAACATGCTAAGGTCATTCTAGAGCTAAGTAAGTTTATTATGTCATTTTGGAGCTAGCTAAGCATGTGAAGTCATTTAGGAGCTAAACTATGTCATTTCTTAAGCATATTATGTCATTTTAGAGCTAGTTAAGCATATTAACTAATTTTGGAGGAAAAGATTCTAAGTATAGGTCATTTTGAAGCTAGCTAAGCATATTAAGTCATTTTGGAGGAAAAAAAAGCTAAGTATAGGTCATTTTAGAGCGATCCTAGGTTAAATAGGTCATTTTGGAGCTAATTACGCTTATTATGTAATTTTTGAGCTAGCTAAGCATATTAAGTCATTTTGGAGGAAAAAATGCTAAGTATAGGTCATTTTAGAGCTAGCCTAGGTTGAATAGGTCATTTTGAAGCTAAGTAAGGTTATTATGTCATTTTGGAGCTAGCTAAGCATATGAAGTCATTTAGGACCTAAAATATGTCATTTCTTAAGCATATTATATCATTTTAGAGCTATCCTAGGTTAAATATGTCATTTTGGAGCTAATTAAGCTTATTATGTCATTTTTGATCTAGCTAAGCATATTGAGTCATTTTGGAGGGAAAAATGCTAAGTATATGATTATGTCCCTAGTATCCATATGGCAGAGAACCCGGGCCGACATGACTAGTCATAGAACCAAGGTGGCACAAATGTACAGGGATAGGCATACATGACCCAGCAATGCACGTGTCGGTCATCAGCGAGTGCAACCAAGTCTGTGGGGACCGATTCTCCGGGTATTAAATTCCAGAAAATGGCCCTTGTGCTCACCAGCCCCAGGATGACTGTTAGCTGATAAGGCACCAACTTGATATAGAGATTCCAAGCAAAATACAAAATATGTAGTACAAGACCATTCTGGCCTGTGAGTACAACAAATGGTTTCTAATGGTTGATGGCGGAAGCAGTTTGAGGATCATCAGTGTCTATGGAACTCCATGTTTCCATAGGAACAGCTGACCAGGTTAACTCCTATCTTCGCGAGACTGCTATCACCGTTGCTTAAGTTCCGGGTCTGTCGACATGGTCGCTCCTCTCCGCGCAAGAAAATCTGGCCAAGACAATAGCCAGGGACAAGCCAGTGAGTACTTTGAATGTACTCGCAAACATTATGAACACAGGCATAATATGACAATGATGTGTTGAAGATATTTTATGCTTAAGATGTCAGTCACCAATGATAAATAAAACTCTAATGCGTACGAGCATGTTAATCATGAATATGTAATAACATAGCAATATAAAAAAATTATGAAATAAACAACAAACATGCCACAGTCGAGCGTCTGAGCGACACCACATAAAGGGCTTTAAAAGAAATGCCACAGTCGGGCGTCTAAGCGACACCACATAAAGGGCTTTAAAAGAAATTCCATAGTCGGGCGTCTGAGCGACACCACATAAAGGGCTTTAAAAGAAATGCCACAGTCGGGCGTCTGAGCGACACCACATAAAGGGCTTTAAAAGAAATGCCACAGTCGGGCTTCTGAGCGACACCACATAAAGGGCTTTAAAAGAAACAATCAGAGGGAACGTCCCGGAGGTAGAACCATCCCAAGGATACTTGATAATAACAGTAATAACATGGTTAGTCAACAATAATAATAACCATAATTATCATAAGTCACAGGTAGTAATTCCAGTTCTGGTTTAATAATTTCACCTCCGAAGACCGACACTAAGACCGACACTTGACCCATCCCAGACTGCAGTCCTTTACCGTGGACACGGCTATTCGAATAGGTTTAATCTCTGCAGAGGGTGTACTCTTTACCCACGAGTAATGGATTCCTTTAGTCCATCAAGAATAATTCCGTCCACGGCCTTTTAGTTGGAAACACACCTAACTTGCACACACCAGCTTAACTCGCATGTGTCTGGAATCACCCACGACACCTGTCAAGCAAAACTCCAAGTGGGGAGGCTACAACCTCGACGTAACATGGGATCACAAAATTTATACCGCGCGCAAAACTGGGGAAGCTACCCTCTTCGGCTACAACCGAAACACCCATGCTCCCGGACCGGGTGGCATGACTACCGGATGCCTCCAGTATCTTCCACCACGGTCTCTCTGTACGGTGTGTGCTAGGAAAGGGGTTGACAACTTACTGAACCGTACCCTACTTATCATAGAGACGAGTGGTAGTACGAAGCAAGTATGGGGGTTACTGGCACAAGACTCGATCTACGGTCGACTCAGGAGGTTGAATATATCCTGCATGACTAGCATTACAATGCATATACTTCAAACAACAGATAGAAACATCACGCGACATATCCCTCATGACAAACCGAACACAACCGTCTCGACGGAGTATTAGGGACAAGACCTTGTCTACCCAAGACAGAGGCCTTCCCGGCTTCCCTTCCGGTATGCATGAAAGACGTATGACGGTGATTTCCATCACAATTCATGTCAACTTCATTAGCATAAACTCATAAGAATGCACTCATGAGTAGGATTACATCCTCACATAAAATGACGCTTGTTCGTGTCGCGGTGGTGTTGTTACTGATTCAAACAACACACTCATAAATTACACCAGGGTTCAGAATGCTTGACTTCAGGTCATGGGAAAGCAGAGTGCATTCCAAAACATCTCGAAATCTTCAAAAATCCTATTTAAAAGAATATATATGAATTAACACACAAAAACAAAACAACAAAAAAAGTTGTCTTGAATTTTTTTTCAAATAAATCTTAAAATAAACTAGACATTATTTGAAAGAGGTAGGAAAACGAATTAATTCATTTGGAGTTGTATTTAAAAAGTTATAGCCGGTCAAAGTTTGGTCAAAACTCTGATATTTAAATAAAAACAGAAAAAGAAAACGTTTTGAAATACATACACGTCGAAGGCGCATTTTTGAAATGCACTTCCACTTATCCAGCGTGGACTACGCCTGAGTCACTAACAGTGGGTCCAGGGGGCCCCACTGGTCAGGTTTGACCAGTCTAATCTCCCTCCTCTTTCTCTGCCCGAACGACGGCGAGGCAACGGCGATCAACGCCGGCGAACGGCGGCTCCCCGCGGGCTCCAGAAGGTCGGGATGGATCCGCAAGATCGGGGCGGTCGTACCGGTGGTGGTTTTGTCTGCTGGGGTGGACGAAGCTGCCGGCGGCGAGCTCCGCGGTGGACGGAGGTCGTCGGAAAAAGTGAAATCTCGCCCACGGCGAGTCCCAATCAAGATTGAGTAGGGGAACAGGCTCACGGGAGGATGAGGGGGTTCCTGGTGGAGAGAGTGGAGAGGGGGAGGCCCTGGTTGCGCCAGAATGGCCGGGGCCGTGGTGGCGGTTGGAGTTGCCGGAGAGGAGGAAGACGACTCCCTCCTTTCGATTTACGGCTAATGGGGCATGAGCGGAATGGTGTGAGGCTTCCTGCGTGCGGGTTTGAGCTCGGGGGCCTCTTATATAGGCGATGGAGGTCGGTTTATGGTGGCCGTGGATAAGCTTGCCGGCGACCGCCGTTCTGTAGCTAGGGCGACGTGGCGGCGACGCGCGGTAGAGGACGAAGCTGTGGATGAGCACGCACTGTTCAAGGGGGCAGGTGGCAAGCGCTGGTGGCTTGGGCGGCACTGGCTAGCGCAGGAGTGGTCGGGCGGCGGTGGCGGCTAGCGGCTGGCCTGCCAGAGACGTGGCGAGCGCTGCGGGGTTGGGGGTGCAGAAGGGGACATTGCGTGCTGGCTGCGGTCGGTCATGGACCGGGTTGAGTGCGGGGCGTGACGCGGCGGCTCAGGCGCTCGTGGGTGCCAAACACATGCTCTAGGCGTGCCCAGAGCACGCCCGGGACATGCTCGACGAAATGCCAGGGCAGCCTAGAGGTCGCGGATGAGGCTGGCAATGAACAAGTCTAGTCTAGGGTTAGCAATGGAATCAAGGGACATGGTGATTTGGTCAGGGGCTCAAGTTTATCAAGCAAACTTGAAGTCATGCCAAATCTGGCTATGCACTCCGGGTGTTTGACAAAATGCCAAAGTCACCTAGGTGGTTCTTGGAGTGGCCCAATTCTCCAGATCAGTGTCTCTATGGATGTAAGAGAGAGTGGTGAAGTTGGTTTGCAGAAAGGAGAAACTTGCTAGTGCAAGTTTTGCAAAACTATACTTCTGGACAGTGGGTGAGTGGCATCATTACATGGGCCAAAATTTTTCCAAAGAGGGCATGCTCCTGGACTTAGGTGTTTTGCAGGGTTGACTACAAGCATGAGGAAGCACAAAATCATTAGAGCAAGCAATAATAGGGTTGCAGTAGAAAACTCAAGTCTGGTCCAGAATGAAAAAGAGGTTGGTTCACTCAATTCTTCCAAAGAACATCACTATGTTTTTGCATAAAGTTGGATGGCATGCTACTACTGATATCCCATAATTTTGGTGGAGGCTCTAGGGAAATATTTAATTGGGTTGCAGTGTAAAACTGTCCACTGGACCAGAGAAGGAAAACATGCACAAAACTCATAATATGCAATGAAATAATTACATTATTGCACAAAAGTGATTTAGAGACATCACATGACATCTCCAAATTTTGGTTGAAATTTTAGTTAAACTTATCAACTGGTTGTAGTTGAAAAAGAGCTCCAAAACATAAACAAGTCATTTTACTGATTAAAGCTCAGGGAGGAATAATTTTATAAAATAAAACTACTGATTAAGAAATTGTTTTAATGAGATGGCATAGAAGTCCAATATATTCGGAGGGATCTACTTGGGTAGATACTCATTAATAAACAAAGAAAAGTTCTGAAATCAACAGAAATATACTTGCAGGCAAAATTTTAAACTCTTGGCAAAATTTTAATTATCAAAAATTTGGTTAAATTTTTGGGGTATTACAATTAATAACCCCCTTAAGAAAAATCTCGTCCTCGAGATTTGCTAAGGGCTGTAAAACAAAAAATGAATTTCTACCGGGTCAAAAGATCATTTTACACAAACGGTAAAAGTGGCTACAGTGAGAGAGCAATAAGCGATGAATAACTACAGTGCGAGCACTGATGTTGTGTGGAGGAATTCCTCATTTAGGAAAACGAGCGATTTCTACGCTGGACGCCGTGAATTTAGAATAAATTCTAAATTCTACAATACGATGGTCGTACCCGAGGGCACAGTGCTCCCTCTGGCTGACAGGTGGGACCAGGACCTACTGTCAGCCTCTCCTTCTACCTCTGGCTCTCTCTTCTTCCTCTCTCTCGCGCTTTCCCGGCTTTCTCCACCGGCGATGTCTAGCGCGTAGGGCATCTAGGCCGTACTGCGGTAGTGCGCAGCGTGCTTGCTGCCTGGTGCAGCGTGCACTCACCTCGCGGGCCAGTGCGCTGTCGGCACTGCTCGTGGATTCGCCTCCGAACACCGGCGATCGGGCGACGAGCGGGGCTAGTGGACTTCGCTCACTGTACACCGATCTCGAGCTATAAAACGACCGCGGTGTTCCTTCTTCATCTTCGCAATTGGCCTCGTTTCTCCTCCTCCTTCTCCTCCATTACTGCTCACCGGAGCTCGAGACGAGGCTCCAATGGCGGAGATAGTGCCGGACTGGTACGTGATCCTGGTGTGTGGAGGGCTGGCGGTAGTGCTGGGGCTCTCTGTGCTCCTGTGCGCGATGATCTTTGATGATCGTCGTGATGCTGCCGCTCGGGTGCTGGCTCTCCGCGATGGCAGTGATCACAGGGATTAGGCATAATCCCAGGTGTTAACTGTTATCGGTGTGCCGGAGGTGATTAGTATCTGGATGATTATCCGCTAATCTCTCCCTTGGCGGCTGTGGTATGCTTAGGGAGGTGGTCGGTGAGATGCAACATGGTTGTGTGTACTCGCAAGCAGTGTAAGAGTTCGAGTGGTTGTGAGTCTGCTGCCGTGGTACTGCGTGAATAAAATAAACAATCCATGCAGTGAGAGGATAAAAGATGCATCAATGCTGGAAAGAGAAAATTCATTCCAGGATTTTCGCGGTTACACGGGTTACTCACGAAGAGAAACCACTCACAAAAGTAGAAACTAAATACTCGACTCGTTGCACAAATTCGAGGTACCATGCATAAGTTACAACGTAATAATAAATGCTGAAATAACAAGCATAGCAGTGGCGTCTAAAAAGAGAATGGTGACTGGATAGGGTCTCGAGAAAATGTCTCTGGCAATGGAATGCACTCATCTTCTATCGAAGGAAGTGGATTGATCAGTCGATGAATGCGTCTCCCCGGATCGGGCCTGAGTGGTCTGCCAATGGCAATCTGAGGATTCAGATCAGTGAGATTCTGGAGATAATCCATCACTCGCTGGTTCAAATGCACTTGGGCGATGATGTACTGGATGAGGTTGGCTAGCACTGGGTCTCTCTCAATCCGCCCACCAGGGAAAGATGTTACTCCTCCGGGCGTTGCATGGCTCGAAAAGTAATAATATCCTCATTCACGGGCATAGGGTACTGCGGATCGCAGACGAGCAATCGCCTCGTTCGCCGCAGGTTCTATGGCCAAGTGTGGGGTCGGCATAGATTTCCCTACGAAGGAAACCTCCGTTGGATCTTGGTCGGGGTCTACGGAAGGAATGTGTACTGCTGCCCAATATTCTGAAGTGGAAGGGGTGATTCTCGATTTGAACAGCTCGTACTGGGGTGGCTGGGTAGAACCCATGGTACTGCAGGTAAAGTCCCACAATATTTTGACAAAGCTACCTGGGGTTGCATCTGGGGTTCTCCCATAAATACTAGGGCTCGGCATGGTAAGAAATGGTTGTGAGAGTGGTGCACGAGGTGAGGGTTGCTGGGTAAGGTCACAATGTGGCCTTCTTATATAGCACCTGGTTGGTTTATTTACCGTGGTAAAATGTAATAAATATGCCAGATCACCTCAAGAGTCGGGGTCCATGTCGGAGATACACATATCTCATAAAGAGACGTGTTACTGTGCGTGTCGTCGGGGTCGGTTTTGGTAGCTGTGCCCGGAAAATATGCAACTAGGTGCTGAAAAATACGCAAGGCTACTATTAAAACAGAGGCACAATAACAGGCTGCGTTTTATAACAAGTCTACACGATTACAAAACGAGGATACACTGAGACTCAGTACTACTCGCACAGCTTAGTTTACCTCGTTTACGTCTAAACGGGCGTGTCTGGTGGATGTCGAGGCTTCTCCACGTGTCTCACTGCCGAGGTTAGTCGGGGATGGCGGAGGAACTGTAGGGTTGGGGTAGTGATGATGACCATCGCAGGGATTGTTGGCCACAATCCCGTTGGAGTGCGCTCCCAAAAGGTGACGAAGCACTTCTGGGGTCATCAAGACACCTTGGCCACTGGCTGGAGCTGACCTCAGGGTCTCGATCGGGTGTCCGAGCATCACGACTGGGTTGTCGGCGTCGGACTTGGCTTCCCTGCTTGCCGGGGCTCGGCGAACCAGCTCTCCTCGAGCTGCAATCAGATCAATAGTGATTTGATCGAACAATGCCTCTAGTGCACTTACATAGCGCACTAGGTGCAATAACACGGGATCTGTCTCGTGATCTCCATTGGCAACTTGGGGTGGTCTACCATACCCTTCACGCCTGGGGTAGTAGTAGAACGAGCGACAGTTAACTCTGGGCGACAACTGCCAGAGTTGAACTATAGCTTCTCGAGCAGCTAGCTGGATGGCTTGTGGCTCGAAGGAAGTTGTTCTTCCGATGAACCTGTAGGAGCGTTCTGGCGACAGACCCCTACCGTAGATGTGTACAGTGGCCCAAAATTGGCAGTCTTCACCGCTCATGGGTCCTTGGTACAAAACATATTCTGGGGGCTCTTCTAACACGTAGGCACGACGGGTGAGGTTTGCGAGTATGGTCACAAAACCTCCAAGATTGGTTGCTGTGGTCTCATTGTGCACTATGGGACCAGGCATTGTGGCTAGGTTGGGGAAGAGGCTGTGCTGTGCTGGTTGAGGCTAGCATGCCCTTTTTATAGAAAATGGAACGGAGTCTTCCTTCTCACGGTTGCGAATGAGACATTTTTGCCATCGGTCACTGGTGTGTGATCGATAGGCTAGGCTGATAGGTTGGGCTCCGATTGCCAAAAAGTGTCGGGATCACTGTGTGGCTATCTTGCACGGGAAGCATGGCTGGGGTTTTGGTTAGGGTCTGGTAGGTTGGTTTACCTAAGTTATCCGACCTGGCTAAGATAGGATTAGCCAATGGTCAGCCTGGCTCTGGTACCAAGTCTGTGGGGACCGATTCTCTGGGTATTAAATTCCAGAAAATGGCCCTTGTGCTCACCAGCCCCAGGATGACTGTTAGCTGATGAGGCAACAACTTGATACAGAGATTCCAAGCAAAATACAAAATATGTAGTACAAGACCATTCTAGCCTGTGAGTACAACAAATGGTTTCTAATGGTTGATGGCGGAAGCGGTTTGAGGATCATCTGTGTCTATGGAACTCCATGTTTCCACAGGAACAGCTGACCAGGTTAACTCCTATCTTCGCGAGACTGCTATCACCGTTGCTTAAGTTCCGGCTCTGTCAACATGGTCGCTCCTCTCCGCGCAAGAAAATCTGGCTAAGACAATAGCCAGGGACAAGCCAGTGAGTACTTTGAATGTACTCGCAAACATTATGAACACAGGCATAATATGACAATGATGTGTTGAAGATATTTTATGCTTAAGATGTCAATCACTAATGATAAATAAAATTCTGATGCGTACGAGCATGTTAATCATGAATATGTAATAACATAGCGATATAAAGAAATTATGTAATAAACAACAAACATGCCACAGTCGGGCATCTGAGCGACACCACATAAAGGGCTTTAAAAGAAATGCCACAGTCGGGCGTCTAAGCGACACCACATAAAGGGCTTTAAAAGAAATGCCACAGTCGGGCGTCTGAGCGACACCACATAAAGGGCTTTAAAAGAAATGCCACAGTCGGGCGTCTGAGTGACACCACATAAAGGGCTTTAAAAGGAATGCCACAGTCGGGCATCTGAGCGACACCACATAAAGGGCTTTAAAAGAAACAATCAGAGGGAATGTCCCGGAGGTAGAACCATCCCAAGGATACTTGATAATAACAGTAATAACATGGTTAGTCAACAATAATAATAATCATAATTATCACAAGTCACAGGTAGTAATTCCAGTTCTGCTTTAATAATTTCACCTCCGAAGACCGACACTAAGACCGACACTTGACCCATCCCAGACTGTAGTCCTTTACCATGGACACGGCTATTCGAATAGGTTTAATCTCTACAAAGGGTTTACTCTTTACCCACGAGTGACGGATTCCTTTAGTCCATCAAGACTAATTCCGTCCATGGCCTTTTAGTTGGAAACACACCTAACTTGCACACACCAGCTTAACTCGCATGTGTCTGGAATCACCCACGACACCTGTCAAGCAAAACTCTAAGTGGGGAGGCTACAACCTCGACGTAACATGGGATCACAAAATTTATACCGCGCGCAAAACTGGGGAAGCTAGCCCCTTCGGCTACAACCGAAACACCCATGCTCCCGGACAGGGTGGCATGACTACCGGATGCCTCGAGTATCTTCCACCACTGTCTCTCTGCATGGTGTGTGCTAGGAAAGGGGCTGACAACTTACTGAACCGTACCCTACTTATCGTAGAGACGACTGGTAGTACGAAGCAAGTATGGGGGTTACTGGCACAAGACTCGATCTACGGTCGACTCAGGAGGTTGTAATATATCCTGCATGACTAGCATAACAATGCATATACTTCAAACAACAGATAGAAACATCACGCGACATATCCCTCATGACAAACTGGACACAACCGTCTCGACGGAGTATTAGGAACAAGACCGTGTCTACCCAAGACAGAGGCCTTCCCGGCTTCCCTTCCGGTATGCAAGAAAGCCGTATGGCGGTGATTTCCATCACAATTCATGTCAACTACATTAGCATAAACTCATAAGAATGCACTCATGAGTAGGATTGCATCCTCACATAAAATGACGCATGTTCGCGTCGCGGTGGTGTTTTTACCGATTCAAACAACACACTCATAAATTACACCAGGGTTCAGAATGCTTGCCTTCGGGTCATGGGAAAGCAGGGTGCATTCCAAAACATCTTGAAATCTTCAAAAATCCTATTTAAAAGAATATATATGAATTAACACACAAAAACAAAACAGCACAAACAGTTGTCTTGAAATTTTGTCAAATAAATCTTAAAATAAACTAGACATTATTTGAAAGAGGTAGGAAAAAGAATTAATTCATTTGGAGTTGTATTTAAAAAGTTATAGCCGGTCAAAGTTTGGTCAAAACTCTGATATTGAAATAAAAACAGAAAAAGAAAATGTTTCGAAATACATACACGTCGAAGGCGCATTTTTGAAATGCGCTTCCACTTATCTAGCATGGACTGCGCCTGAGTCACTGACAGTGGGTCCAGGGGACCCCACTGGTCAGGTTTGACCAGTCTAATCTCCCTCCTCTTTCTCTGCCCGAACGACGGCGAGGCAACGGCGATCAACGCCGGCGAACGGCGGCTCCCCGCGGGCTCCAGAAGGTCGGGATGGATCCGCAAGATCGGGGCGGTCGTACCGGTGGTGGTTTTGTCTGCTGGGGTGGACGGAGCTGCCGCGGACGGAGGTCGTCGGAAAAAGTGAAATCTTGCCCGCGGCGAGTCCCGATCAAGATTGAGTAGGGGAACAGGCTCACGGGAGGATGAGGGGGGTCCTGGTGGAGAGAGTGGAGAGGGGGAGGCCCTGGTTGTGCCGGAATGGCCAGGGCTGTGGTGGCGGTTGGAGTTGCCGGACAGGAGGAAGACGACTCCCTCCTTTCGATTTACGGCTGATGGGGCACGAGCGGAATGGTGTGAGGCTTCCTGTGTGTGGGTTTGAGCTCGGGGGCCTCTTATATAGGCGATGGAGGTCGGTTTATGGCGGCCGTGGATAAGCTTGCCGGCGACCACCGTTCTGTAGCTAGGGCGACATGGCGGCGACGCGCGCTAGAGGACGAAGCTGTTGATGAGCACGCACTGTTCAACGGGGCAGGTGGCAAGCGCTGGTGGCTTGGGCGGCGCTGGCTAGCGCAGGAGCGGTCGGGCGGCGGTGGCGGCTAGCGGCTGGCCTGCCGGAGACGTGGCGAGCGCTGCAGGGTTGGGGGGTGCAGAAGGGGACATTGCGTGCTGGCTGCGGTCGGTCACGGACCGGGTTGAGTGCAGGGCGTGACGCGGTGGCTCGGACGCTCGTGGGTGCCAAACGCACGGTCTGGGCGCGCCCAGAACACGCCCGGGACATGCTCGACGAAATGCCAGGGCATCCTAGAGGTCGCGGATGAGGCTGGCAATGAACAGGTCTAGTCTAGGGTTAGCAATGGAATCAAGGGACATGGTGATTTGGTCAGGGGCTCAAGTTTATCAAGCAAACTTGAAGTCATGCCAAATCTGGCTGTGCACTCAGGGTGTTTGACAAAATGCCAAAGGCACCTAGGTAGTTCTTGGAGTGGCCCAATTCTCCAGATCAGTGTCTCTATGGATGTAAGAGAGAGTGGTGAAGTTGGTTTGCAGAAAGGAGAAACATTGCTAGTGCAAGTTTTGCAAAACTATACTTCTGGACAGTGGGTGAGTGGCATCCTTACATGGGCCAAAAATGTTCCAAAGAGGGCATGCTCCTGGACTTAGGTGTTTTGCAGGGTTGACTACAAGCATGAGGAAGCACAAAATCATTAAGCAAGCAATAATAGGGTTGCAGTAGAAAACTCAAGTCTGGTCCAGAATGAAAAAGAGGTTGGTTCACTCAATTCTTCCAGAGAACATCACTATGTTTTTGCATAAAGTTGGATGGCATGCTACTACTGACATCCCATAATTTTGGTGGAGCTCTAGGGAAATATTTAATTGGGTTGCAGTGTAAAACTGTCCACTGGACCAGAGAAGGAAAACATGCACAAAACTCATAATGTGCAATGAAATAATTACATTATTGCACAAAAGTGATTTAGAGACATCACATGAAATCTCCAAATTTTGGTTGAAATTTTAGTTAAACTTATCAACTGGTTGTAGTTGAAAAAGAGCTCCAAAACTTAAACAAGTCATTTTAATGATTAAAGCTCAGGGAGGAATAATTTTATAAAATAAAACTACTGATTAAGAAATTGTTTTAATGAGATGGCATAGAAGTCCAATATATTTGGAGGGATCTACTTGGGTAGATACTTATTAATAAAGAAAGAAAAGTTCTGAAATCAACAGAAATATACTTGCAGGCAAAATTTTAAACTCTTGGCAAAATTTTAATTATCAAAAATTTGGTTAAATTTTTGGGGTGTTACAAAGTTGTAGCAAGCTACAAGGACTTCGATGATACACCGCGTGACATTTCCCCGTAGGGACAGACACAGGAGCAAAGAAGGACACATGCCGGTCAATCCATGTGTTCCGGAGCAGTAGAGAACTACCATGGCTCAGTGGAAGCACTAGGAGGCATTTCCCTGTATGGAAGGCTACCAAAGGCACACGACTAGGTGTCGAATCCCACACATACAATGCATTTCAAACATACACACATTATGCACGATATGTGTAGATACAACATGGCATCACAACAAAACTCTATTAAGCAAAACACTTGGGACACTTACCGTCATCATGGAGGTGTAGGTGTAGGTGTAGGTGTAGGACCAGTCGCGCCGGTGGCAGACGGAGAAGGATCGGTCGATGCTTGTCGGGAGTTACGCTGCACCAAAGATTATTTCCAATGTATCTTAGCATGATGCAACTCAAATGTGAAGACTAGTATCTAATGACCGTTCAAATGAAACTCACCGTGCCCACCGGAGCAATGACTGGCATCGACGGAGGGGTCTGGCCGTTCTTCTTGCACATGGACTGCACATTTGGTTTTGACGAGTCAGTCATATTAGTTAGTAATGAAAGGAACATTGCGTGCATGATTTAGCTAATATGCAGAAGAAACTTACCACGAAGAGCTCGTACATGGCCCGGTTAGCCAAGTCGTTACGGTTCCTCTCCTCCTCCAACAGCCTAGCCGTCCTCTCCTCATTCTCCCTGTCCCTCTCCGCCGCCTGCCGGTCCCTCTCCGCCAACTGTCGGTCCCTCTCCTCAAAAGCAGCCTAGGTCTTCACTCTCTCTGCCTCAATAGCAGCCTGCAACACCACTCATTAGCATTGTAATCATCGACGGCCGCAAACACAATGTAATGGAGGAAAGGCTACTGAGTCCGTATAATTAACAAACCTGGAATTCGATTTCCACTGGTCGTAAACGAGGCGGTATCTCAGGATCAGAGCTGGTTTGGCACTTCTTGATCTGCGGGAGAGTGCTACTACAACGTATCAGTCCATTACCAATGGCTAACGAGCCATGGGACCTCCCACCACCAGATATCATCACCAGCTCTGGATCAAGAGGCCAGCTCGGGTTAAAGTCCGGCCCTTTCCTCGCCTTCCCCTGCTTAAAGTACTGCACCATCTTGTGGTGGGAGGCCTCGTTGCTGAAGTTGTTTGCATTTTCGAGGTCACACTCAGAGAATGCCTTTGCCTTCTTGTACGGTGCAATATTGGACATGCCATAGAGGTCGAACAGCTCTGGCACTGGAGCCTTGTTGTGTTTTGACTAAAAGAGAGGAACAGAGTATTAGTTAAGGACTCAAGCTAGCACAAAGAATGAATTGGCATGAATCATGAAGCAAACCAACATACCCAGTTTTTCCCGTACTCATGTAGGTCGACACTACCTAGATGGTGTGGCACACCTTTCATTTTGAAACGCTTCTCCTTTGCTATGTTGTGGGCGACGCGCCATTGGGGAGAGCACCACTCATCCACCAACACCTCCCAGCAGTCCATCTTGTCCGCACACCATCTCGGAGGCACCTAAGTTAAGCAAGAGAAATTTGAGCACTACGCCTACGAATCAAATCAATGAAACTAAGTACAAGGCCTTAAGAATAGGTAATTACCTTCATGTACTTCTCCTTACTCAGATACTTGTCCCGGCACTTCTCTTTTCTCCTCCTAATACCAGTCTGTGCTAAGTAGTCTCGAACAGCCTGCGTCCGAGCCTCGTGCCGAAAGTTTCCAAGTAGGCGCCTGCACTCGGCGTCGATAACCCGAGCCACGGCCTCCTCCTGTGCCTCGGCACACCTGTAGAAGGTCTGCAATCAAACAAGAAAACATGTATTAGAAGGTCTGCAATCAAACAAGAAAACACATGTAGACGGTATGCAATCAAAGAAGAAAACACAACGTAAATGGCAAAGGAGAAATTACCCAAAACGTGGCGATCACAATGTCAGCCACCGTGTCGCACTCGACATCGCCGACCCTATGCTCCGGCGGGGCCGGGGCAGCCAAGTAGTGCTCCCAGGTCATTCCTAGCTCTGGAACTCGGCCCTCACCATGCAACGTGACCCACCCCGGGAAGCACTGGCGACAAATCACACCAAGGACAGTGTTGGGCCTGCGGACACCATCTTCGTGTGTCCCAGAACTGCAGTATGACAAGGCCAACGCATTAGATATTCGAAGAAACGTCAAGGCAAAAGGTTAAAAAAAGAGTAAATGCAATTACTTCTCCCTGTTAGGCGCAATCAACCACCTCTGGTCGGGGGTCGCCAGGGTGGGCGGGAGCTTTGTACGACCACGCTGGTAGACTTTGCGCCCCTCAACGCACTCACCCTTGCTATAGCTATCAGGACTATAGTCTCCACCCTGAACACAACCATGTGCACTCGACTCCGTTCAGTCCTCCCATGGGCTCGGCTCCGACTCAGTGTGACCCCGTCTGAGCTCCGGAGTCTCGTGGGGCGAAGACTCGGCAGCCCGAGGCTCGGCGGCCCGAGGCTCGTCGTCGGCCCGAGGCTCGTCGGCCATAGGCGCGTCTGCCATAGATGGGTCCACCTCAGATGGCTCGATCTCAGACGGAGCAGCCCTGTGGTCGGGTGACTCAGCTGGGGGGTGGCAGCAAGGAAGGCGTAGCAGCCTTCCTACCTCTCCCGACGCCACGTCCACCTCTAGCAGCCTTCTCCTTCTTCTTACCCCCCCCCCCCGACCTCTCCTGGCTGAAGAAGAAGCGACCATCGCTGGATTCTGCAAACTGAGATCTTGCGCTTTCCGGAGGCTATGGGGGGGAATGGAACTACCCCTCCCACCACGCGCCGAGGTAGGAGCCCCGGAGCGCTCTCAACCCGCGCCCACCATCTGTCAACACCTGGAATGACAAAGAGTAAACGAAATTAGTACAACATAAAAAATGAATACTTGACATGAATAATAATATGTATATAAATTCATTTTAGAGGAATAAATGCTAAGTATAGCTCATTTTAGAGCTATCCTAGGTTAAAGTCATTTTTGAGCTAATTAAGGTTGTTATGTCATTTTTGAGCTAGCTAAGCATACAAATTCATTTTGGAGGAATAAATGCTAAGTATAGCTCATTTTAGAGCTACCTAGGTTAAAACTTGAACTAATTAATAATATATATGTATATAATAATAATGGAATACCTAACATGAACTATAATATTAATCTTCATCGTCATCATTAATGAATGCATCATCATCATCTGTATATGCTTCGAGGTCAATAAATGCATCATCCTCATCACTATCAGTAATGACGTGCTCATCATCATCATCATCAATAAATTCATCAACATCTCGAAGGCCTCCTGCATGTAATCGGTCAAGCATTGACAGGTCATCCGCAGCAGTAACCTCTTCTTGTTCCGGCTCTTCTTTTTCCTGCTCAGGCTTGGATTCACTACCGCTGTCTACTTGAATGTTATGAGGTGAGAGGTTCTTGAAACGTTTTTTTGGAAAGACATGTTTCTTGGAACAATTCTCCTTCATATGTGTCTGGATCAACGTGAGGTTCATAATCCTCTTCATTGGGGAGAGGTGGTCTAACACGTGGCGGCACTTCATAAACGACATCCCAACCTTCGAGATTTGGATCCCTTTGGCAGGCCCATGGTAGATAGAAAACTTGGGTTGCCTGTTGAGCCGTAATATAGACATCGGGAACATCCAAATGGGTGCTTTGTTTGATTTCGACTAGCCCTAGATGTTCATGAGTCCTTCTAGTCTCTTTCGGCTGGAACCAATGACATTTGAAGACTACGACGTTCGGTGGGTTTGCACCATAGAATAGAAGTCCATAAATTGCTTCAACTCTTCCATAATACTCGGTATCTCCTTCGCCGATAGCAGAGACACAAAAATTTGTAGACCTTCGGTCGGCCATATATAGCTCTTTGCCATAGGTACGAAAGCGATACCCGTTGATGTCTTATTTGTCAAATGAATGGACCTTATAGTCAAAACCATTAGCGACTTGTCTCAATTCGGCGTCCATAGACTCTGAACTAGCCTACAAGTTTAATACGAAAGGATTGTTGCATTAGCCAGAAATTAGAAGAAGAAATGAAATGGTCTAATGGAAATTACCGTTTGTTTGAACCAAGAGATGAAACCAGGATAGCCGCCTCCATGCATTGCCAGAAGCTCATACTCTTCGACGGAATCCTTTTGGATAACCGCTCCATACGAGAATTTGGCGACGTATCGACTGTATCAAATATCCACGAATAAGAGCAGTTCAAATGAAGTACAGGTTGCAAAACAATGTACCAAGAACTTACTCGATGTACGGCCGCACTTCTGTTAGATTGTTCAAGATATACAACGTAATGGTCCGCCATTCGTCGTTATCCAACAATAAGGGAGTATAAGCACCGGCTGGTGCGAGCTTCCCTTTGAATAGGCTGAGGTTGGATCCACCCTTTTTAGGGTCGCCAACATTGTATCGAGGCTTCGGATTATGCAAATGACGATTTTTGGCTTTGTAGTGTGCTGTCACGAAGGTTGCCGCCTCTTCAGTAATGAATGCCTCGGCCATCGATGCTTCAATTCGACGTTTATTTTTACATTTTGCTCGAAGCGTCTTCCGCATCCTCTCAGTTGCGTAGCACCAACGATTCTGCACGGGCCCCCCCAATCGTGCCTCGGTCGAGAGATGCAAAATCAAATGCTGCATTGGATTAAAGAAGCCAGGTGGAAAGATCTTCTCCAACTTGCAGATCAACTCCGGCGCCAACTCTTCCATTTCTTCTAGCAAGCCAGGCGATAATTCTTTCACACATAGAACACGGAAGAAATAGCTCAGCTCTGCCAGTACTAGCCATTCATCCTCAGGGATAAAGCCACGCAACATCACCGGCATTACCCGCTCAAGCCATATGTGCCAATCATGACTCTTGAGACCAAATATTTTCAATTTTTCAAGGCTCGCTCCCCTCTTTAGATTCGATGCATACCCATCGGGGAACATCAACTTCTTTTTCACCCATAGGAGTATTTCCCTCATAACCGGCCTTCCAAGATTGAACCATGCCTTTGGCTTCGCCCAGTTCTTCTTTCCTTTTGGTTGTTTCATGTTTTGTAGCAGTCTATCACATAGAGCCTCCTGATCGACTCTGGCCTTAGGATTATCCTTCGTTTTCCCCTCTATGCCAAACAATGTACCAAAGAGGGCCACGCCGACATTCTTTTCAGTGTGCATCACGTCGATGTTGTGTGGGCAAAGGAGGTCTTTGAAGTACGGCAGATCCCACAAGCATATCTTGTCGGTCCAGGCGTGTTCCATATTATACCCCTTGAAATACACTGGACGCTCTGGATCCGGCTCGAGAGCGTTTAACTGATCCAGGGTCTGTTGGCCTGTCAATGCAGGTGGTGCAGAGTTTTTGACATCTCTACCTTTGATGAAGTTCTTCTTGTCTTTTCTGAACTTATGGTGAGGATCCAGGAACTGTCTATGCATGTCGAAGCAAGAAAACTTGCCACCCGCCTGCAGCCGACGAAACTCAAGAGCTGCCTTGCATGTCGGGCACGGGAACCTTCCATGCACACACCAGCCAACGAATAGCGCATACACCGGCAAGTCATGCATCGAGTACATGTACCACACACGCATTAGGAAGTTTTTTTGTAGCGGCATCGTATGTCTTGATCCCATTATCCCAAGCTTCTTGCAGTTCATCCTTAAGCGGCTGCATGTACACATTCATATTCTTCCCCGGATAGTTGGGCCCCGGAATTATCAACGTCAGGAAAATGTTCTTTCTTTGCATAATCTGTCCTGGGGGAGATTGAGTGGAATGACAAATACAGGCCAACAACTGTATTGGGCTGCCCATCATACCAAACACATTGAACCCATCCGTGCTGACGGCTACTCGAGGATTCCTTGGATCTGCCGCTTTTTCATCATGCAATGCATCGAAGTGTTTCCATGCAGCACCATCCGATGTGTGTACCATCATCAGATTCCTATCTGCATCCCGTTCGGTTCTTTTGCCCAATTTGTGCCATGTCATCTGTCTGGCCGTCTCTTCGGCCATGAATAGACGTTGAAGTCTTGGTATGATTGGCATATACCGAAGAACGTTAATGGGGATTTTGGTCTGACTCTTCTCACCCATACCGTTGTCTACCTCAACATACCTAGAAGACTTGCAAATGGGACAATAGTTCAAGTCCGCATACTGGAGCCTAAATAAGGCACATCCATTCTCACAGGCATCTATCTTCTCATAGGGCATCTTAAGTACACGGAGGATTTTGTTCGACTGGTACAGGTTTGCAGGCATTATATGGCCTTTGGGTAGAAAGTGTCCAAATAGTGTCACTATCGCGTCATAGCATTCTCTGCCCAAGTTGAATTGAGCCTTCAGAGCCATTACTTGTGCGATGGCATCCAGCTGACAAAGCTCGGTGTGCTCATGGAGAGGACGCTTCGAAGACTCCAACATATCATTGAAGGCCTTTGCAGATTCCTCCATCTCATCGTCCAAATCCCAAGCATCATCAAAGTCTTGCACCATGTCTTCCATCCCGGTACCATGCTCGTCGGTGCGACGACGGCCCTCCTCAGCTATGGAACGTTGGGCAGACTCACCATGAAATGTCCACATCGTATAACCGGGCGTAAAACCCCACTTCTGCAGGTGTTTGATCATTTCAAACTCTGAATCTTACGATAGTTGTCGCACTCGAAACAGGGGCACCAGGTTGTTTTCTGTCCATTTGCAAATGCGGCTCTGATAAACCCCTTGGTTTTTGTCATCCATTCAGGGGTCATATCTTTCTGACTAGGGTGACCGGTGTACATCCACGCACGATCACTCATCTTGCCTAGCTACTGGACACACAAGAAATACATACATAACTTAGCAAACCATATTCATTAGTTAATAGAGTTTCTCAGTTTTATTACGTCCATGCAACCTAGATGCTAATAGGTAAAGATAGGTCCTAATCCCACCCGAGTATGTGTAGATTGGGTTCGTTTTCCCATGATCTACTCCGGATCTGACACAAAATTTCGGCAGCACCTCCCGATGTTCTCCTGATACACATCTCGGCAATAAGCAGAGAGGATGTGTACCCGGAGAACAACAGAGAGGCACTGACGAAATTCTGCATCGGATCCGGAGCAGAGCATATGGGAAAACGAACCCAATCTACACATACTCGGGCTGTCCATGGATAACGTTGGACAATTTGAAAGAATTACGGTTATAAATATGCAAATGAATGCATATTTATAGATGTAACCCTTTCGAACGGGAGACGCATAGTGGTCACGCATACTGATGATTGAATACACCTATAGCTAGCAAGTTTCATTGGCACGATGACCAGAACAGAGCAAATGAAGGGGGAGAGGAGGAGATGTCATTTGTGCTCACCCACGAACGCAGGGGCGGAGCTCGTCGAATGCACGAGGAGGTCGTTGAACACCAGACCCTCACAGCGATGAAACAACTACACATTTAAATCCACCCGATCAATGCAAATATATATGATGTTTTTCATAACAAAATTGGAAAATATATGACCTAACTCATAATTCAAAAATAAATAGGGCGTGTCTATTTAGTACTTGATTGTTTTCCAATTCGGTATCATTCACATTTCCTGACAAATAAATAGAGGACACTTGTATGTCCAAAAAAAAACCACAACGGCGAAACACCAGCCAAACACCTAGGTAGTTTTGGTAAAACTGAGAAAAACCATGGTTTAATGAAACTGTAGTATTCATTGTGTACACGTCTGAATATAGTGGTTTTCAATTACCATGGTTCTCTAGAAACTTTGTTGCCAAACTAAGCCTTAGGCCCCGTTTGTTAGCTTAGTATTTTTAAAGTATTCTGAGAATACTGCAGTTTTTCAGATTACCATAGTTTTAATTACAACGAGGTGTTTGGCTGCCACTAGAAACTATGTTTTTAATACTGCATTATTTGCAAAACCATGGTATTATCTCTGTATAAAAAAAAGAACCCTGAACCTCTTTTTTTATGAGAATACTATGTTTGGTAGCAAAGTATTAAAAAACTGAAGTATTGAAAACCACAATATTTTTGTCAGTGGGTACCAGATACCACAGTTTTGACATACCAAAGTATGTTGAAGTATTGAGATTACTGTGACATGTTTGGTTGTGGCCGCAAAACACAATATTGATGCGTTCAAACACTCAGGCTGTGTTTGATAGCAAACTATCCCAAAAACCTTTGTATCAAAAAACTACAGTAATTTAGCCTGCAGGTATGAAATACCACGGTTTTAACATAACAGAATATTTTGTAGTATTGATAATACAGCCAACCTGTTTGGCTATCCCGTTTTCAGCGACTCAAAATTAGCTAGGTAAAACCATTAGCAGCTGCAAACACACGTGTGCTTTCCTAGTTAGCTAGCCATTTTATGCAACTATTCGGCCATGCACCAAGAACGGCCACGCACACGGTGTAGAAGACACATATCTACTATATCTAAATAGGAGCCCCCCATTACTTGATTTCTCTGCATTCTCATGCATCCACATCACCACAATTATTTTCGGCCATTTGATTCACCACAGATGGCTCAGATCTGTAGCTCGAATTGATCCCGGTGCTTCACGTGGTCACGCGCATCAGGTGAACTCCTCCCCCGACCCACGGATGAGGAAGCGCATAGAAGTGAACCGTCCTCCAGTGGAAACGTCCTCCATTCAGAATCCCTCGTCATCTCCCATTCCCCTCCCCATCCGTCTCTCTCCCCAACGACAAATAACCCCATGAGGCCATGGATGCAACAGAACGCAGCTTCATCTAGGGGTTGCGAACACTGTCGGAGGTAGCACCAGCGGCTACGGTGGGGATGGCGCGGCAAGATTGCAAGGCAATCGATCTAGAGGGTGGGTGGAGCCGTACTTTAGCCACATCAACATCCTTGAGGGCAAGCTGGAGCCATAGTTCAGCTCCGAGGATTCATGATTTTCTACAGGTATCTGTCCCCCCGTGTCCCTCTAGTCATGCCTAGGTTGGCCCCGATTGGATCTGATCTATGGTTATACAAATAGCACCACAACCCTTAATGTTCTTCCCAAACTTGCCAAGAAGCCAAAGGAGAGGCCACCCTTCGATTCTATCCTTTAGGGAACCCACTTCTGTTTACGTTTTTCCTATTTGATTACCAATCAGGAAAGCCTCCGCTGCTGCTATGCTCTATGTACGAGGATGATCTGTATGCCATGATCTATGTTTCAGTTAGCTTTTTTGCAAGGCCTTAAGACATCAAAGTTTCCCATCTGGAGGCTGCATTGAGTGGCAACGATCTGAATGACTCCCTGCCCACGAAGCAGCGTGGTTGCCACGCATGACATGACTGAATGCCTGATGGTCATTGTGTACGATCTGGTAGGTCTGTTCCCGATTTTAAATCTACTATTATAATTTTTTAGGTTGCTTTTTTGCATATATTTTTCTTGATATATTATTGTCGGTGCATAATAGAAATAAATTTGATCTTGCAGCAAATACTCTATGCTCAATATGTATATTATTGGAACGTCTAGGAACTGCTCGATATGACAGTATGTACTGCATTTTTGTAGGATAAACATCCTCAATGTTTTAAGCCGTGACAATGTCCAATAACATGTTGTTGCACCAACTACGGTCTTAGGGGTTGTGCCAAGATAATATGATTTCCATTTTCTGTTAGTTTGTTACTGATATTATCTCATATGGTATTTCTTGCCTATTAGGCCTAACACATAATTCTGCTTTAGTACTAATTATCGAATGTCATTTGTTACCCTGCCAAAGGAGACCGTAAACATCTTGCAAAAGAAACATTTTTCTGTGTGCTATCTTCTGAATACACTACAAAGCGAGCTGAGCCTAAGTTTTCCCCTCCTAAATCTGCGGTTGTATCTCTTTTCTCTCCTATACCCATCTCTCAATTTTTATCCATTCCCTTATTTGTTCCGTCTTTATCTGACTTTTTAGCTGATAATTTTCACTGTTAGAGACAAAGTTTGAAGCAAGGGCGCATGTATACGTGAGTGTGTATGTTAACTAAGATGTACATATAATCTTTCAACCTAGCATAAACTTCAGATGTCTATTTGTTTTATATAGTTATATCTGAGGATATGTTGATACAAAGATTGTAGTTCCCCATGTTTGCCAGACATGAAAAAACTACGGTTTGTTGCTATATTTCAATTACTAGCAACTACCAGTCGTTAATTCGCCTTTTATTTGACATGTTTCATGCTAATATGCTTAGAAACAAAGGATACCTGGATCTTCAGCGCAAAAAAAAGGATACCTGAATCTCGATGGCGCCGTTGCGGGGAGGGCCGCGGGAAGGGGGCGGCGCCGTGGCCTGGCTCGGTGGAGGGGTGGGCCGCGGGGCACGCCGCGGTGGCCGGGAGGGCCGCGGTGGCCGGGGAGGGGCGGGGAGGGCCGGCTCGGTGGA